>NW_028318362.1:1325000-1638000 GCF_062004578.1 Staurois parvus | reverse complement strand
CCACTTGTTACAACCAAGGTATGCAGAATACCATCCAATTATTCCCCTCGGTTTGTGTTTTTGTGACACCAATGGAAGGAGTCTTCCCAGTAATTCCTGTCCCTGTGACCCCCACTAGAGGGAGACTTGCTGTTTCTGTGACCCCGACTGGATGGAGACATCCTGTTTCTGTGGCCCCCCTTTGGAGGAGAGGCATCCTGTTCGTGACCCCACTGGAGGGAGACTTCATGTTTCTGTGATCCCATTGGAGGGAGACTGTTTCTGTGACACTACTGGAGGGAGACATCCCCTCACTTCCAGGGGTCACATACCTGATGATGTCCTGCGAGACTCCGAGACATTGCCTTGCTGTAACTATTTGACTGTTCATTAAAACTTTTGGACCCATATTGGTGATCCTCGGTGTGCTGGTGACATTCTCCCTTGCTGATTCTGTTCGGTTCCAGCCGACGGTCGTGGCAGCACCCACTTATACACGCACACACAGCCATTTTTAAACACAGGAACATGTGCATTTGGATTGTACACTTACATCCCCTCACTTCCTGTCACTTTGACACCATTGGAGGGATACTTCCTATTTCTGTGACCCCACTGGAGGGGGACTTCCTGTTTCTGTGACCCCACTGGAGGGATACTTCCTGCTTTTGTGATCCCACTGGAAGGATACTTCTCCTCAATTCCTAACCCTGTGACCCCTTTGGAGGAGACTTCCTGATTTTTAGACCCCACTGGAGGTGGACTTCTCAATTCCTGACCCTGTGACTCCACTGGAGGGATACTTCCTGTTTCTGTGACCCCCATTGGAGGGAGACCTTCCCTTCATTTCCTGTCCCTTTGACACCACTGGAGGGAGATGTTCTGTTTCTGAGACACCACTGGAGTGAGTCCTCCCTTGCTTTGTGTTGATGTGACCCCAATGGAATGCGTCTTCCAAACAATTTCTGTCCCTGTGTGCCCTCGCTTTGTGTTTCTGTGACACCAGTGGAAGGAGTGAGAACAAAGGACATCCGATTGGCTGCACTCCAAACAATCCACTTTATTGAACAAAGATAAAACCAACACAGACAGTTGAAATACAGTGGGGGACTGGCAGGTAAACACGTATCACGCTAAAGACAGGGCTTATTCATTACCACAATGTGGTAATTACCCCACTGTATTTCCACTGTCTGTATTGGTTTTATATCTTTGTTGAATAAAGTGGATTGTTTGGAGTGCAGGTGATTGGACATCCTTTGTTCTCATCCAGGGGCGGACTGACAACTCATGGGGCCCCCGGGCAATACACTTCAAAAACCTTTTGTGCAAAAAAAAAAAAAAATTATATTTTCAAATACAAATTATTTTCTTATAGTGCATATAATCACACAAATCAAACTGTGAGCACTCTGTGGTCACTGCAATTCAGTGTCTACCATCAACCAACACACAGTAGTACTAAATACTATTACCCTCTATGAGTATTGAAATGCTCAAACAATACTATGGAAAAATATTTCTCCACATTCTCTTCAAAGAAGTTTTTCCAAGGTCCTCAGAGAGATAAGAAGGGTCTCAGGACTAGTATTCAAAGCATAGGGATAACTTTTTTATTCATCACTTCCATTGAAATTAAAAAATATCAGCTCCAGACATGGTTCCAAACTTTTTCTATCAAACACCATAGAAAACCATGTGTGGAAAACCAACAAAATGGCCGCGGCAACACTTCCGGTCTACGTACGTGCGTCTTGACGTCACTCCCCTAACTCGTTTCGTCACTTCCGGACTTCGTCTGAGGGGGGATATACATACTGTATACATGACATATCACTATAATGGAGTACAGGGGAGCTGGGATATACATTACTGTGTACAGTTTTATATTTTGGACTCTTTATTCTAAAGAAAAATGTAATTTCATAAGCTTTAAGGGGGCGTGGTTGGGGGCAAGGCTGGGGGCGGACCTGGGCAAGGTTGGGTAGGGCAACTGGTGGAGAGTAAGGTTTGTGCCTGGGTAGTAGGTTTAGACTCGAAATTTTAAGCCCTGAATTAATATATTGTTATTCACAGCAGATTTTTCACTTACAAGCATTGTATACTTTCAAGTGTTTGTGTTGTTTTTACTATGTATTAGTGTAGTTAAATTCCCTGCGTCATTTGTTTGGCTTACTTTGTAATGAAGGACAGTAATGTAGTGGCTGTAGTTTGTAGGGTTATTACTGATTAATTCCCCTATGTCCATGTATTCATTCACCTAGTTTGTCCGTATTCACTAAAGAGACAGGCAAACTTCCTATTCCAGGTCAAGGTCCATGCCTCACCATTTTCTCTCTGTTGCATCACAAACATGGGGGTGCTAATGTCATGAAAGATTGCATGGTAAGCTATCTGTGAATAGTTCTGTCTGCCTGGTCTATTCCGATCTAATGTCTATTACGCCCTTACTTGAAGCACACTATACTCAGAGACTCAGCAAGGATTGTAGGATATGTAATTTCTGCACCAAAAAGTGTCCATTCTATGGACAGGTCATGCATTAACCTGTTCATTGTCAGTGCATACAGAGAAACAAGTGACAGCATGAAACTACATGATCAGTGCACATCTTATGCAAGTGAAACCACAAGGTACAGGTAGGAAGGTTTATAATGTCTTTACCTTTTCACCAAGACCTGGGTTATTGTTTTTTGAGCAAGAAGGTCACCATGAATGTTCTTTTTGCATTGTTGACTATCTTATGATGGTATTGTAGGGTCTAAGTAGTTTTAGCTCTTTATTTGGGTATAAAATTGCTTTTATAGTAAGAATTTTGTTTGAATGGAGTAAATAGGCTATGTTTTGCATTTCAGTTTTCCTAATATTGTGATTAAGTGATGCTTTTCTGCATATAAGGAATTACTTCACTTTACATTACTAATTATGTTGTCTAGCTAGCACACCTGTTACTAACTTGGGGTGCAGTCCTTTGCTTTATGGAACCCTGCTAACCACGTTGTAGCTCAGGCACTGCAATCAACATCTATGCTTCAAGCACACCTTGCATCAAAGTGTAAGGTCCAATTATTAGTCAAATCCCCATCCCTTATACAAAGAGCAGTATTAACCTGAAAAAAAAATACACAAAAAAAATGTAAATATATACACTGTGTGCACAATTATTAAGCAAGTGATTTTTTGACCAAATTATCATTTTTATACATATTGTCCAACTCCAAGTTGTATAAGCTTGAATGCTTATTGGATTTAAGTATATCAGGTGATGAGATTTGTGTAATGAGGGAGAGAGTAGCCTAAGGACATCAACAAAGTCAAAAATTTTAAAAAGTCTTGAAGCTATCAGGAAGCCATTATCCTCCAGTGCTGTCATATTCCAGAATTGCAACTGCCTTGAGTGCCCAGAAATACAAGGTGTCCAGTGCTCAGAGACATGGCAAAAGTGCGGAAGGCTAAAACCCGACTACCACTGAACAAGACACATAAGTTGAAACATCAACACTGGGCCAAGATATATGGCTGGATCAGTAACAGACGCAGAGCTCCACTCGGACGCCTGCAAGGTCCACTTTGTCCTGGTGTAAAACAAGAAAGAACTGTTTACAGAAAATAGCAACCAATTCAGAAACATGTCTAATAGATGTAATGGGAACCAAAAAAGCTATTTTATATGTAAAACATTCCAATGGATTATTTCTAACTTGTTCAAAGGGAGGTCTCAGAAGTACAGAGAGCACCAGGTCAAGATCACAAGGTGACACAGAAGGTCAAATTGGGAGTTTATATTGGGAAACCTGAAGAAAAAGCTTAATTAGCCATTGCAAGGCAAGAGATTTCTGTAATAAAATGGACACAGCAGAAACCTGCCCAACACCAGGCCAGATGTTGGTTAAGACCAGAATGAAGAAAGGCCAAAATATGTGTGAGAGTACTCCGCAGGAATCAACATCCAATTCTTGCACCAGGCAAATCAAAACTCCCATATGTGATTATTTCTCTATCTTGTGCAGCAGTCAACTAAGGATCTTCATTAGCAGGAAGGCATAAACCAGCTTGAATTTAATCTGTTGAATCACCAGAGCAGCCACTGTAAAAGGCCAAAGAATCCCTTATCTTGGATGCAAACTTGTTCAGGTTGATGTTGTACCTGGAGGCCAGGATGTCCACATCTGGCTTTCCACACCTGTGACAGAGATTTTGAAAGATCTCTGGGTACAGAGAGCACTCCCCTGGGTCTAGGAGTTGAAAGTTTAGGAAGTCTACCCATTGTCCGCTGCAGGGATACTGACAGCCAAGAGAGTTGGTATGTGAGTTTTCGCCTAAACCAGTATCGGACCTTTTTCTTTTAGGGCAGCCTGACATCTGGTGCCCCCTCATTGTTTATGTAAGTCACTGCTGTGGCACTGTCTGACTGTCCCAACAGGAAAATCTTGCAGAACAAACATTCAGTTTTGTAGAGACAGTCTGACTGCTTTCAGTTCCAAAATGTTGATGGAAAATTGTGACTTCTGTAGATACCATGTTCTCACGGCAGTCAGAGAACTGTTAATTTTGAGGAGTGAATACCCTTTCAGGATTGAGTCCATCTATGCATTGTAGCAAAGTATCTCGCTAGGAGCCTAGAAAAATCCTGTAAAGGATTTCTACAGCTCTTGGACTGGACTCGGGCTGGTGCACCTGTCCCTTGCAGGCTATTTAGGCTCACCTGGTGCATAGAGTCATTGCTGTGCAGCCTGGGGAACAGATAGGTCATGTCTGTTAGAGCTAAAAGGTTGGTGGAAAGGCCAGCCTTTCCTCTGGGTGGTTCTTTCAAATCTAACCAGAAAAGCCTCTGTGTCATCAGCAGTCATCTTGGGAAAAAAGTGACTAATATGGGTGAATGAAAAGATGTCAGGAACACCTGCACCTCTAACTTTTCAAACAGCATCTGTGTTTGTTCTTGTACAGCATTAATCTGTTTATACAGTACCAGCATTTGTTTCTGCAGTGCAGCATTTGTTTGTCAGCAGTTGTTTTCTAACGCAGCACAGCAGCAAACTCACCCAGCCACACTGTACACAGCATTGCAGGACCTCTGAAAGTGTGCATCGTGGGCTCAGAAAACTGATGGTTCTAAACATGGAGGAGACCTGGAGCATCTGTACACAATGTGTTACCCTTTTGGCTATATGTTTTCTCTTCATGTGAAGGAGAGGAGTAGTTCCCCCCAAGAACATGTCATGAAGAGTTCAGCGCTTGTTTACCTTTAATATTTAGAAGGTCATTGGGCTTCTGCTGGGGCACTTATGTAATGTGATTTTATGAGATGACTGTTCACAAGCAGCACTACTGGCTCGTTTGTTTAACACTATACTTACCATGATTTTTGGTTAATAGCATTTATATATTGGCACAAGGCATTTGTTTTATATTTTGATGTTAGCAGCACTGCTATTATATTTATATTTTTATATTACACAAGTATGGGATGACACTTTCATACTTAACATAAGAGTATTTTGCCTAGTGCCATTTTTTTTGGATTATTTAGAAGTCTGAGTATATGGTTCTTTGGGGAACATTTGGAGCCTGTAGAATCACTTGTTTCCACTCTTGCTCTATCTTGTGGAGCAGGCAAGTCATAATTTGCAGCGGAAGGAAGGAATAAATAAGTCTGAACTGAGACCAGGGGATAACTAGAGCATCCAAGGCCAGAGCTAGAGGACCCCTGGTTCTGGCAACAAACAGAGGTAACTTCTTGTACTGTATATGGAGGCTACGATGTCAAAATTCAGAGTCCCCCATCTTTCAGACTGAACACATCTGGACAAAGACAGCATTTGCCTTGTTCCCAGGGGTGGCGGTTGAAATAATCAATCTGCCAGCTGTCCACTCCTGGGAAGTGGACCACAAAAATTGCTGGGCAAGGAGTTTCTATCAGAGAATCTGGTTTGCTTCACTCCTTTGATGACTGTTACAGTCATGGCCAAAAATATTGGCACCCCTGCATTTGTCAAATATTGCACCACTTCACCAAGAAAATTGTTGCAATTACAAATGTTTTGGCATTCTTGTGTTTATATCCTTGGTTGGTATTGGCATAACTAAGTTGAGAGGGGTGTGTGGTCTGACTGACTATGGAGGAGTGAGGACATGTGGCTCTGCAGCTCTGTACACACAGTTGTTTTGCCGACAGCTACAGGGGTGATCCTTCTGCACCAAATCCACTGATTATGTCCCAATGCTGGCAGACAACCTCCCAGCCACAAAGATTGAGCCACACTCATCAGGAACAGCTGGAATCCTTCTTCCTGGAGAGCCGGAGAATTCAGAGCAGGAAATCCAAGATGGTGCCAGAGCACACGGCCTCACATTATCACAAGGCATGGTCTCACCAGCCTACAGCATCTCTCATACCATCTCCCCGGTCGGTGAGTGACTCCCCCCTTCTCCACTGCTTCTCAAGACCAAGGCTCCATCCTTGCTGAACTCTGCAGGGATAGAGATATTAGACATCTGTGGTCTCTCCCTACCAAGGAAGGCTTAGTGCACTAGCCAGACAGAAAGGGCTTTTAAACAGGACATCAAGCAACTTAAAACAGACACTACACAACTGGGGAATAGACTTGAGATGCTTGAACAGACATTTGACGAGGCCTTGCCTACTATCTCTCACTTGAAGGACTAATGCTCAGCCCAAGACCAGAGGATTGAGGTCCTCCTCTGTCAGCTAGATGATTTTGAAAAGTGCAATGGGGGGGTGAATATTTGCATATGTGGCTTGCCTGAAGTTACAGCTCCTAACGATCTTGTCCCCACTCTCTGTGGCATCTTGGGCAAAATACTAGAGCTCCCCGCCACTATACCCATCGAGATCGACAAAACTCACAGGGCGCTGCGGCCCCTATCTGATGATCCAGAGAACCCCAGGGACATTATCTGCAAGCTCCACAAACTGGCTATGTCCCAGCACCAGCAGGAAACCTCCCAGCCACACAGATCCGGCCACACTCATCAGGAACCGCTGGAATCCTTCCCAGAGAGCTGGAAGACTCAGAGCAGGAAATCCAAGATGGATCTCATCATGCAAAAAATATGTGAAAAGACCATTCCTTTGATTGGGCCCACCTTTTCTTTTATCAAGATCTTGCAAGGCGTACCCTCATGCAACATAGGGCCTTATACCCCCTACTGGCTGCAATTCAAGACACAGGACTCACATATTCCGTTCAGCCTACAGGTCACCAAAAATGGCCAGCCAGTCATATTGCGCAGCAAAGATTACTTACCACAATTCCTACAAGCCCTAGATTTGTGACTTGCAGAGTTCCTCTCAGGAGATCCCCATTCCACCTTTACCACAACCGTGGCTCCCTGCGAGAGGGAAGGGCCAATCCCATTGCCAAAAGCAACCCTCCTCTGGTTCTTTGCTTGAGCCCTAGACGACCTGAACTTGGAAGAGTACTGTGGCTTCTTTTTATAGTCATCCTTGGAGACTCTCGCTATCCTCACCTTGTGGTCCTGGTTGACCCAGCACCCTTGGACTGCTGCCTTAAGTTTTGTGGAGTTGGGTGATTGTCTTTTTGGTCCCATGCCAGACTTTTCCCTTTGGGGACTATCCCTGTCCCATAATTGTTTGTGCTCCGTCACCCGCCCATCCCCCCCTATATGTTGCTGCACATAGCTCTCGCTTGACACGCTTTGTATATCCCCCTCACCTTCAGCTTTAGATGGCGTGGATGGGGAGTGAGCCATCATGTCTCCTACATGTTTACCCATGTTCCCCACGTAGGCCCTACCTATATAGATTATAGCCCTATTGAAAGGCACCAGGCCAGTCTTTGGAGAATTCTCCCTTGTGGAGTTACGCCCTAGGCCTGACCTATTGTAGTTAATGGCCTGATCTGGTGACCCTTATCTGTCCTTTGTTAGTTGATGTTACTTCATCTTTGCTTCATTGTTCTTTACTTTTTACACTTTTTCTCTAGAATGCACGTAAGCCGCCTCGCCCTTACCTGGTCTCTTGGAGCTGCTCAGCTGCCTGACCATGTCTCCTATCCAGTATGGCTTCACTAAAGGTACTCATAATGTGCAGGGTCTCTGCTCTCCCCACAAACAAACAAGCTGTGGTTGGAGTTCAAAAGATTGGGGGCCCATGTGCTTGTCTTACAAGAAACGCACTTTGTGCAAAAATCCCTCCTCAGGTTTCCCACGAACATTTATGTTCAATGGTATCTTAGCAACTCTCCCATTGCGAACTCTCAACGTACGTGGTTTGCTATAAATAAATCCTGCCCTTTCCAAGTTACAGATACCGCAGTGGACCCGCAGGGCCGCTATGTTTTTGTGAGCCTTTATTACCCGCCAGTTCACATTTGCAATGCTTTACATACCTAACACCCACCAACTCACTTTCTTGGATGTGGTCCTGGAAATGCTGCAGACTTCAGAAATGGCCTTTTAGTTTTAGGGGGTGATTTTAATGTTAGCCCTGACCCCCTTGTTCTGATTCACGTTATTGAACTGTTGTATAACACTAGTCAGACAGTCTAACAATAATTCAGACGTCAAGAAACATGAGACATCTGTATGTATTCAGATCTGTATGTATTCTTTGTTCTGAATAAACTTTGTAAAACTACAACATAAGCACAAACAAAACATATGTGTCAGTACATTAGACATTATACAACAGCTTCATCCCATCAGTGAGTGTAATCACGGACAATTCCATCATAAGTTCAGGAATAGCTCAGAGCTCCACTGTATGCTGCTTGCTAGATCCAGAAGCAGTCACGAAATGGAGGATAGGAAGTTCCAGGTTAAAGTTTTCTGTCTCTATGTAAAAATTACCACTTCCAGTCAAGTCCTGATATGACTAGGCATAATAATAACTAATTCTGACCACTAGATGGCAGCAACATCACATAACATTGCAGTATAATCCATTACAGCACATTACATACATTTATTTTCAACAATATGGGCAGAACACTCCCTGTCTGGCATAATTTATTATGACACTACCTATGTAACAACTGCTATGCAGAAAAAACACACAAACAGGAAAAATGGAATCTTAGCTAATGTGAGACTAAAACTATAATGTCAGTGATAGGTCTAAGATAAATTCTGGCGGTCCCATTTTTTATAATCTTGACGTCCACCTTTCTAACCTTGCCATCTCTGCTTGGTAGTGCATTTACAACAAGTCCTACGGGCCACTCATTCCTGCCCTCTTGGCTGTCCTTCAACAGAACAACATCACCCACTTTTACATTTGGGCGATCCTCAGTCCATTTCCTACGGCTCTGCAAAGTTGACAGATAATCCCCCCTCCATCTTTTCCAAAAGGTGCTTGGCGCATTGCACTTGCTTCCATTGCTTTGCATGAACTTGCGTTGTACTTATGTTTCCAGATGGAGCAGACAAAGAGTTCACCTTTTGAGTCAACAACATTGCTGGGGTAAGGACCATAGGTGTATCTGGGTCTGAGGATACAGGAACTATAGGCCTGGCATTCATAATAGCTGTAACCTCGGCCATAAAGTCTCATGGGTCAAATGAGCAGGTTTAGTTTGTAGCAACATAGCATCCAAGATTCGCCTGGCTATACCTATAAGTCTTTCCCAGACCCCACCCCTGTGTGAGGAGTGCGGAGGATTAAAGACCCATGTACATCCTTAGTCTTGGAGAAAGCCTTGCAACTGTGAGTCGCTGACACAAATGTTAAGTTCCTTGCAAGCTCCCACAAAATTTGTTCCTCTGTCAGAATGGAGCAGTTTTGCTGGGCCACGAATTGAGAAGAATCTCCTCAAGGCATTAATAAAGCTTGATGTTGACATAGCTTAAGTTAGCTCTATTTGTACAGCTCGGGTGGACAAACAAGTGAAAAGGACTGCCCATCATTTGCTGTCCGCGCTGCCTCCTCTAGTGCGACGGGTTAAAACTGACCACGGACCAAACACATCTAAGCCCACATTGGTGAAAGGTGGTTGAGCAATTACTCTGTCCTCTGGTAGTTCTCCCATCTTTTGACTTTGTAATCTCCCTCGCAGCTTGCGACAGATGACACACTTGTGTATAACTGCTGATATCAAGCGTTTGCCACCAAGAATCCAGAAACCTGCGGATCTGATTGCACCCTCTGTGATGTGGCACCCTTGATGAACTACTTGTTCATGATAGTACCTAACAAGCAGTGTAGCAATGTGATGATCATGAGGTATAATGATAGGCTGTTTCTATCCCTCTGGAAGTTCGGCAAGAGACAAATGTCCACCCACTCTCAACTATCCATTCTTGTCTACGAAGGGGCTGAGCTTCCTAAAACGGCTTTGTTTTGGGAATGTCTTTTGGTTTTGTGATGCAGTCAATTTCCTTCTGAAAATGTTTGTTTTGAACAGAAGAAATTATAACAGACTTTGCCCGAGAAAGTTCTTCTAGATTAACCTGTTCATGGAAACTTTCCCACCTTCTGACCTGATCGCTATTGGTTTCCCTCCAGAAGGTTTTAGCAACGTGGATGAGTCTGGCTAGGGTTTTAACTAATATCTTCCAGCAAGAAAATCTCTCAAAGCAATGTGAATGAAGTGGTACTGAAACTTGTAATTTAAAATCTGATTTCAGGGTCAGCTTCGTGCTCTATGAGTGGATAAACATTAGCAGTGTCTATATCCTTACAGTGTGGTTGGTACAGAAAGAATGGGCCTGAGAACCATATAGAGTTCTGCAGGCATGCTGCTTGAGTAGGTCTAGTGGCAAAATCTGCAGGGGTTTGCTCTGTAGATACATAGAACCATTGATCTGGGTGTGTAGATTGCCGGATTCTATTCACTCTGTTGGAGATGTACAGATAGAATCTCCTTGTGGTGTTGCAAATGTACCCTAGGACAGTCTTGCTATCAGTGAAGAATTTCACAGCATCAAAGTCAGTGTCTAGTTCATAAGTGATTAGTTCAGACATTTCGACTGCAAGTACAGCAGCACACAACTCTAAAAGTGGAATCGTGTGGGCTGGTTTAGGGCTTAATTTGGACTTTCCTATAACAAATCCAACATAGCACACATTTTCTGCATCAATTACTTTCAAGTAAGCCACTGCACCTATCACTATGGTGGATGTGTCTGAGAAAATGCACAGTTCCTGCAAGCTCTATCTTTAGGTGCTTTAACGCTTGCAAGGATTCTGTCCATTGAACCCACTCACATAGTCTCCCTTCTGGAAGCAATGCATCCCATTCACTTTTCCTAGATGACAGTTCCTGAACTAAGGCCTTACCTTTTGTCACAGGTGACACAAACCCTAGGGGATCATAGAGGCTATTTACGGTGGATAGACTTCCTCTACGTGTAAAGGGCTTTTCCTCTGAAGAAACTCAGAAAACAAAACTGTTTCTAGATCCCAACTTAGGCCTAGGCTTCTCTGCAGAGGAAGGGTGTCTGTACCTAAGCAAAGATCTTGAAGGTCTTTAGCTCTGTCTGCTACAGGGAAAGCTTCCACTACTACTCTTTGGCTGTTGGAAGCGATTTTACGAAGACGCAGATTAGATTCTGCCAGCATTTGCTTTGCTTTACTGAGAATGGAAATTGCATCTTCAGGCGTGCTAGCAGAAGCAAGTCCATCATCCACATAGAAATGCCTCAATACAAAGTGTTTGGCTTCTTGTCCACAGAACTCCGCATTTTTCTGGGCAGCCTTTTGCATGCAGTATATAGCGACAGCAGGAGAGGGCCTGTTGCCAAATACGTGCACTTTCATTCTGTACTCGACAATTTCCTTGTCTATGTCATTGTCTTCATACCAGAGAAAACGTAGAAAGTCTATAGTCTTCTCTGACAAGAAAGCAATAAAACAATTGTTGCTCATCTGCTGTGAAAGCAATGGGTTCTTTTCTGAAGCGCATAAGGACACCGAGCAAAGTATTGTTTAGGTCAGGGCCACTTAACAGTACGTCGTTTAAAGAAACTCCTTCATACTCTGCGCTGGAATCAAAAACTATTCTGACTTGGTTAGGTTTGTGTGGATGGTAAACACCAAACATGGGTAGATACCAGTGTTCCCTATCTGTCTCAATTGGTCCTGCAACTTCAGTGTGATCGTTGTCCAGCATCCTTTTAATGAATTCAGTGAAATCTCTTTTCGCTTCTGGCTTTCTCTGTAGTGTTTTGCTGAGTGAATGCAAATGTTTCATGGCTTGCTCCCTGTTATTAGGCAAAACACGTCTGGGTGTGTAAAAGGGGAGAGGGGCCACCCAACTGTGATTGTCATCTTCGTAGGCCTCTCTATCCATAATCTGTAAGAAGGTGTGATCCTCTATAGAGAGGGCCTGTTTATCATCATCTTTAGTTTTATGGAACACTGTAATCCCTAGATTGTCTGTCTCAATGTCAGAATTGACTTCTTCGCCATATAGTGTAGAAGAGTCCCAGTGTCGTGTTGACCTGCCAAAGCTTTCCTTGACAACAAAGCTGTTGTGACAGGAACTGAGAAGAGATGTGTGTCCATTTGTTAACACAGATGTCTTCAAAGTACTAATGTTGTCGGGCTGGCGCACTGTCCCCAGGCAAACCTCTCCTACAATGACCCACCCCAGATCCAGTCTCTGTGCATAAGGGGCATTGTAAGGTCCATTGATTTGCTGGCGCAACTTTGTGTACCTGAAGGATGTCTCTTCCAAGAAGTAGAAGTAGAAACATCTGGCTTAACAGCTGGGATAAGGTGAGCAATTGAGCGGAGGTGAGGGTGATGATGGGCTACTTCTGGAGAGGGAATCTCTGTTTTGTCATCAGGTATCATGCCACACTCTATTAGGGTAGGAAGTGGGAACTGCACTTTCTTATTGAAGGATTCAATGGTAAAGCCAGTAGCTCTTCTCCCTGTGGTTTCAATTGTCCCTGCACATGTCCGTAGGGTGTATGGAACTGCACTTGCCTTAAGGTTAAAGGTATCAAAGAAGTCTGCCTTTGCAAGGGATCTGTTGCTCTGTTCATCCAGCACTGCATACATTTTCACCACCCTTTCTCTCTTGCCAGTGGGATATACAGTCACTAAACAGATTTTAGAGCATGGTTGTGCACTCTTGCCTTGTCCACATACTTCAGTGCAATTCAACATTACTGAAGAGAGTGGGGTCTCTTGTTGCTCCATGCCCTGATCTTTCATGGGTTCTACAGTCTCTAGTGGTGCAGGAGCAGGGCCAGGGTGCAAAGCTGCAATATGTCTCTCACTGCCACATTCTGTGCATTCCACTGATATTTTACAGTCTTTGGCAATGTGGTAAGTAGATCCGCAGCACTTAAAACAGATGCCGTTTTGTTTAAGGAAGGACATCC
Organism: Staurois parvus; assembly: GCF_062004578.1. Lineage (NCBI taxonomy): Eukaryota > Metazoa > Chordata > Amphibia > Anura > Ranidae > Staurois > Staurois parvus. The sequence continues at coordinate 1,624,707 of NW_028318362.1, read as the reverse complement.
GCTCTGCAATAGGCTTGCTTCTAAAGCCTTTGCATTTCTTTAGTGGATGTGTTTTTTTGTGTATTGGGCAATGTCTATCTGGGTTTTCTATTGTATGTACCTTATGGGTGCTTTGACAGTCTGTGACTTCTGAAGGTACAACTGTTTTGTGTGTGGATACAGAGGTCTTACTGTGAGGTCTTTGCGATTGATTGCCGCTGGTGGTGTAGGCAAAACTGGGATCACTTCGGATTTTCGCTTGCTGTCAGACAAACCTAGAGAACACAGAGAAAGGGGGAAAAGCGATTCCATAATCTTCTTTGAATTTACCTCCCACAGACATCCACTTGTCTTGCAGATTTGAAGGTAGTTTCTCTACTATGGGATTAGTGCCTCTGGCCGTATCTAGATATGAAAGCCCTGGCAAGTAGCCATCCTTTTTGGCATATTCTATCTCTAGCAGAAGATCACTCAGTTCTTGTAGTCGCACGTTGTCTCTGTAGCCCACCTTAGGAAAGACTTCAAAGTTTTTTCAACAGTGCTCCTTTAATTACCTCTGGGGATCCATACATTTCTTTTAGTCTTTTCCAGGTCATGCTGAGTCCTGCTGCAGGGTTGAACAGGTTTGCTCTTCTCATCCTCTTTGCATGCTCTGCTGACTCGATACCAAGCCATTTTATCATTAAATCAAGCATTTCTGCTGGTGATAAGTTCAGACCTCCAGTGGCATTCAGAAATGAAGCTTTCCATGCCCAATTGTTTTCAGGACAGTCATCAAATTGGAGAAAGCCTGAGCTCACCATTTCTTTGCGGATGAAATATTTGGTGACATCCACTGCACATTGTTGTTCGCACATGTAATCTTTAGGTTGAGGTGGTGGGAACACTCGTTTTTTGTTCCTAGGGGATTCTGGTGCTTCATTTTTGGTTTGCTGGCAGCCACTGACCTCTTGTGGTTGATTGGGCCTGCCCAGGGGGTCTGTAGATCTTGGCCTGAATTCCTTAGCTTCAGGTTTAAGAGACTGTTCCTTTGTAAGTACATCAGTATGGTTCTAGATGTGCTCATTTGTATGATCTGCAGAGGATAGAGGTTTTTCTGGAACCCATGTAGGCAGCGGCCTCTGCTTCAGAAACTGCAGCTGCAGTCTGTCGCTGCAGGATAAGCAATTTTGATTCTAATTCCGCCTCTTCTTGTGCTATGGCAGCTTTCTTAGCTGCTATCTCCTGCATCATCATGGCTTCTTTTTCTGTGTACTGTAGCTGGACACTGGCAGCTTCTGCCTTGGCATGAGCTCTAACTGCTGAGGAACTTGCTGAGGACATCTCGCTAGATCATGAAGATCTGGACACATGTGACTGTGCATCGTCTTGCTGGGCACTGGGGATGTTGTCCCTACCTCGCTGGGTCGGCGGTAGTGTGTCATCAGCCTGGTACTTTGTTCCTGATCTTGGACTCATGCTGCAGTAATGGCGTCTCCGTTTATTCCAGACCGCCACGTGGGTTTCCTTTTACTGTTCTGATTCACGTTATTGAACTGTTGTATAAAACTAGTCAGACAGTCTAACAATAATTCAGAAGTCAAGAAACGTGAGGCATCAGATCTGTATGTATTCTTTGTTCTGAATAACTTTGTAAAACTACAACATAAGCACAAACAAAACATAGGTGTCAGTAATTAAAAAGTGAATACTTGTGAGCCACTATATCTCAGATGTTCAGTATATTATGTGCAATTAGTGGTAGTGAACTACCTGTTGTGTTAGGTGCGCTGGCACTTTCACAAACTCACTTAATTGTGTATATGTAAATTGATTAGACGTATTTATAATGCCGCGCTCCTACTGTAAATACTTAATACTGTATTGTATATCACTCATAAATAGAGATGAGCGAATCGAAGTATCCGAAGTGGAATTCGAGTCGAATATCGGAAAAATTTCGATTCGTGCCGAATCCGAAAAACAGCCTAATTCGGACGCGCGAATCGAAATTTTTCCGAAAATGGCGGCTGACATGTGCGGCGACGGAGCGGGGATGTCGGGGAAGGCGCGCAGACAAGGCGCGCTGCCCCATAATGCATTCCTCAACGACATGTGATCGCATCAGCCAATCAGCAGCCAGCCAGCCAGCACTGTGTAATGGTCGAGGTATATATAGCGGCCATTTTGGAAATCTTCATTTGCCTGCAGTCATTGAACAGAGGCAGACCGCTCTGTACTAGGGACAGGGACAGAGTTAGGGCCACAGAAACGAGAATTGGGGACAGGGAGAAGTTACTTAGGGACAGAGAACCATTACTCAGGGACACAGACTTGTTAATGAGGGCCACAGAATCGTTATTTAGGGACAAAGAAACGCTAGTTAGGGCCACAGAATTCATACTCAGGGACAGACAGAATTTTCACTCAGTGCCAGAGAATTGTTACTTAGGGCCACAGAAACGTTATTAGGGCCACAGAATTTTTACTCAGGGACAGACAGAATTGTTACTGAGTGCCAGAGAATTGTTACTCAGGGACAGACAGAATTGTTACTGAGTGCCAGAGAATTCTTACTCAGGGCCACAGAATTCATTCTCAGGGACAGACAGAATTGTTACTCAGGGACAGACAGAATTGTTACTGAGTGCCAGAGAATTGTTACTCAGGGACAGACAGAATTGTTACTGAGTGCCAGAGAATTGTTACTCAGGGACAGACAGAATTGTTACTGAGTGCCAGAGAATTGTTACTCGCACAGACACAAAATTGTTACTTGCACAGACACAGAATTGTTACTCGCACAGACACAGAATTGTTACTCAGGGCCACAGAATTCATACTCAGGGACAGACAGAATTGTTACTGAGTGCCAGAGAATTGTTACTCAGGGACAGACAGAATTGTTACTGAGTGCCAGAGAATTGTTACTCAGGGACAGACAGAATTGTTACTGAGTGCCAGAGAATTGTTACTCGCACAGACACAAAATTGTTACTTGCACAGACACAGAATTGTTACTCGCACAGACACAGAATTGTTACTCAGGGCCACAGAATTCATACTCAGGGACAGACAGAATTGTTACTGAGTGCCAGAGAATTGTTACTCAGGGACAGACAGAATTGTTACTGAGTGCCAGAGAATTGTTACTCAGGGACAGACAGAATTGTTACTGAGTGCCAGAGAATTGTTACTCAGGGACAGACAGAATTGTTACTGAGTGCCAGAGAATTGTTACTCGCACAGACACAAAATTGTTACTTGCACAGACACAGAATTGTTACTCGCACAGACACAGAATTGTTACTGAGTGCCAGAGAATTGTTACTCAGGGACAGACAGAATTGTTACTGAGTGCCAGAGAATTGTTACTCAGGGACAGACAGAATTGTTACTGAGTGCCAGAGAATTGTTACTCAGGGACAGACAGAATTGTTACTGAGTGCCAGAGAATTGTTACTCGCACAGACACAAAATTGTTACTTGCACAGACACAGAATTGTTACTCGCACAGACACAGAATTGTTACTCAGGGCCACAGAATTCATACTCAGGGACAGACAGAATTGTTACTGAGTGCCAGAGAATTGTTACTTAGGGACAGACAGAATTGTTACTGAGTGCCAGAGAATTGTTACTCAGGGACAGACAGAATTGTTACTGAGTGCCAGAGAATTGTTACTCGCACAGACACAAAATTGTTACTTGCACAGACACAGAATTGTTACTCGCACAGACACAGAATTGTTACTCAGGGCCACAGAATTCATACTCAGGGACAGACAGAATTGTTACTGAGTGCCAGAGAATTGTTACTCAGGGACAGACAGAATTGTTACTGAGTGCCAGAGAATTGTTACTCAGGGACAGACAGAATTGTTACTGAGTGCCAGAGAATTGTTACTCAGGGACAGACAGAATTGTTACTGAGTGCCAGAGAATTGTTACTCAGGGACAGACAGAATTGTTACTGAGTGCCAGAGAATTGTTACTCGCACAGACACAAAATTGTTACTTGCACAGACACAGAATTGTTACTCGCACAGACACAGAATTGTTACTCAGGGCCACAGAATTCATACTCAGGGACAGACAGAATTGTTACTGAGTGCCAGAGAATTGTTACTCAGGGACAGACAGAATTGTTACTGAGTGCCAGAGAATTGTTACTCAGGGACAGACAGAATTGTTACTGAGTGCCAGAGAATTGTTACTCGCACAGACACAAAATTGTTACTTGCACAGACACAGAATTGTTACTCGCACAGACACAGAATTGTTACTCAGGGCCACAGAATTCATACTCAGGGACAGACAGAATTGTTACTGAGTGCCAGAGAATTGTTACTCAGGGACAGACAGAATTGTTACTGAGTGCCAGAGAATTGTTACTCAGGGACAGACAGAATTGTTACTGAGTGCCAGAGAATTGTTACTCGCACAGACACAAAATTGTTACTTGCACAGACACAGAATTGTTACTCGCACAGACACAGAATTGTTACTCAGGGCCACAGAATTCATACTCAGGGACAGACAGAATTGTTACTGAGTGCCAGAGAATTGTTACTCAGGGACAGACAGAATTGTTACTGAGTGCCAGAGAATTGTTACTCAGGGACAGACAGAATTGTTACTGAGTGCCAGAGAATTGTTACTCAGGGACAGACAGAATTGTTACTGAGTGCCAGAGAATTGTTACTCGCACAGACACAAAATTGTTACTTGCACAGACACAGAATTGTTACTCGCACAGACACAGAATTGTTACTGAGTGCCAGAGAATTGTTACTCAGGGACAGACAGAATTGTTACTGAGTGCCAGAGAATTGTTACTCAGGGACAGACAGAATTGTTACTGAGTGCCAGAGAATTGTTACTCAGGGACAGACAGAATTGTTACTGAGTGCCAGAGAATTGTTACTCGCACAGACACAAAATTGTTACTTGCACAGACACAGAATTGTTACTCGCACAGACACAGAATTGTTACTCAGGGCCACAGAATTCATACTCAGGGACAGACAGAATTGTTACTGAGTGCCAGAGAATTGTTACTCAGGGACAGACAGAATTGTTACTGAGTGCCAGAGAATTGTTACTCAGGGACAGACAGAATTGTTACTGAGTGCCAGAGAATTGTTACTCGCACAGACACAAAATTGTTACTTGCACAGACACAGAATTGTTACTCGCACAGACACAGAATTGTTACTCAGGGCCACAGAATTCATACTCAGGGACAGACAGAATTGTTACTGAGTGCCAGAGAATTGTTACTTAGGGACAGACAGAATTGTTACTGAGTGCCAGAGAATTGTTACTCAGGGACAGACAGAATTGTTACTGAGTGCCAGAGAATTGTTACTCGCACAGACACAAAATTGTTACTTGCACAGACACAGAATTGTTACTCGCACAGACACAGAATTGTTACTCAGGGCCACAGAATTCATACTCAGGGACAGACAGAATTGTTACTGAGTGCCAGAGAATTGTTACTCAGGGACAGACAGAATTGTTACTGAGTGCCAGAGAATTGTTACTCAGGGACAGACAGAATTGTTACTGAGTGCCAGAGAATTGTTACTCAGGGACAGACAGAATTGTTACTGAGTGCCAGAGAATTGTTACTCAGGGACAGACAGAATTGTTACTGAGTGCCAGAGAATTGTTACTCGCACAGACACAAAATTGTTACTTGCACAGACACAGAATTGTTACTCGCACAGACACAGAATTGTTACTCAGGGCCACAGAATTCATACTCAGGGACAGACAGAATTGTTACTGAGTGCCAGAGAATTGTTACTCAGGGACAGACAGAATTGTTACTGAGTGCCAGAGAATTGTTACTCGCACAGACACAAAATTGTTACTTGCACAGACACAAAATTGTTACTCGCACAGACACAGAATTGTTACTCAGGGCCACAGAATTCATACTCAGGGACAGACAGAATTGTTACTGAGTGCCAGAGAATTGTTACTCAGGGACAGACAGAATTGTTACTGAGTGCCAGAGAATTGTTACTCGCACAGACACAAAATTGTTACTTGCACAGACACAGAATTGTTACTCGCACAGACACAGAATTGTTACTGAGTGCCAGAGAATTGTTACTCAGGGACAGACAGAATTGTTATTGAGTGCCAGAGAATTGTTACTCAGGGACAGACAGAATTGTTACTGAGTGCCAGAGAATTGTTACTCAGGGACAGACAGAATTGTTACTGAGTGCCAGAGAATTGTTACTCGCACAGACACAAAATTGTTACTTGCACAGACACAGAATTGTTACTCGCACAGACACAGAATTGTTACTCAGGGCCACAGAATTCATACTCAGGGACAGACAGAATTGTTACTGAGTGCCAGAGAATTGTTACTCAGGGACAGACAGAATTGTTACTGAGTGCCAGAGAATTGTTACTCAGGGACAGACAGAATTGTTACTGAGTGCCAGAGAATTGTTACTCGCACAGACACAAAATTGTTACTTGCACAGACACAGAATTGTTACTCGCACAGACACAGAATTGTTACTCAGGGCCACAGAATTCATACTCAGGGACAGACAGAATTGTTACTGAGTGCCAGAGAATTGTTACTCAGGGACAGACAGAATTGTTACTGAGTGCCAGAGAATTGTTACTCAGGGACAGACAGAATTGTTACTGAGTGCCAGAGAATTGTTACTCAGGGACAGACAGAATTGTTACTGAGTGCCAGAGAATTGTTACTCAGGGACAGACAGAATTGTTACTGAGTGCCAGAGAATTGTTACTCGCACAGACACAAAATTGTTACTTGCACAGACACAGAATTGTTACTCGCACAGACACAGAATTGTTACTCAGGGCCACAGAATTCATACTCAGGGACAGACAGAATTGTTACTGAGTGCCAGAGAATTGTTACTCAGGGACAGACAGAATTGTTACTGAGTGCCAGAGAATTGTTACTCGCACAGACACAAAATTGTTACTTGCACAGACACAGAATTGTTACTCGCACAGACACAGAATTGTTACTCAGGGCCACAGAATTCATACTCAGGGACAGACAGAATTGTTACTGAGTGCCAGAGAATTGTTACTCAGGGACAGACAGAATTGTTACTGAGTGCCAGAGAATTGTTACTCGCACAGACACAAAATTGTTACTTGCACAGACACAGAATTGTTACTCGCACAGACACAGAATTGTTACTCAGGGCCACAGAATTCATACTCAGGGACAGACAGAATTGTTACTGAGTGCCAGAGAATTGTTACTCAGGGACAGACAGAATTGTTACTGAGTGCCAGAGAATTGTTACTCAGGGACAGACAGAATTGTTACTGAGTGCCAGAGAATTGTTACTCGCACAGACACAAAATTGTTACTTGCACAGACACAGAATTGTTACTCGCACAGACACAGAATTGTTACTCGCACAGACACAGAATTGTTACTCAGGGCCACAGAATTCATACTCAGGGACAGACAGAATTGTTACTGAGTGCCAGAGAATTGTTACTCAGGGACACCTAATCGTTGAATTAAATAGTATGTCAGACAACATGCAGAGGAGTGGCAGAGGAGGCAATGTTTTAGGAGCGAGCAGACGTGGCAGCAGAGGAAGGGGTCGAGGCAGCAGTATTCGCAGCCAGAGGCCAGTGCTCCCGGTGTCATCCAGCGGTCGTGTCTCCACCGACAACCCTGCCGTCATTGATTGGTTGGCTCGGTCGTCTTCCTCTTCCCAGGTCACCTCTGACACCTACAGCCAACGGTCGGTGGGTACGTCAGACACAACCGTTAGTTGGCATGGCCCGGGACCAAGCCCACTGAAATCACGTGTCCTCTACCTGCCCCTGTCCTTTGCTGTTCCCTCACCAAGCGAAGTATCGCATGCTGTGGGCTCAGCCCCACTGTACAGTGAGGAAGAGCTAACAGAGGGCGGTCAGGAACGGGGGGAGACATCGGCCTTTTCAGCAGCCAAGCGAACAAGTACTGGCGAGGAGAGTGGCTCGGTAGCCGGTCTAGAGACAGGTCTGTCTCCTGACCCAGACGCAGCCGAGGGGGCTAGTAGTGAGGCGGAGACCCTACTTGATGATGAGGAGGTTGATCGCACTTGGCAGCCTCGTCGTCATCAGGCAATTTCTTCCGCATCATCAGGAGAAGAGGGTGGCAGCTTGGCAGCGAGCAAAACAGTCGGTGGGTTGCCCAGGAGACAGCAGCAGGGTCGCATCAGTGTCAGTGGAGCCAAACGTCCACGGAGTAGAGCACCAGCTCCACTGCAGCCTACCACCACGGCCAGTAGTGGTGCCGGTGCGCACGGAGGAAGTAGCAGTCAGCCAGTGAAGAGTAGCGGGGGCAAAGTTTCCTACTCGGTGGTGTGGCAATTTTTCCTCAAGCCGCCCGAGGAAGTAAACGTAGCCGTATGTCGACTATGTGGCCAGAAATGCAAGCGTGGCCAGGGGGCCCATGTTGGGACTACAGCGTTGCGTCAGCATATGCAGCGTCACCATTCGGTGGCCTGGGAAAACCGTGATAAACATACGGCGGTTCTGCCTGCCCCAGCCCCCGCTCCATCACCCGCTCCGTTACTTGCTCCGTCACCCGACGTCGTCAATCGCCCTCTATCAGCCAGTCAAGGCTCCAACACCTCTGCTGAGGGGAGTTGTCGCTCGTTGGCATCTTCCGCTCGTTCAGATGCTCCTTCTCCTGCTACTCCTCTTCTCGGATTCCGTCAACAGTCTTTCTTGGAATCCGTATCCAAGAGACAACAGTTTGCGAGCACGCACCCGACGGTGCAAAAGCTGAACGTCCTCCTGTCCAAGTTGCTGGTGCTGCAGTCCCTCCCTTTCCAACTGGTGGACTCAGCACCTTTCCGAGAAATGATGGCTTGTGCCGCGCCGCGGTGGAGAGTGCCAAGCCGTCATTTCTTTGCCCAAAAGGCAGTGCCAGCCCTGCATTCACATGTAGAAGAGATGGTGGGCCAGTCTTTGAGCATGTCGGTCTCTGCCAAAGTGCACGGCAGCGCCGACGTGTGGAGCTGTAACTACGGTCAGGGACAGTACATGTCATTTACGGCCCACTGGGTGAACGTGGTGCCGGCACAGCCGCACCAGCAACTTGGACAGGTCACGACGCTTTTGCCTCCACGTTTGCACGTCCTTGGTCCAGCAAGCATGTCCGCCTCTACCACCTCTTTTTCCGCCGTGTCCTCAGCCGCCACCCCCGTGCCAAGTCCCATTACCCGACCGGCATATCACATGTGCAGGGCGCAACGGTGTCACGCTGTGCTGCACCTGGTATGCCTTGGCGAACGTAGTCACACAGGGGAGGAACTGCTGAGTGTAATGAACAGAGAAATCGACAGATGGCTGTCTCCGCGCAAACTAAAAATCGGAACCATGTTGACTGACAACGGAAAGAACATGGTGTCTGCTCTGCGTCAAGGAAGGTTGTGCCATGCGCCATGCATGGCTCACGTGTTCAATCTGGTTGTCAAGCGGTTCCTAAAATCCACCATCCCACTGCAAGACATCCTTAAAATGTCACGTAAACTGTGCATGCATTTCAGCCATTCCTACACCGCAAAGAACACCCTCATTGAGCTGCAGCGGCAGAACGGAATTCCACAGCATCGCCTGATCTGCGACGTTGCAACAAGGTGGAATTCAACCCTACACATGTTAGACCGCCTTTACGAGCAGCGAAAGGCCATCACCGATTTCCTGATGTTACAAGCGGATAAAGGTACTCCCCTGTGTAACTTAGATGTCAGCCATTGGCAGCTCATGCGTGACACCTGCCGCTTGCTCAGGCCCTTTGAGGAGGCCACGCTATTCGTGAGTCGGCAGGACTATGGGATGAACGACGTCATTCCTCTGTTGCACGTCCTGGAACAAATGCTGTTAACAATGGCTGGTCAGGGTGCGGTAGACGTGGCGCACAGATCTCAACGCCACATGACCCCTGTGGGGGCAGGACAGGAAGAAGAGGAGGAGGTAGAGGAGGACATTTGTGCTCAGGAATTATTGAGTGAAATGGGTGGTTTTTCCACTCAGCGGACAGGAGTGGAGGAGCAGGAGCATCTGGTAGAGGAGGAGGAGGAGGAGACAGAGGACCCAGACGCACCGTGGCAGTATGCTGTGGAGATGGAGGCAGGGAGTCCCTCGCATTCCTTGGCACAAATGGCCCATAGCATGCTCGGTTGCTTGCGTAGCGACAGCCGAATAATAACCATCAGACAGAGGGATGACTTTTGGCTGTCCACCTTGTTGGACCCTCGCTACCGGTCCAAAATGGTGGCCTTTTTCACACCTGCTGAGAGGGAGGCCAAAATTACGTACTATAAAAACCACCTATGTAGTCAGTTGGTCTCTGCCTTTGTGCGCCAACGTCCATCCTCAGACACTGTGGGCCCTGTGCGCTCGCGTTCCGCTGGCATGGCAGCAGGGGAGGGGTGGGGTGGTAGGAGCAGTGGCAGCTCCACCAGCAGTGGCTGCCTCAGTCTGCAGTCGATGATGAGTAGCTTTCTTCACCAGCGCAGTGAGGAAACTACTAACCAGCCGCAGCAGCAGCAGCAGCATCAGGTGGACCTGGAGCAGGAGCTCAAACAACAGGCTTGGGCCTACTTGGACAGCACCCTGCCAACCGAGGTAGACAATCCCCTTGACTACTGGGCAACGAAACTTGACCTTTGGCCCCAACTAGCTGAATTTGCCCTTGAAAGGCTGTCATGCCCGGCCAGTAGCGTGGCATCGGAGCGCGTGTTTAGTGCGGCAGGAGGTATTGTAACTCCGCGGAGGACACGACTGTCCACCCAAAGTGTGGAGAGACTCACGTTTGTGAAAATGAATCAGGCGTGGATTAGTCTGGATTTCAAACCACCAGTTCCTGACACAACTGACTAAATCCGCCATGAATCATGCCTCAAACATGTGCCACTTTCAGGTCTCCTCACACTGCTGGTGTGTTTAATTTTTTGACATAGGGTGCTGGCAGATTACGGGCCTCCTATAGCTGCTGCCAGGCCCCTAATCTGCCATAGGCCCCTATATACCGCCTCCTCATGCTGCTGCTAGGTCCAGAGTCTCTCATGGGTCCCTGTACGGCCTCCCATTGCTGCTGTCTCCATCGCCACACTCTGCTGCCATGTGCCACTTTCAGGTCTCTTCACACTGCTGGTGTGTTTAATTTTTTGACATAGGGTGCAGGCAGATTACGGGCCTCACATAGCTGCTGCCAGGCCCCTAATCTGCCATGGGCCCCTATATACCGCCTCCTCATGCTGCTGCCAAGTCCAGAGTCTCTCATGGGTCCCTGTACGGCCTCCCATTGCTGCTGTCTCCATCGCCACACTCTGCTGCCATGTGCCACTTTCAGGTCTCTTCACACTGCTGGTGTGTTTAATTTTTTGACATAGGGTGCAGGCAGATTACGGGCCTCACATAGCTGCTGCCAGGCCCCTAATCTGCCATGGGCCCCTATATACCGCCTCCTCATGCTGCTGCCAAGTCTAGAGTCTGTCATGGGTCCCTGTACGGCCTCCCATTGCTGCTGTCTCCATCGCCACACTCTGCCATGTGCCACTTTCAGGTCTCTTCACACTGCTGGTGTGTTTAATTTTTTGACATAGGGTGCAGGCAGATTACGGGCCTCACATAGCTGCTGCCAGGCCCCTAATCTGCCATGGGCCCCTATATACCGCCTCCTCATGCTGCTGCCAAGTCCAGAGTCTCTCATGGGTCCCTGTACGGCCTCCCATTGCTGCTGTCTCCATCGCCACACTCTGCTGCCATGTGCCACTTTCAGGTCTCTTCACACTGCTGGTGTGTTAAATTTTTTGACATAGGGTGCAGGCAGATTACGGGCCTCACATAGCTGCTGCCAGGCCCCTAATCTGCCATGGGCCCCTATATACCGCCTCCTCATGCTGCTGCCAAGTCTAGAGTCTCTCATGGGTCCCTGTACGGCCTCCCATTGCTGCTGTCTCCATCGCCACACTCTGCTGCCATGTGCCACTTTCAGGTCTCTTCACACTGCTGGTGTGTTAAATTTTTTGACATAGGGTGCAGGCAGATTACGGGCCTCACATAGCTGCTGCCAGGCCCCTAATCTGCCATGGGCCCCTATATACCGCCTCCTCATGCTGCTGCCAAGTCCAGAGTCTCTCATGGGTCCCTGTACGGCCTCCCATTGCTGCTGTCTCCATCGCCACACTCTGCTGCCATGTGCCACTTTCAGGTCTCTTCACACTGCTGGTGTGTTAAATTTTTTGACATAGGGTGCAGGCAGATTACGGGCCTCACATAGCTGCTGCCAGGCCCCTAATCTGCCATGGGCCCCTATATACCGCCTCCTCATGCTGCTGCCAAGTCTAGAGTCTCTCATGGGTCCCTGTACGGCCTCCCATTGCTGCTGTCTCCATCGCCACACTCTGCCATGTGCCACTTTCAGGTCTCTTCACACTGCTGGTGTGTTTAATTTTTTGACATAGGGTGCAGGCAGATTACGGGCCTCACATAGCTGCTGCCAGGCCCCTAATCTGCCATGGGCCCCTATATACCGCCTCCTCATGCTGCTGCCAAGTCCAGAGTCTCTCATGGGTCCCTGTACGGCCTCCCATTGCTGCTGTCTCCATCGCCACACTCTGCTGCCATGTGCCACTTTCAGGTCTCTTCACACTGCTGGTGTGTTAAATTTTTTGACATAGGGTGCTGGCAGATTACGGGCCTCCCATTGCTGCTGCCAGACATGTAATCTGCCATGGGCCCCCGTACCGACTCCTCATGCTGTGACGTTGCAACAAGGTGTAATTCAACCCTACATATGTTAGACCGCCTTTACGAACAGCTAAAGGCCATCACAGATTTCCTGATGTTAAAAGCGGATAAAGGTACTCCCTGTGTAACTTAGATGTCAGCCATTGTCAGCTCATGTGTGACACCTGCGCTTGCTCAGGCCCTTTGAGGAGGCCACGCTATTCGTGAGTCGGCAGGACTATGGGATGAATGAGGTCAAATCGGCCATGGGCCCCCGTACCGCCTGTTCACGCTGATGCTGGTCCCACAGTGTGACCTGGGTCCCTGTACGGCCTCCCATTGCTTCCACTCTGCCATGTGCCACTTTGAAATCTCCTCACACTCCTGCGGTTGTCCATTTTGTCATAGGTTGCTGGCAGATTACAGGCCTTCCATAGGTGCCACCAAGCCCCATATCGGCCATGGGCCCCCGTACCGCCTGGTCACGCTGCTGCTGGGCCCACAGTGTGACCTGGGTCCCTGTACCGCCTCCCATTGCTCCCACTCTGCCATGTGCCACTTTCAGGTCTCCTCACGCTCCTGCTGGTTTCCATTTTGTCATAGGTTGCTGTATGGCCTCCCATTGCTGCTGCCTCCACCGCCACACTGTGGCTCCAAACACTGGTTTTGGCCCCGTGACTGGCCAAAGGAGTGAAGTGTGCAGTGATTCTAAGATCGACGGCACTCATCTGCATGTCATACTGACAGACAGTATTATTTCTCTTCCCCAGCAGACTCCAAGGGCATTTAAATTAAAGGTACAGTGTTCTGCACTAATATTAAGTCTCTCTGAAGCCTAGAAACACCCTTTTTTAAGTTAAATTCACAGCGAATTTATTCGACTCGAATCGAATATTGTCCACGAATTCGCCGAATCAGTCGAATCAAATTTTTCATTTCTTCGCTCATCTCTACTCATAAACATCAATAAACTAAATAAATTAATAATAAATATAATAAAAATCAATAAATTAATTTGTGTGATAAAGTGAATGAAAATCAAAACATTAATTTGCTAAATTGTGCCATTAGTGCTCAAACAATATTATCAATGCCATATTCCAATTTCATGATTAAATAAAGAGTCTTTTATATCTTTGTGCAAATGTGCATACAAAAATGAACAGTCTTCGATATCTTTGTGCAAATGTGCAATGTGCAGGTGAACTCCTTAATCCCTCTTTCCAGGTGCCGTGTAGTCTCAATATGCGCTCACCTTAATATTTGCCCAAATAAATTTAGGCAAATAGACTTTTAGTCCTTCCAGGACTGGTGGGATAGTGCTCCTTTATGCAATATTCCAGATGGATGTGCAGACCTGCTCAGATCCTCCTCCTATAATCTCCTCTCAATTCATCCACGTGGCCACTCATAGATAGACTTTTGAAAGGGGTATCAGTATCTCCTATTCCCCTCCTGGGGACACCTCCTTCTCATATCCACCTTTCCTCAGTGTTGAATATATAGATCAGATGGAGAAAAAAAGACCATGGTGCCTCTGCTAGAATCGCCGAGCCATTTGATTTGATTGATCAATTTCCCCCTGATGAAGTCACGTGACCCTGTGACGCAACGCGTAGGGGAGGGGCTCTGACGTCACGACGTTGCATCGGAGAGGCTCGGCGATTCTAGCAGAGGCAGACAGAGAGGCAGAGGGAATCACTAGCTCTGCATATCCGCTTAAGATAAGTGCCTCAAATGCTTGTATCACCGCATCTGGTAGCAATAAATACGCTTACTTAAAAGGATAAGGCACCATGGTCTTTTTTTCTCCATCTGATCTATATATTCAACACTGAAGAAAGGTGGATATGAGAAGGAGGTGTCCCCAGGAGGGGAATAGGAGATACTGATACCCCTTTCAAAAGTCTATCTATGAGTGGCCACGTGGATGAATTGAGAGGAGATTATAGGAGGAGGATCTGAGCAGGTCTGCACATCCATCTGGAATACTGCATAAAGGAGCACTATCCCACCAGTCCTGGAAGGACTAAAAGTCTATTTGCCTAAATTTATTTGGGCAAATATTAAGGTGAGCGCATATTGAGACTACATGGCACCTGGAAAGAGGGATTAAGGAGTTCACCTGCACATTGCACATTTGCACAAAGATATCGAAGACTGTTCATTTTTGTATGCACATTTGCACAAAGATATAAAAGACTCTTTATTTAATCATGAAATTGGAATATGGCATTGATAATATTGTTTGAGCACTAATGGCACAATTTAGCAAATTAATGTTTTGATTTTCATTCACTTTATCACACAAATTAATTTATTGATTTTTATTATATTTATTATTAATTTATTTAGTTTATTGATGTTTATGAGTGATATACAATACAGTATTAAGTATTTACAGTAGGAACGCGGCATTATATGTGTCAGTACATTAAACATTATACAACAGCTTCATCCCATCAGTGAGTGTACTCACGGACAATTCCATCATAAGTCCAGGAATAGTTCAGAGCTCCGCTGTATGCTGCTTGCTAGATCCAGAAGCAGTCACGAAATGGAGGATAGGAAGTTCCAGGTTAAAGGTTACTGTCTCTATGTAAAAATTACCACTTCCAGTCAAGTCCTGATATAACAAGGCATAATAATAACTAACTCTGACCACTAGATGGCAGCAACATCACATAACATTGCAGTATAATCCATTACAGCACATTACATACATTTATTTTCAACAATATGGGCAGAACACCCCTCACTGACACGTCCCACCGCCGACCCATACATTCCTATGCTTTTCTTAAGCACTTTCATAAGGCACTTCAGACTCACTTGCTGGTAGACAGCTGGAGGGCTCTCCATGCCTCAGACAGGGACTTTAGCTACTACTCAAAGGTGCATGATGTGTATACTCGCATAGATCTCTTAAATGTGGACCATGGCACTCTAGAGCTGCTGCAGTCAGCTGAGATTGGAAACATCATGCTTTCTGATCATGCACCCGTCTCTGTGACGCTCAACTTGCCTCATGGTACCCCAAAGTCTTACCCTTGGTGGTTGATCGAAAACTTGCTGGATGATGTTTCCATAGTAGCCAAGATTACTGACACTATTACACATTATTTTAGGAAAAATACCACAGATGTGCTTGTGGAGGGGACAGTATTGGAGGGTCATAAGGCTGTGGTTCATGGAGATTTGATATCTTTGGGGTCTAAACTTACAAAGGAATATCAGGCAGATTTCCAGCAGGTGTTGACCACATTGCTACAAGCAGAGCTTCAACATAGGCATCATGGTACTCTTGAGGCTCTTCAATGTCTGCACGACCTCAGGGAGTTGTTCTCTCACCTACTGAACCACCACAGCTGTAGATAGCTACGTTACATGTCCCACAAATATTACAAGCATAGTAACAAATGTGGTCAAATGCTGGACAGAGCCCTCAGGAAGACGCGAGCCCATACTCACGTGCATACATTTCTGGCCCCCTCTGAAGTTGCAGCTTTGCATTTTTCTAAGATAGTCTCCCTGTTCCATGAATATTATGAGAAGTTCTATAACCTTTCCCCCAGTTCTAGGACCTCTAAGGCACAAGATATTCGCACTTACCTAGCATCTGCTGGCCTCCCCTCTTTGACTCCAGAGTAACAGGTGGATCTAGAATTCCTAATTTCTCCTTTGGAGGTTGAAGCTACCGTAAATTTCCTTCCTGGTGCGAAGAGCCCTGGCCAGGATGGCTATACTCAGGAGTATTACTTTAAGTTCCTTCCACTTCTACTCAGCCCTCTATGCAGGTACTTCAATTCTTTCGCCAATGGTGGCCCTATTCTCCCGGAGTCTCTGTTGGCCCACATCCTAAAGAGCGAAAAGATCATGTTTTGCCGCAATGCTACCACCAGATATCATTCCTCCATGTGGACATCAAACTTTTTGCAAAGATTTTGGCAAACCAATTGAAGTGCCTTCTACCATCCATTATACACCCAGTTCAGACAGGATTTATATCTGGTAGGGAAGCAAGAGATAAATCTATCCGTGTTGTGCAGCTTATCCATTGGGCTCATTCCCTCCAGATCCTGGTTCCCTACATTATTTTGTGCACATATGCTGAGAAAACGTTCAAACACATGGATTGGTCTTGGAAGGCTGGGCTGGAGAATCTGAGCCTGGGACCACGAATGTTGCAATATATCATGGCCCTATACACAACTCCTAGTGCACAGGTCTCGAAGGATAATGGACTCTTCTCTTCCTGGTTCCCCATACGGAATAGTACGAGACAGGGGTGTCCACTTTTGCCCCTTCTTTTTGCCTTGGTCATAGAGCTGTTCCTCCACTCTGTCCAGGCAAACCTATATATCAAGGAGGTCACAAGAGGACCCACCAAACACAAGCTTTTAGCATATGCGGATGATGTCCTGTTCCACCTTACGGACGTGCTGGTCTCCTTGCCTAACCTGATGAGGGAACTTCAGCTCTTTGGCAAGATATCTCATTTCAAGATCAATAACACTAAGTCTGAAGTCCTGCCCATTACTCTATAATAGCCGCTAGCCTCCACCTTATGTGGGGCTTTCCCCTTCACGTGGGCCAAGTCCTCTCTGAAATACCTGGAGGTCCAGATTAATGACTGCTTTGAGACTTGCAAACCTGGAATACAACTGCTTTCACTTGGCTGGGTCATGTGAACATAGTTAAAATTAATATCCTATCTTTCTTCTTCTTTTTCTTATGCAAATGCTACCCATGCCTTTACCAAAAAATTCCATAGCATGCTTATTGATTTCATGTTGAACAGGCGAAAACCACGATTGGGGCTACATTTTTTACAATGGTAAAAATGGGTGATGGGACTGGGTCTTCCAGCTCTACAGAGGTACTATAGGGCTATTGCTCTCCAGCAGCTTTTAAATTGGCGCTTTCACACCCATACTAAACTCTGGGTTTCCCTGGAGAAATACCTGGTGGGACACAATCTATCTTATGCCCCATGACTGCCCTGTGAATACAGAGGACTATCGGCAACGATGTCTCCCCTGACAACCCATGCCTTCCGCATTTGGGAGAGTTAAACTTTTCACTCTGGCCCCCTCTGTATCGCTGGCTCCATTGGGTGGTTACTTGTGGTTCCCCCATTTTAGATCTTGGGTTGTAGATGGTAACCTCAGTGGTGGCAAGGTTTTGGAGGGAGAGGGGTTACTCCCCTTAGAGGCCCTTGGGGACCATTTTGGGTGTTTCCCTATGGACATATGGTGCTACAATCAGCTACTTAATTTCCTTGCCACTCATGGCCGCTCTATCAGGGTGGGGTCTACACTCACCGCATTTGAGCAAACGTTTATAGCAGTGGTCTCCAAATTGCAGCCCAGGGGGCAGATGTGGCCCTTTGCTTGCTTTTATCCAACCCTTGGGGTACTATTTCATTCACTGATACCAATAATGAGGCATAATTCCCCCCCCCACTGACACCAAACTAAGGGGCACAATTCCTTCCAATGACACCAATGATGGGCCACAATTCCTCTCAAGAACACCAAAACGATGGAGCACAGTTCCTCCCACTGCCGCAAACAATGGGTCGCAATTCTTTCCACTAACACCAAAAATAGGGCACTATCCCCCCCACTGTCACCAAAGATGGGGCACTGTCTATTCCCACTGACATCAGGATGTGTTCTACTCCCAATGGCCACAGTTCAGCCCCCCTACAGTCTGAAGGACAGTAAACTGGCCCTTTCTTTAGAAAATTTGGAGACCCCTGGTTTATAGCATAGGAGCCCTTACTCCACTTGATATCAGAACTGTATAAACTGTTGAGCTGTTTCTGCCAATGTGAAATCTGCTTTTGTTTGGGCATGAGAACATGAGCTTGGGGTGGAGTTCTCAATGGACCAACACTCCAGCTCCTTTGATTCTAAGACTCAGGAAACTAATTATAAGTTGCTGATATGTTGGTATTGTGTGCCCACAGCATTGTCACGTATATACCCTTCAGTCTCGGATCTTTGTTGGAGAGGATGTGGGGACTATGGCACGCTCCTACACTTGTGGTAGGAATGTTTCTTCGATTAGCCCCTTTTGAACTGATGTTAAAGCCCAGATTAAAAGTCCTGGACATAGATGTTCCATTGTGCCCGCTCCATTTCCTGCTCCACGTCCTTACCCTTCTGCTAAGCAACTACAAGGGATGTTCCTTACTGCACTTCCTCAATGTGGCTAAGAGACTCATACCCATATACTGGAAACAGGCTCATGTTCCCAGTAGGGAGGACTGGATTAGGAAAGTGAACAAGATAATGGAGGCCGAGGGCTTGGTAGCAACATGCAGGGGCACACAAGAACATTTCACAGGTGTTTGGGCAACTTGGCAAAACCACGTCACTCACCCAGACCAGGTTGAATCCAGCTTGGATATTGTCTTGTTGGCGTGAACTTAACTCTTGTTAAGAGTACTTCAGTGAATAGTGTAGCCATTCCATGGTTTTGGTGCCTTTCTTTTTCCCCTTTGTGTCGCAGCCTTGGATTTGGTACTCTTCTTTGCCTTTTCTTTAGCGGCACCGGCCGATGGAAGCGATTGCGGCTCTGATAATTTACACGTTGGTGTCCTAGAGGTATGTTAATTCTTTCTCTCCTTGCTTGTTGCCCCCTCTCCCTATTTGTGTCCCCCCCTTTTTTCTCTCTCAGCACTTTATTTGATCTTGGGGCTCGCAGTATTGTTACCCTTAAACTCTATGATGTTGTAGGATCCCCTCGCTGGAGGTTATTGTCATTCTCCAGCGGATGGGCCCTTTTTTTATTATTTTAGTACATTTTGCTGTACCCAAAGATGGTGCAGCTTACGGTTACAATTTTTGAGTTTTGCAACACTTAAATTGTACTAGGCTTGCATACAGAGACTGCACAGACATTTGCTATTGTTATGATTGTTATGGTTCATTTTTATTTTTTTGCATGAAAAACGTATCGCAAAATAAAGATTGCATTAAAAAAAAAAAAAAGTGAGAAACAAAAATCCAAATCTGGTACATTCCATGCAAAACTCCAAAAATGGACTGGACTTTTGCAAATCAGACTGTCTTTGGACAGTTTGTGGTGAATTTGAAAGAAGAAATCAGTGGTAAAGTTTTGAACTATCTTTTGAAACCATTTGAACCCACATATCTGGGATGTCTGTGATCCAGAGAGATGTAAACTGAGCTGAAGCCTTGTTTGAGCGTGGAGGTGGTCTACATATAGATGTGCTAGGACCAGGTGCTTCTGAGGATTGGGGGGGGGGTTGTCACCTTTTTCTGAAGGCTTTCGCACCTGTGACCCCTTAGAAGAAGTAGTCAAGTGCCTCACCAGACGTTGTCAAGACAAATTTCCACAGTCCAAGTCATTAGCCATAAGATTCCTTGCATATAAATGGAGATTAGAGCCATTCTGGATAATTACCTCATGCCTTGTGCCAGGGGCTCTACCCAGAAAAGCAGAGGGCAGTTGTTGTAATTGCTCGGCAACAGCACAATTCTGAAATACCAGAGGGTAGGAAAAGCTGGTTATAGGGCTTGGCCTGCCAGGTTAGATAGAGCTTCTCAAATCTTCTCTCAGCAGAACCTTTAAAGGATGCAACATCTTCAGTAGGTACAATGAGATATCGTTGTAGGATTCTTATGAGTGTAAAAATACTTTCAGGAGTGGCACGATCAGAGACTGCACATTTTATCTGTTCACGAACAGGGAACGTTTAAGCAAGTTTATGTAGGTCACTTTGTGCCCAAAGGGGAAGCGTGAGACAGAGGAAAGTCAATTTGCACTATTTCTAATAAGCTATCTCACACTACAACCTTCACTTAAGTGATTGGCATTTGAAGTGAAAAAATCCACCCAACAAAATACAATACGATTTATAAAATAGGCCATCCTAAATACAAATAAATTAATCCTACCTAGTGCATTAAATCTTATACTGCATACCTATGCACCTACTATAGATAATATATTGCAACAATACATAATGTATATCATATAAATGAGAATTAACAAATTGTGTATCGCAGTATAAGAAAAACACAATAACAAATCACCAAATGTGTACATAAAGAATCAAACACTTGAAGGCAATAGATTGTATCTTCTAACATCCTTTTGCAATACGTGAAGACATAAATATACACTGACGCAAAAATGCTCGTGTCCTCCACCTTCCCCAGAGGGCACACTCAAAAGGTCATCCAGAGCATGTTCCCTTTAAAGCCAAGACAGGACTAACTCCATAAACAAATTCGGCTCACTCAATGCAGAGATCTCCCAGCATAATGATGAACTTAAAGATAAAAAGAAACCATAGTGCTCTCCATAACATCCAACAAAGAGTTACATTCATATGTGTTTAAAACAATGAACCTCACAGTATTGAATGAGTTTGCTATAGTGTCACGTCTTACTGTAAATTTTACGAAGTCAGTAGTTATGCCTATCAATGTTCCTGATTCCCTAAGTGCATCTCTCCGTAATTATTTTCCATTTCATTGGGCCACAGATCGGATTTCTTACTTGGGTATTAACCTTACTCCCAGATACTCAAAAATATTTGCTGCTAATTACCCACCATGTGTGTCACGCCTCTCTACTCTGTTGAAGATCTGGCATGGATCCCCTATCTCATTCTTCGACAGAGTCATGATAGTCAAAATGAATATCTTACCTAAATTACTTTATCTATTTAGAGCACTCCCAATCCTGTCTCGAAAATGTTCTTAGATTGCTTTCAACGTATGATTAATAATTTTATCTCGCGTAACAAACATCCCCACTTTACTTCATCGGTTCTATACCGGTCATAACGGACGGGAGGCCTCAGTCTTCCCAATTTTTGGCTTTACTACCTGTAGGCCAATTATCACAATTCAGATTTGAATCTCAATCTATACTTCCGGCCTACCTACCAGGCATATTGTGGTCCAAAATGCCCCCCCCCCCCGCTCGTTATGAATTCATAATTCCATTGTTGTCCAATCATTGATGCTTTGGTCCCGATATAAACTTAAATAAAATCTGTCTCTCCAGGTGCATCATTTTTTGGTGACCCAAATGTTATTACGGCTTTTTCCTCTCCACAGGCATTCCGTTGGTGGTTCGATAGATCCTTTATCAGGTTATCTGACTTTCAAAGAGAAAGATCTTGTATCACCTTTGAGACACTACGTATACTTTTTGATATCCCGCTACGGGAATATTATCGTTATCGACAGATTAGACATTTTTTTTATTCATATTTTGGCCTTATACCTTCATCTCCGATTTTGTTCTTCGAACGCATTAGCTGTGATTCTCCCAGGGGCAGGGGTCTTATTTCTGATTTGTATCACCAATTTCTGGGTAGTTCCTTTCCCACATCCCCTCTATATAGACAAAAATGTGAAGCTGATAGTGGTATCACCTTTTCGGATGAGGATTGGAATTCCATGGTGGATAACATACGTAAGAGCTCTAGATCTCTCTGTCCATGAGACAGCCCTCAAGGTATAAACCAGATAATATTATACCCCTTCTAGACTACATGCCCTATATCCAGGGATGTCCCACCTATGCTTCCGGGACTGTGGCCTTGCCGGTACACTGGTGCATACATTTTGGGCTTGCCCAGTTCTCTCCTTGGTGTGGCGCAGGATCTCTGAGGTAGCTTCTGCACTGGTGGGTGCCCCGATGCATCTGACTATGCAGTCCTGCCTATTGGGAGCTCGTATCTCGGGGGTTCAGACTGAGGTTATAAGGCTAATCCATACCATTTGATTTGTATATCCACCCTATGGGCTACTGCCCTACACTGGAAATCTATCACAGTATCATTGGCCTCTGTTCTGCATATAGTTGATGCTGTGATGCTCATGGTAAGAATTCATTATACTTTACTGGACAAGATGCACTTATTTGATAGAAAATGGGAAATTTGGAGAACTCAGACATTTACTACATGACTAAGGAACACCCATATTTGGACTGGTCGACTTACTCTGTTGGTAGCTATATAACTCTGCCTACCTCTTTATTTACATTGCTCATGTACTTAAACTCTTTTCTCTCTCCTTCTCTTCTCTTTTTTTACTCTACATGATTGTACCTTTTTGAAATGTACACTTCAGTTGTGCCTTGTTACTGTTTTACACACCGTTTAAAGCTGTAATGTCATTATACAGTCTATTTCTTGAAAAATAAAACCGTTTGTAAACAAAAAAAAAAAAACCATGAACCTCATCTAATGACTGCAGAAAAAAACATTTGTCAAGGGCTGGTGAAGTACAACCTGCCCTCTTTCAAGGTCTGGTGCAGTACGCACCCTCACTCAGGTGAGAGTTTGTACTGCACAAATCCTTGAGAGTTGCTTATTTTTGATTTGTATTTAGCATGGCATATTATATAAATACACAATTTGCACTATACTAAGGTTTTTTTTTTTATGACAAAGGCAATGAGCTTTTCAATGTTAGCAAGCATGTTGTGCAAAGTTCCCACTTTAATATAGTGACAGTGTGGGGGGAAGAGAAATCTTTTGCCACTTCCTCCATCACTGGCCCACATCCTCTCCACTCTTCTGATTCAGCTTCCTCTAGGACTGGCATATCAGGGTCTGACTTTGGTTGAGAAATATGAGAAGAGCAGGGCATTTCTGAGCTTTGGACAAAGATGGCTGAATTAAGCTTGCTGAGGAATTGTAATATAGATGCAGAAAAATCTGCTTTTGTCAAGTAGACTGCTTGTGCGTACTTGAAATAGCTATAATCAGATACAGAAACAGGTGCTATACTGGGGTATTCCACTGCGGGGTACACATAGAGTAGAGTAGGAGAAAAGGTAAGAGGGGTATGGGGGGGTATGAAATCTGGATCTCCCCAAACAGAATATTGTAATATTGCGCTAAACCTGTAGGTAAGTAAGAGAACCAGAACATTTGCTAAGTGGAAGAGTGGGTTTTATAATGTTGACAGTGCTTCAGTAATCAAACATTAGTAATTGGGAGCAGAGGAACTACTACAATCAGCATATAACATTAATCATAGGAATATAGATACACACCACTACAAAAATAATACAAGCTTTATATAGGAGATTAATAACAGTACATCCAATGTACAAAACACATTATCAACAAAGGGCCTGACAGGAGTCTTGGTGGAATTATGCACATATACCCAGGTATACATAGTTAGGAAACTATAAAGTAATGAACTGCACCACCGATGTTACCAATATATTATAACAATAGTGCAGCTGCCATATTGGTTATAAGACTCACCTAAGTTCTAATAAATAATGAAACAGTGCTATCATCACTCAAAATTGTGCTAAAGAAAAGTCACAATAAATTCATCAACCACTATACAGTGTGACAAAAACAACAAAATGGATTTACATTTCATAATTCAATAGTGTCCAGTGCTTGAAAAGTGTAAATAATTAAAAGTGCAATCAAATACTTAATCAAAGTGTCATGTGCTTTCACCATGAAGGCTTTCTGCTTTCTTCCTTCTGGTTGGGTCCTGGTGTGAGCTGTATCTAGTGATTTAATGAACAGAGTAATGTTGCCATGCTTTTCGGGAGACAGAGATGGATCCATTGAATGGTGACACGAAGTTTATTTTGTCAATGTGCTCTTTGCTGGTTTTATGGCCACCAACAAATAGTTCTAGAGATTGTTTATGTGAATGGTGTTGGTGGACACTTTTTGCGGTGGAGTTCAACAAGAAAATCTGGCTGCTGGGAGTTTTCGACTATGTTTTTCCTGCACTGGATATTTTATAACAGTGGGAGAAGAAATGATTTGCTGCACAATCTTTTTAACATCAGACTATGAACTTTATGAAAGCACATGACACGGATTAAAATTTTATTCTCATTTTTCAAGCACTGGACACTTTCGGGATTATTTACTAAAACTAGAGAATGCAAAACCTGGTGCAGCACTGCATAGAAAACAATCAGCTTCCAGGTTTTATTGCCAAAGCTTAATTGAACAAGCTGAAGTTAGAAGCTGATTAGCTACCATGCACAGCTGCACCAGATTCTGAGTGCACTAGCTTTAGAAAAACTCTCCCTTTGAGTTATGAAAGTTAAATTTATATTATTGATATTGGTCTGTCACACTGTATAGTAGTTGATGAATTTATTGCAATTTTGTTGCAATTTCATTAACCAGTTGTCCTCCAGGATTTACCCCCCCCCCCCAACCAGGCCATTTTTTTCAATACAGCACTGCATTATTTTAACTGACAATTGCGCGGTCATGCAACACTGCACCCAAATTAAATTTACGTCCTTTTTCCCCCCACAAATAGAGCTTTCTTTTGGTGGTATTTGATCACCTGTGCGGTTTTATTTTACGCTACAAACAAAAAAAAAAAAGACAAATTTTGAGAAAAAACTAAATATTTTTGACATTTTGCCATTAAACATGTCCACTAAAACAATTTTAAAAATCAAATTTCGTCACAAAATGCAGACCAAAATGTATTCTGCTACATGTCTTTGCTAAAAAAAAAAAATCCCAATGTAAATTAAATTGGTTTACGTGAAAGTTATAGTGTTTACAAATGGCAGTATATATACACAAGATTTTTTTTTTTTTTTAACTAGTAATGGTGGTGATCAGAGATTTATAGCTGAACTGCGATGATCAGTGCTAATAAAAAGCTAATGGCACTGGGCAGGAAGGGGTTAACATGTGGGGCGATCAAAGGGTTTAACCGTGTGCTGTTTCACAGTATGCTGCATGAATGCTTTCCACTGTAAGCAAACTGCTTTGTATGGCTCTGCTATGCAGAGCCATACAAAGCAGTGTTCAGGAGCCAAAATCTGTGTTGTTTATACACAGGTCTCTCCCCCCGTTGGAGATACTTGGTAATCACCAGGTGCCAGCGAGTAATCACTTGCCAGGACCTGGTGATTGACAGCAGAGGCTGCGAATGGCTGAGCAGGCAGAGCACGCGCGTGCCCCCTACTCTCAACTGCAAAACCATGTATATACACGTGATTTTGCGCACCGTGCCGCCCTTTATCAGTATTTCTGCTATAGGGTGGCACAGAAGCGGTTAATAAACATCAGGTAGTTTACGCGATTAATCAAGTCAGTTTATATAAATGCACTGACTTAATGAATTTATTACTCTAAGCAGATATTTTTAAGCACAAAAAAGGTGTGAAAGTATGAACTACAGAAAAAAGAAATCTAGATAAAAATGTATTTAAACAATTAAGTCATTAACAACCACATACAGTATCTCATATGAGTGAGTACACCCCTCACATTTTTGTAAATATTTTATTCTATCCTTTCATGTGACAACACTGAAGAAATGACACTTTGCTACAATATAAAGTAGTGAGTGTACAGCTTGTATAACAGTGTAAATTTGCTGTCCCCTCAAAACTCAACACACAGCCATTAATGTCTAAACCTCTGGCAACAAAAGTGAGTACACCCCTACGTGTCACAATACATGTTGGCATTCCTGGTTCCCTCAATGAACTGTAGCTCCCCAGTGCCGGCAGCACTCATGCAGCCCCAGACCACGACACTCCCACCACCATGCTGGACTGTAGGCAAGACACACTTGTCTTTGTACTCCTCACCTGGTTGCCGCCACACACGCTTGACACCATCTGAACCAAATAAGTTTATCTTAGTGTCATCAGACCACGGGACATGGTTCCAGTAATCTATGCCCTTAGTCTGCTTGTCTTCAGCAAACTGTTTGAGGGCTTTCTTGTGCATCATCTTTAGAAGAGGCTTCCTTCTGGCATGGCAGCCATGCAGACCAATTTGATGCAGTGTGCGACATATGGTCTGAGCACTGACAGCCTGACCCTTTCAACCTCTGCAGCAATGCTGGCAGCACTCATACGTCTATTTCCCAAAGACAACGTCTGGATATGACGCTGGGCACGTGCACTCAACTTCTTTGGTCATCCATGGCAAGGCCTGTTCTGAGTGGAACCTGTCCTGTTAAATTGCTGTATGGTCTTGGCCACCGTGCTGCAGCTCAGTTTCAGGGTCTTGGCAATCTTCTTATAGACTAGGCCATCTTTGTGTAGAGCAACAATTCTTTTTTTCAGATTCTCAAAGTTCTTTGCCATAAAGGTGCCATGTTGAACTTCCAGTGACCAGTATGAGAGAGTGAGAACGATAACACCAAATTTAACACACCTGCTCCCCATTCACACTTGAGACCTTGTAACACTAAGGAGTCACATAACACCAGGGAGGGAAAATGGCTAATTTGGACATTTTCTACTTAGGGGTGTACTCACTTTTGTTGCCAGTGGTTTAGACATTAATGGCTGTGTGTTGAGTTATTTTGAGGGGACAGCAAATTTACACGGCGATACAAGCTGTACACTCACTACGTCACATTGTAGCAAAGTGTAATTTCTTCAGTGTTGTCACATGAAAAGATATAAAATATTTACAAAAATGTGAGGGGTGTACTCACTTCTGTGAGATACTGTATATTAGTGTGATTAATCGTATGGCAAAGACTATTTAAATTAATATCCTACAACTAAAAACCACAATTAATATGGCTAAAGATATATGCCTAGTAACTAGATGAATTGGATAATTTACTTTATACTTCTAGGTATCATAACTACTGTATAAAGTACAAACTATTCCTCTAAACTAGCAGACAACCAGGTCCACACTATCAGACCATACCCTCGGATTCTTCTGTAGCAGAATGAAGGGGTCAAATCTATGCTACAGGCTGTGTTAATACACCTTAAATTTGATTACTTAATCCCTAGTAAATGGGATATAATGTCAAACAAAACAAAAAAAATCTATCACACGAGTAATGGAATAAACAGCTAGCTAAATTCAGAAGTAAGCTTCTCAAAGTAATTATCAATACTTAAATTAAGCTCTGTTCGGAACCACACCTGTAAAGGCCACTAGAATGATGACCATAGATTGTGTGTCCTCATACTCTTGAGGTTGAAAACGTGAGATTGATGGAGGGTGATCTTAAAATCGATGGAGAGGATGATGATCAGAAGAGAGCTCGGACAATGACCAAAGGTGGGGTAATCAGAAAAGAGCTTGCTAAACTGTGGAGGACTGATGATCAGAAGGGAGCTCCATTTTCTCTCTGAACTTCCCTTTTTATTCCCAAAATGTTCTTATATAAGGACTAGCGTAGAAGGTGCATTCTAAATATTTACTCACACCTTATTGGGGAGTAATATTACCGATTAACTAGGTGTTTAGTCAGTGATGTCACCTGTCCACTAGATGGTGCTTTAAGTCCTTAAGCACACTGCTGCTCCTGAACTCATGTTTAGGAGCTTTTGGCTTTTTTGCTAAAGCCCCTGAACTCAACAAAAGCCTCAAGAGCTTAGTAAATTAGGTAAAGAGTTTTCCCTCAAAGATAGAGCAAGTACACTTGCAGTGCACAGGCTATTCTATCATCCAATCATGTGCATATGTTTGGGTATTCTTTGCAAAGTGAAGCTTTATCATATTTACTAAGCTCTGGAGCAAGTGCACTTGCAGTGCACAGTAGATTTGCCTTTAGTCAATAAACCCCATAGGCTTTCAGCAGTTTAGAGGCAGTCCAAGCTCCTCTCCTTATTTGCAATCATGTCCCATAGGTAGGTAAACCTGCTTTGTCTGATACAATAGTGACAAATATAATTTGACTTCTTTTCAATGACTCTTCCCTGGAGTCCAATTCACTTTATAGCAAAGTTCCACAACATTTACTCATTAAATCTTTCTTTCTGTAACCTTTCCATTCTGTTACCAGTTTTGTCTACAAAGAAACCATGCACAAAAATGACACTATACAAAAAGACTTGTTTCAGTTAGTTGGCCAAATTAATTCTGTCTTTTGACAGCAGTAAAAATTGTTGGTTACTGAAGGCCTTGTAAACAAAGAAAAGTAATTCTAATTTAGAGTAAGCTTCCCTTATCCAAGCTTGTTTGAGTGCAGATATAACCCATTGTTTCTTGGCTAGGAAAAAACAAGCTTTCCTTGCACAGCAAACACTCGGGGCTTTTTACTCTTAAAACTTGTACACCTGCGGCGGTGGGTTCATCAAAAGCTTATTTTGCATAACTGATTGAGGAAATAAATTAACTCTATGTAATTTATTTAGGAGGTAGAGATACCTACAGATGAATGTTGCAGTTACAGAGGCTCCTGAAGATGATGCGGTGTCTGTTTTTGTGTTGGAGACAAGATCAGCAGTCATGGAGATAGCCTCCAAGTGTTATCCAACCAGCCTGGAATTGGACTTCTCACTGGCAGGAACTGTGGTGTGACACTGGAACTCAGAATTAGCCTACCTACTCTGTGCTTTAGGTGCTCCCTAGTGGTTTATAATAGTCTCTGCTGGTTCAGGATTTAGCAGCATGGACAGGACATGTGACAGACTCACCCCTCTCTCTCCACTTCCTCCTTCTGGGGTTTCAAAGCAAGCAACCAGTGGCAAGAAGTGCATACATTATGTATTTACAGATAGTTATAAATTCAGACAGTAGAGGGCAGCAGATCCCCACATGTCTGGAAGAAGTACAGACCATCCTGCAAAAAATCATCATGGCAAAACAGTGGGGAGAAGTGCTTGAGTACATAAGGACTCAAAGTGGAAGTGTTATTAAAGTGCACAGTATGATCACTGGTGTCATTGAACACTTAATCATCCTCCAGAGACTGAGCGGTTGAATTTTAGTGCAAAGTTTAAAAAGTCTACATTGTAAGGTGAAAACATTCCAAACAGCCCCTTTTTACTGTAAAAGATACTGGGTGATCCTGTCTTACCTATCCACACTGCTGACCTGTATTTAAGGTCCAGGTTGCAGACACAGGGAACATACCCCCGAAGGGGTCTTCAGGGACTGAGTTCTATAGTGATGGACCATAGCCCTGGACTTGTATAGCACCCTGTAGCTAACTCAACATGTTGCACCACATTCCAAGGTTTGTGCCCCATGCAAGATCCAGTGCCCAAACCAACACTGCAGGATATTCCTACAGCAGCTCCCAGGGTTTTACTGAGGTTGCATCGATCCAGATACACGGTTTCTGTGTAGACAGTAGAAGACCGTGAGGGTTGATTAAAGAATTGGAAGATACAAGAAGAAAAAAAAATAAAAATAGTGAAGCTGTTTTTTCTACAAAAGGACCTTCAGACCCTAGCAAAAAAACCCCCAAAAAATTGAGGACTCACAGAATGCGGTAGAGCTATTAGGGAAGGCACCCCAGGGAGATCAAAAGGTTTGCTAGTGTCCAATCACCTAAAAAGGTACTAGCCCAAAACCCATGGTGTATGAACAAGTTGCCTGTGTCCAGCACAGTACAATTAAGATAAAAGCATCATCACGGTCAGCATTCTATGCAAGAAGCACACGCTGTATATGAAATGGGCAAATATCACTCATAAGAACCTTTCAAGGCCACTGCACAGTGAAGATCTGACACCTGTAAAGACCCTTTTATCACCTTTCTCCTCACTCAACTTCTTGAGTGGCCAGATGAATTCTGCCACATGCACAAAATGTCTTCGGCTGGCAATAAATGGACCCCATTTCTGCTGGTTCAGCATGGACTGGCCTAATTTCGGTCAGTGTGTAGGCATCCCTGTTTGACAGAAGGCATTGCTTGTGTGGATGAAGGAATCTGCTCGCTTTTTTATTCAGTCTGCTGGCTGAATGAAAAAAAAAAAAAAAAAAAACACAAACTACTCATCTATGGCTAACATTTAGAACCCTGAGGAAATACCTTGTCCTCTCCAATTACCCTGCTACCCTTCAAAAAGCACTTTCAAAACTGCAGATGTCCTTCAAACTTACAGGTTGGAAAAAAAAAAAAAAAAAAAAAAAAACACACAAATTAGGGATATCAAAGCTTTTAATGAAACAATGTGCAAAATAAAACCCTGTTTCACAGATTCTGGAAAGACAATTACATAATCCATTTTTTAAATAAAAACCATACAGAAAAAGTGAAAAAAATAATTGATATTAAAACAGTATGTTTTGAGATAAAACAGTGTAAAGACTTTCAAATATATGTTCTTTATCTCCATGCAAAATGATTATTACTTTGTATGGAAATAAGAATGTACTGTGTTTGTACCTTTCCCAGATTCTATGCACTGGTATATGAAATATTTAGTTTAGTAAGATAATAGCACTCATCTCTATGACTTTAGTGGTCCTCTAAAACTGGAATTTCAATAAACCTTAACCGAGACACTAAAATATACTTGTTGCAGGCTCAAGCTTAAAAAAGTTAAAGCAGAACTCCAGCCAAGCTCATCAAGATAAAATATGAGCAGCCCATTAAAAGCTAAAACAAAACCAGCTATTTCTTCAGTTTAGAGATTTCTCCTGCAGTGCATTTTGCTGCTGCTAGATTTCCTCATTCTGATGGCATGCATCATTCAACCAACCTCTTAACAAAGAAAAAGTCTCTAGGTCACTCTGCAGGATAAAGAAGTAAATAACAAGGTATTTAACCTTAGTATTGCAGTTACGTGACACAATCCACTTGTTCAGTTCCAGTGGGTGGAGCAAACATGAGTCCTGTGATGCAGCCCAACCTGCAGACACCACTGCAGGAAGATTTATTTGTTCTTGAATAGTTGAAAACATACTGTATCCTCCATCAATCATCTCTGATGTTGCCCTGTGTTGATTGTGGGTGGATCCATCAGAAATGAGTGATGGGGATTCCTCTCCTCGGCTAGCTACCCCACATTACAATCCAGAGGTTTGTGAGGTGGCTCACAATGTGTCATAAAACAATTGGAGCTGCCCCACAATTGATGGAGAGTCACGTGCGGTGGCTTCAAGAGGAGAACTAAGGCAGCAGCTGGAGCATGTGCACAAATGTGTGACAACGGAGGAGCCAGAAAAACGGCTGCGATGGAGTTGCCACACATAGTGGGGACATGGTTGGAAGCAGCAGGATAAACCAAGTATTTGCAAGAAAGGAACAGATTGATGAAGACAATCTTCTGCATAGGTATAGTGCGCAATTGTAATTATAGAACTATACACAGCTATTTGGTGTGTTTAATGACACATTAAGCCCAGGCCATCTTGTATTCAACTCATCTTGTGACTGGACAGTGACAGGAGAAGCACAGTGATGATCTCATCACTCTGCCATCTCTTCCTATCAGAATGCTCCTCATCCGTACATATGGGACATATAGAACATATTGGCTTCTTGTGCTGCTACTTTTTTTCCACACTCCAGCCCTGTCACACAGGACTGAAAGAATACTAGGCCAACATCAGGCACTTGTACTGCTTACATTAAAAAAAAAAAATAATGTATAAAAATGACAGAGCTGCAATATTGCATGTCTTTTAATCAGACTAGAGTTCAGCTTTAAGTTACGTTACCATTGATTGCATATAATGAAGATAAGATGCATAGATTTATATTCAAATAGAAAGACAGAAAACTGAGGTTTTTTGCACAGTTGTGTACCTCTACTTGAAGCTTAACTAAACTACAAATCTTTGTTGTTGCTCTTGGTATTGTTTCTGCCCACCTTCAAGTCTTATTCCTCCCATTCTCTCGTCTTGTTGTAGTCTCCATAGTAATCCCACCCCTTAGTATTTGCCACAGCAAGAGTGCAGAGCTGGGTGAAGTGCACAGATTTCATATTTTGTATCCCTGAAATGCATTGGTCAATTTAAAAGTGATTCTAAACCTAATATTTTTTTCCTTAAATCTGGGTGTAGTTCTATTGAGTGCCCAGTTTTATTTTGCAAACAAAGTGGGAACAAAATAAAAATCTTGCAATCTAAACCTGACCAGTGGCCTTAAAAAAAAAAAAAAAAAAATCATAGTCCCCCATCCACACAAATGATGTGGATAAATTAATCCTCATCTGTTAAAAATGGGTAGCCATACATAGAACAAAATTTGGGCAGTCTCTACTGAACTGGCCAAAATTTCATTCCATATAGGATTATGTTACATGCATCCTGTTTAGACTTAGTTTTTATCTTGAGCAGATTACTGCAGCAAGTTGCAAAGATGCCAGGGAGAAAATAAAATATACAGTTTTATATATATATATATATATATATATATATATACATATACACACACACACACATACACGCACCATTTCCTACTAAGATTTGATTATCAGATGGACACTTCTCTTCAAATAAAATCACCAGCTGAAGTGGATCTTCAACCATAAAGTAAAAGTACCTCCTGCCCACCCCTACTCTGGATATGTATAGTGGCTTTTGTTTTTCTTAAAAAAAAAAAAAAAAAAAAAGGTTTAGAACCTCCCCTTATACAAGTCATTTGCCTAGACACATAAGTACATCACATATCCCAGGAGGTCTTACAGTGTAATTTGCGGAGGAGGGGATGGGCCTAGAGGCAAGTCATCGAGAGGCCCAAGGCATGAGAGGACCTCAGCAGGACCATGTTGGAACTGCTGGATGGGCAAGTATCCAAAATGTGCAGCACCCACCTCCTAGTAAGTGGAGTAAAAGAAAAAAAAACGGGGGGGGCTTTAATACTATGTTGTAAGCATGTGAAAATTGCCTAAAGTGTGCTACACATCCACAGTTAATATCAATTTTATTTCCTATAATCACATAAAAATAAAATACATATTTCACTTAAGAAAAAAAAAAAAATAAGGGAAAGCAAGGAAGTGTGTCTATTATTAATACAGGTATGAACATTCCTTAAAAACAGTGTTTACCAACCAGTGGTTCAGGAGGCACAGGTGGTTCTTAGCTACCTCTGATGTTGCTCAAGACAGCTGTGTACCTACCTTGATAGGCACTTGTTCAATGTGTAAAGTGACCAGGGCTGGGTACCTTTGACTTATAGCTGTTTCTTATTCTAGATTCCCTTTAACACAGACTACATTAGTAACATTAAATATGCTGAAACTTTCATATTTTAACAAGATATATGATTTCTACAATAGTGCAAAACATTAAAATTTAATCTAGCATGGTCATTATTAACCCTAAGACCATTTTGTCTCTCTAACAAAACATGCTGGGGTTTCAGAAGATGCTCACTGGACAATAGTTTGCCTTGACCTCTTCACTTTGCCTATTCAGGACAACATGACAATGTTTGTGCAAATTCTACCCCCCAACCACATTATATTCACCTCGTATGCAACTTCCCTACCACTGCTGAAAATATACCAAATACTGGACCTCAGCAGGAGCAGTGAGGTTATCCTCTCTGTCATGTTATAGTGCTAGTGATTGGCCTCTAGTTCTGAACATTGCATCAGGTGAAGATGTCACTTGCACGGTCAGGCAACAGAAGGCGTGGCTGAAAAGATGAGAAAAATGGTGGTGTGTATGTGTGTGGTGTGGGTGGCACAGGCACGGTCACTGTGCCGAGAAGGTTTGAGGTTTCAATGTCTTTAAAAGGCCTTGTTAAATTGTGAACCTGCGATATAAAATAAATGAGCAGGCTCAAACAGTAATACATTTTGCGCCACAATTTAATGTTCCCTTAAAAGTTTGCACCAAGCAAGACAACACCACTAGAGACACAAGCAAGTACAACATGATCAGGTTGAGCCCTTCAAATACATCTAAACATTCTTTCCCTAAGAAGTACATTCAGGAAACAAATAGACTAGGAATGTTCTAAAACACAAGGTACAAGAATACATTTCCACAAAATAACAGACCTGCAAGTACATACATATAAAAGTATAGTGCAGACCGATGCAGCAAACATTTGAGACTACCCACACTTTGTTGCGTTCATTATGATTATGCACATTTTATCTTTGACTCACAATATAAGCTGGGAGACCAATACCAGCATCAAGTATACATATAACAAAATCATGCCACTATTCACTCATCTAGTATGCACAACATGACCAGATAGATTGTTTTATATGTAAGCTTTCCATTATGTGGGAACCTGCTATTCCTTTGCAAGCTGCTGTTTGTGTAGTTTGTTTTCCATTCACAAATGTTAACACTAAGGTTCCAGCTATGGCCAAGCTGTTTATGTATAACATTTTTAAATTTGGTTGATGCATACTCTTTGGCATATTATAAAATGGCAAAAGTATAACACAATGCACATTAAACACATACATCATTTGTAAGTATATCCACCATTGCTCACTGCCCTAATCAGTGGGGTTGATTAACTGGAGTACAGAAAGTTCACTTAACAAAAGGAAAGTTTTTTTCCTAAATAAAGAAAACCTTCCTTAAACACAACTGGATGATTGAAGTGTAAAAAAAAAAGAAAAAAAGTTTAATTGTGCTAAGTGATTATCTTCTAAAACTAATCAACACAAAAAGGTTTCTTTGTTTCAGTTTCCCCATTGTTTTCTGGCTGCCCAATGGATTTCTGGTCTGAGCTTTCAAAAAAGAACTAGACTAGCAAGCTAGTACACATGGTTTTTGCCAAAAGTGTTAGTGTGTTTGGTTATATTATTTAGCTGAATTGAACGTTAAATGGTTTAAATAGTTCAATTTAAACAAAACTGCAGAAATGTTCTACAGTCATTGTACACTTGACCTCTAAAACTACCAAGTTTCCAGCATTGTAAAAGCATGAACATTATTGCTCCATGATGATTGATCATGAGCACAATTGTGACCTGATAGGCTTTATAAGCACAGGCTGTTTTTTTATGCTCATTCAAATTCTTTTAGTAAAATAATATTACATTGTTTTAATAGTGGGAAAGGAATGACACAGACTAAAGATCATTAACAATTTTAAGTATGCTCCTTTATATATAAATGAGCAGACTCACAAGTGTTCATTAACTTCATTAATGTATCCATTTAGTGATTCTTACAATACATAATCTTTTTAAAAAAAAATTATATTATCTGTTTGCTGTAGGGCATGCTACAGATTAAAATGTCCTTGCTTTATACAAAATTCTTTTAAAAATAAATACCATAGGAATTTTACCTCTGCAAAGTAATAAAAATCTGCATAGTAATAAAGTAACCCAGCTTTTCTGTGCATTGTAATTATGCCATTGGTTAAACTTAGATGCAAGGTTCTAAAATCTAATATCCACATCCAGAATTCTTTAGAAAATCCAATTTCTCTGTCATTATTAACTAATTATCGGAATCATTTCCAAAATCAAATATATTTTGGAAAATTTTGCTGATATTGTACAGGCCTTTATGTTTTTTTGGGATCCAACAGAATTAGGAACATGCAAGGGAATGGCATGAATCAACACTGCCCAGAATAAAATAAGAAAAAACACAATTTCTCCCTCTTCTAAAAATGCTCTTATTTTTATGATGCTAAAAACAGATTCTCAGTAGGATAGATAGATAGATAGATGGATAGATGGATGATAGACAAATGTCAACATATGTAGAAATGCTAAAATTAAAATGCAATTTTATTTGCTATCCCATCTAACAGTATCTGTGCAAAGAGGATGTTGTAAACTCTGCAGCGGTGTTTCTCTTATGTCACAGCTCTCTAGCAATCCCTAAATAGCAGCTGTGAAACCTCAGGCTGAAAATCAGACTGGAGAAGGTGAGGTTAATTCTTAAAAAGTCTACCCGAATACAGTGATATCTTCAGCCAGATGGGAAAGGAGGAATGATATTTTTTCTACTGGATGAAATTGGCCAATGTGCACAGGTACTGTAGAATGGCATGAGCCATTTTGAATCCTAATAAATAAAAAGGACTGTATTGTTGATTAAACTTAAAGATTGTGCAACCGCACTCAATTGTTTAGAATACTTATTCCTGTTATCTTTAATATGTTCTATAAACTAATATGAAATTATGACAATTGTGTTGATATTAACATTTCATGAAACATTTATCTTCAGTGAAAAGACTGAATTGAAAAAAAACTTCAGAAATTCACAGCATGAGCATGCTTCTTGCATAGTGGTTTATCTTTCTTTGCAAAAAAGGTTTGTCCCTCCAAGCTTTCACAGCATACCTACAAAGAAAAAAAAATCACAATGAAGTTAAAAAAAAAAAGAAAAGAAAAAAAAAAAAAAGGATGCACATGGGCTAACCGTACAAAAGAGTACAATACAACATATAGCACTGTGTTGCGGCAGCAGAATGGGAACTTCCCTTGCAGAGTTGGGCTGAATGGCACTCAGCCATTCATAAAGAGCATTGTATTCTATGAACGAATACAACGCTTTCTATGACTAGCTGAGGCGTAGAGGCGGGCAGATTAAGTCACGATTTCCACCAACTCAGCCATTTACAGAAAGCTTTGCATTCATTCAAAAATGGGAATGGCTAAGTACCACTCAGCCAGACTATTTTGTTTCAAGAGCGAGACCATACGTTACCATCTCGCTCAGCTGAAGCTACATACAGTTTATACATTGCACACAGCGGCACAACTAAATAGTGATGGTAACTGTTCGTTTGGACCAGCTTGATTCAAATGAATTATTTAACAATTACTAGAACATAAAGATCAACTTCAACACACACACACTTTTATAAAACCACAGTAAACCGAACAGCATCTTTCCACTGATGTATACGCCAGTTAAATAGCTCCTATAGCAATTTGAATGCAAAGAAAAAAAAAGCATGGGCTGGCCATTAAACCTTTGCGATTTATCATTTTCTTATTAGATTAATTCAAGAGCAAGGGACAAATTACAGCACTTCATATGACTCAAAATAATCTATTAATAGCAGTTATGTAATGGGCAAGGCAGCTGAAGAATCTATGGTTAGATACACATTGTTACATACAGTAATACTGTTGACATTCACATATCACTCATTAATAACTATTAAAAGAATTTACTCCAATACACTGGCTTTATTATTATTTTTAGGCATATACAGGGCATACATTGCAGTCTCAATGTTCATGTTTTAGTACTTACTGAACACACAAAGCACGTGTTGTGCCAAGTGTTTCCCAGTGCCTCCAGGAATCGATCTCCGGCTTCAATAGGGAACTCACATCCATGACACATTGTACCAAACAGGGTATAATAATCTAAACAAGACACAAGTATATTAAAACATTGATATATTTACCAAATCAGATAGAAGAAGGCTCAAGTCGTGGTTTTGAGTAAGAAAAAAAAAGAAGACGTCTTCTGTAATTCAGTACTCAGAACACAGGCAGTAAAAGGAAGTAAATCATAAAGATGAACTTCAATGCCAAGCAGTGAGGTAATGTTGAACCTTTTTATGCTAGGACTAATAATCAAGCGCACTTTAACTTGGCTTCAACATATATTTGTAGTTATGAGATCCTTATCTGAAGAGTACATATTCATGATGAGACACACAGACATGTGTTTTATAGCTAGAATCAAATAATTGTTTTCATAACCTAGAATCCCATATGTGTATTGAAAACATGCACTGCTTTGTCTCGGTGGCTGAAGTAAAAACAAAAATAGGTTTATACCAGGACCTATGAGACTCTGGGGGAAAACATACTATCCCCTAGAACAATAAATATTGTACATTTATTCCAGAACTATACCAGAAGTAAAATAAATTCAAATGTTAAACTAGTATCAGTTACAGGGTCTAGTGTAACACTTCTTTACAATGTGGATATAAATGTACAGTATATGATTTATATTTATTGTGGATTGCAAAAAAAAAAGCAGTGCAAAATGCATATAAATAAGTGGGATAATGTTGCTGTGTAAAATACATTTGGAATAATGAAGCCTTCCCAAAACATTCTATATTTTATTCCTATATTCTCTAGCATTAGTATGTTTTGCATTTACCGAGAATATTTATAGTAAACGTGGGCAATTTAAACTCAAACATGAAATGCAAATAGAAAGTTTACATAGAGTATAAAATGCATGTAATAAACTAGCCGTAGTGGCAAAGAAACAGCAATGAATCCAAATTTCTGCCTTTCCTGTAAAAGTCAAACTGGCTTCTACCCCTCCTGGCTTTTTGGTCTCCCTACTAGTAAGTGTGACTGTCTATCATATTGATAGGGGAGAGGGGCAGGGTAAAGTCGAAACTTTACAAGAAAAGTTAAAATATGCATTAAATTTAGCAGCCTTTATCTCTGGATCTTCTAATTGCTTTGACCTGTAGTTTGCACTAAAGACAATCTATGATTAAACATTTTAACAACATGCACAGCCTGAATTGCTTATGTCTGTGACATTCTTACTCTCACCCCCCTAGCGAATCCAGCATCGTCCTGTTGTGATCCCTTGCTCAACTGCCACAGCCCAGGTTCCATGCAACCATCTTCATCCCCCTCAGTCTTCTTGGTTCTGCAGCCAACCCCAAAGGATGAACTCCAGGTGTTCACACTAGCTGCTGTGAATCTCTGCAACCTCGTGGGATATCCCCTTTACAGCCCCAGAAGGTTGCAGGGAGAAGGTACAAGTCACTAATGGCTATATATTTGGGATTCAGTAATGAATCAGAGTGACATGACTCCACTTTAAAATATAGGAGAAGGTCTATAAATAAACTTGTGCTCCTATGTGTAGGTAAGGTCCTTGTAGACTAATTCAGTAAACACATAAAATCAGATATGTATAATTATTTAAACTTACACTTCTAAACTTACATGTATACCTTAATATTTTTACCCGATCACAAAATAGGATGAGGATCTCTCCCCAGGCCAAAAGCTGCAGGTGGTATTAACTCATCTCTGCATATCATTTCTTTTCTAACACAATTGTGATAGTACTGAAGAAAAAAAAAATAAAAATCAATGGAACAATTTTTTTTTCTTCTACATGCTCACATCTAGTGTGAAGTGCTTATAGGATGAACCTCTTATAATCATGTGGGGCAAGGAAACCCTTCAATTGGCTGTGTTTTCCCCTTTTATAGGTAGTTGCAGAGATGCTGATAGACTAGGAGTGTTATCTTTTTAACTAAGTGCAGCAAGTATCAATGTGTCCACTCTAGTGGCTTTTTTGAGATCTTAGCAAAGTGGCAGTACCGGGGCATTCCGTAACCTGGTCCTGTCCTCTTTTGGCTACACCTGTTTGGTGAAAGAGTTCATCTTGTTCAAGGTGAGTGGCACAAAAAAAAAAAAACCTGACACACCTGGGAGTGAAAAGCTCCCTTTCCATGTCTTCAGTATCCTGTGAAGTATAATGAGAATTTGGTTTTATCCTACTTGACACACTCACCTTTCTCACAATAGGGATCTCCATCTTCCAAATGAAAAACACTATTTCGAATAGGAGTATGGCAGGCCACACAAACAAAGCAGGACACGTGCCAAGTTTGCTTCAAAGCATTGATAACTTCCTATTAAAGTTAAATGAAGAAATAAGTGTTAATCAATAAATGATTTGGATATAAATGGTGGATGCTTACTGTATTTTGCTCTTCATATATTACAGACAAAAGTCTCAGCTTTCATTGCTGAGTCTTGAGAACCAGTTACATGAGAATCTAATTAATAATTGAAGCATCCACAGGCCAGCTGACTCTTCATTTTTAAAAAGTGTTTATTTCTGGTAATGCAGATTAATTTTCTGGATCAATAAAGACGTGGTTGTCAAGGTGCTGGCATGCAGAGTTGTAACCCTTCAATGCTGATCATAAGACACCAATGCACAGCGATATTTTCTCTTAGACTGTAAGCTCTGTGGCATGCATCCTACTGTTTTTTTCCCAAACTATGCCATTTATAAAATAACAGTACTATATTACATAACAGTCTATCATTTCCAAATATTAGTTGAGACGTGACCCTTTTCTTCTGTATATACAATTTATATTATACTGCACTACTATCTATGTGCACTTTGTGAAAGGTTTCTTTAAATGGTCAAACTACTAAAACTAAATTTAAGGGAATGCTTTGCTTTTTTGCATAGGTTTATGTTGAGGACAAAAACACGCCACAAACAATTTAAAATGTTTTTTTTTCAACTGGCCATAAAGGGGCAGAATTATAAATTAAAATCTTAAGGACAGCATGTTCTAAGAAAAGTTTGTTTCTATTCATTAGCGGGTCAAATCGATATATTTCTAATCATTAGAGGGTCAAAGTGACTTTTTTTTTTTTTGGCATTCGAAGGAATGGGATGGAAAATTATTCTTGCACAAACAAATTTGTGACAGTGTATGTGATTTTCATTCGGTAAAGTCCATTCATTCCAAAATCAAATGGTAAAAGCAAATTAAATCTCTTGGACATTTGAATGTTCTCAGAATTTTCTTAAGACTCTAAGAAGTGTTGTTCAAAATTTTATCCATCTATGGCCAGCTTTAGTCAGTTAACATATTTCATATGAAAATGCCATCATAATTACCACTTGCTGCCACCATTGTTTTTTTCACTACCACATTGTGGCCAATCTACGCTATGACCCTAATACAAGGATATTCAATTAAATACAAACTTGAATACCAAGATATCAGATTACAAACATAGCTGAATTTTTTAGAACATGAACATACCCACTCCCTCTAAAAGAGATGACACGCTTGTACAAACATTTAAGAAAAAATTCCATTTAAACATAAGATGGCAGCAATAACATTTCTATATTGCACATTTGGCTTTTCAATTAAGTGAGAGACATAGGAGTGAGGTTGGAACCTTACCAGAACCTAATTCTATTGGATTTCTGGGAAACACCTCCTACACTCTTGTGGACTGGTTTTGAGCACCTGAGCACTGATTGTTATTGGATGGATTTATATGTGTCTTTTTATTTAATATTTAAAATTTGGTTTAAAATTTTCTTGTACTACTCACTTTTTCAATAGCATGAATCATAACAGCAAACTCCTATTGTGGACATCATTAAGTGGTGTTATTCGATATTATTTAAATTATCGTGTAGACGATCTCTCAACCTTCTGGTAGTTCTACCCACATACTGGATAAAACAAATCTTGCAATAACATAAATGTACACAAAAAGACACTTATTAGCTCAATGGTAGCTCACTTTAAAATGTTCTAGATAGAACATTAATGCCATTCGCTAGTATCTCAGCTAAGCCTGATCACTAAAAAAAATAAAAATATCTATGATATTTTAAATAAGATTAAATTCTATACTATATGCTGTAGAAAACATGGGTTTCCCCATCAAACTGATGTCTTTTTCTTCTCTCAAGTGAGAGTTCTGTAAAATTTTTTTTTGCTTTAGCAATACTATATACCCTCAATGTTGATTGAGAATACCCTCTGTTGAGAAATCGTTGAGACATCAAAGAAGCTTCCTGGTCAAACTTATGATGCTCACTACATTTACATCGCAAATATAAAAACTGCCCAACAGGGATGTCACTTCATACACATCGCAAATGTAAAAACAGCCCAACAGGGATACCTTATATTGTGTTTTGGATATCCTGCCTGAGCTTGCAATAAACTATTGCCTGACAGAGGCTTCCTATATAATTCTGTGAAAACTCCTACCATGTTCACCTACTAATCTCACCTCAAGGAAGGATACATCTCTGGTAGTCATATGGCCAATAAATGTCAAATCCACTTGATTGTCATTGAGGTAGGTCAAACACTAATCTTAAATAGTTACTTTGAGAGGATAAATTCACCAATTTCACTAGTACATACAAAAATCATCAATGTAATGTAAATAAACCTTAATGTAAAACTTGAATGAATTCTCACCCCCATAGATGGGAGATCGCTCCCACCAAGTTTGGGAGAGAGAAAACTTAGCCTCTGTTGTGAACCCAAATCTCTGGAGGTAGCAAACCCCATCAAAACAAAAAAAA
The DNA here is from genome assembly GCF_062004578.1 of Staurois parvus. Taxonomy (NCBI): domain Eukaryota; kingdom Metazoa; phylum Chordata; class Amphibia; order Anura; family Ranidae; genus Staurois; species Staurois parvus. The sequence continues at coordinate 1,582,268 of NW_028318362.1, read as the reverse complement.
GTTAATATATAGTATAGGATCATTTGAGGCAGCTTCCCTATCACCATGCCCTATGCCCTTGTGTATTTGAGTGTATGTTTGGCTTTTGGGGAGATATTGGAGTGTAAGCTTATCTGTGACAGATTCTAATAAATAGTTCAACGTCCAATGTAAATGTATTATGTTAGTAATAGGTCATCCCTTGCAATCTAAATATGGGAAACAAAAAAACAACAAATTTGTGACAATTAAACTAAAGTCAACATTCTGGTTTGTCTTCTAAGTACTCAAAGTCAAATCAGCACTGTTAAAGTGTGCCTGTGTCCAGACCATTATTAAAGTGATTGTAAAGTCACTTTGTATTTAAAAAAAACAAAAACAAAACATACACACCCACCCAAAAAAATATGTTCTACTTACCTGTTATGTGCAACGATTTTGAACAGAGCAGCCCGGATCCTCCTCTTCTTGGGCTCCCTGCCGACACTCCTGACTACTCCTTTCTACTGTGGCACACCTGGGTGCTCAATCCTGAGATGCACTGTATCTACTGACACAGACAGCATGGCTCAGCCCCGTCCCCTGATCCCTTATCACAAGATTTCACTCGAGCACAGGGCATGGACTGAGAATGGGCTCAGTTAAGTATAAGGAGGGGCCATTTCAGTAGGCAGTAAATGAACTGTAAAACAAGCCATCACTGACCTCTATAGCTGCATGTACTGCAAGTAATTCATTTTAAAATATCACAACACATTAAGAAGTCAGGTTTCAGTGCTTACAGCTCCTGCTGTACGTTTAGGTCTCATGCACACCAGAATAGCTAAAAACTGATTTAACAACACTGGACAAAAAACACTAATGTTTTAGTAGTTTTTGCCTTTGTTTGCCAGTGTTTAGCCTGGTGTGACCTATATTTAGCAGCTTCATTGATAAGGAGCAGGGTCGCAGTTGTTAAAGAGAGGGATGGGAAGCCAGCCATTGCATCCTTAATGGTAGAGTCATCAGCTGATAGCAGGATTTCCTGCTGACAGCTGAATCTAAAATGAAAACATTGCCAGCAATAAAAAGTGAAAAAAAATTGTGTGCGGGTCCACCCCAATCCATATCAGGCCCTTCTGGTATGGATTTTAAGGGGAACCTTATGCCAAGATTAAAAGAAAAAAAAAAACAAAAATGTGGGGGGGGCCCCCAAAATTCATACCAGACCCGTATCTGTGCATGCAGCCTGGCAGGCCCTCCTGAACCATACCAGGCCACATGCCCTCAAAAGGGGGCCCTCCAATGTAGTTCCATCGTCAATCACGATGCCAGTCACAAACCCCCCCCCCAAAAAGCTTTGGTCCTGATGAAGGCTCCTACTGTTTGGCAGCCCTGCCGTCTGACAGCTCTTAAATAACATCACCGGCAGACTCCGCCCCCAGCATGCCCCGTGTCAGTGACATCCCAAGTCAGGGGGACTTTTTAAAAACTTTTTAATAAAGGACTTGTCAAAAACTTGTGTTGTGTTTTTATTTACATTTTACACTTTTTCAGTGAATGGGGGGGGGGGGGCAGGATCTTCCAGAGTCTGATAAGCCCCTCACCCGCAGACCCCCACAACCACCAGCCCGGGTTGCGAGGAAGAGGACTTGTCCTCATCCACATAGGGACAAGGTGATTTGGGGGGGACCCTCCCCCACATAGGGACAAGGTGATTTGGGGGGGACCCTCCCTGGCCTAAAGTACCCTCACTCGCCCCCCCCTTTCCTGATCTGCCAAGCTACATGCTTGGGACAAGGGTCTGATATGGATGTTGGGCAGGACCCCATGCCATAAAAAAAAAAAAAAAAAAAAAAAAAAAAAAATTTTTGGCATGGGGTTCCCCTTAAAATCCATACCAGACCCAAAGGGCTTGGCATGGATTTTGGGGGGAGAGAGACACCCAAGCTGTTTTTTCAATTTTTTTTTTTAATTGCCAGCAAATTTTTTTTGTTTTTCACATTCAGCTGTCAGCAGGGAACCCCTGCTGACTGCTGATGACTCATCCATTGTTAAGGATGTGGCGGCTGGCTTCCTGGCCCTCTCCTCAACTACCAGTGAAAAAGAAAAAGCTCTGCCAAATGCTGGGCACCGGCATTTAGAAGAGTTTAGGACCTGTCAGCGTTTGTTCTGCCAAAACACTGGCCCTGCGTTTTTACTCCGGCTGGTAAATGCTACTGCTACTAAAAGCTTCTGAAAGTTTATGTGTGCATGGATAATATGGAGGACCATTTGAAAGCAGTATTAAAAAAAAAAACAAACAAAAAAAAAAACACAAAAAAAAAAAACCTAACGCCCCTAAAAGTGGCTGCAAAAGAGGACTTCTACTAGAAGCCTGGTAAGCTGCCACGTCCCTGTTGCCACTGAAAATAAAAAAGGAAAGGAATTGAGTGCTGTAAAGTGTGGTACATGTTTTAAGAATTTCTCCACAATTCCTTTAGCTACAGTGGTGAATTAAGGCTTAAAACGCACAAATTTTCAGAGTTAAATGTATTTATTTAAAAAGAAAAGTATTTTTGAGCAGTAAATACGATAACATATATAACTTACATTTTTTTCTCATTATAATTTTCCAAATTGTTTTCTTTGTGCCTTATGTTAAATAAAGAACACAGACACAATGGGTTTGACTGAGTAAAGGCAAATGGACTGTTCACTTCACAACCCCAGTGCATTCTATAGCTTACATTTTGTAGTCCTGCTATTTTCCTCTCAAAAGTAACTATTTAAGAAACCGGTAAATAAATGTGTCACCATTAAAACTAGACTACATTTTGCTGTTTTTATTGACCTAACCAGGAGCTATAATACAGGAAATGCATTTGAAAAATTCATTTTTCTGTGCTTTATTTTCGAATTTGCATGCAAGATGATCAAATACTGGAAGTATAGTTAGCCTCAATTCACGTACGTTTCAAAAAAATGGCAGACATCATACATGAAATGAGAGGTGAGCACATGCTTTTTTTTTTTTTAAAAAAGAAGTAGTAGTGATGATGCCTGCCAAACACTACACATTTAAGTCAATGTGGAAGTGCGGAAAATACTCTGCAACCTTGTGCACTGCATGCAGTTGTGGCACATTAGGTTTAAAACAGGTGGTGAGGAGGCATCACATTGCTTCCTCACTGCCTACCAATAGCCACTTGAGCGTGATCCGAATGTGGATCGGGATACTGAAGCAAGGGAGATTCAGCAACATACCATTTAAAATTTTTATACAAATTTTTGTTTGTACAGATACAATTTATTTTTTTAATATTATTTCTTTAATATTTTTTCCTTTTTTGGGGAGGGTGGGGGGGCTTTAAAGAGACATCAGGGGTCCAAACAGACCTCTAAGGTCTCTTTGAAGACAGTCGCTGTCTATATTCCATCAGGAAAGGAAGGAGGCTGGTAAAACACATGTTTACCAGCCCACCCCCACTCTCCATATGATCCAGCGACCTCCCGCAGCAGCGGCTGCAGCCGGTGGGAGGAGGTGGAAGGAGACCCAGCCAGCTTCAGGTGAGGGGGCGCTCTGCACTCACTGAGGTGGGGGACACTGAAGGGGGGGGTCATATCAGCAGGGGGGGGGTGTCTAATTAGCCAAACAGGTCCCTCTCAGCTTCCAAAGCCAGGGGGACGGCAGAGGAGGGAAACAGACAGCTGCAGGGTAGCCACAAAGCGATCAGATTTGCAAGGGGGGGGGGAATCAGTGCAACAGGGTGAAGTGGCAGGGAGAGGGGGTATTAGAGTAGGCAGAGGGGGCATTTTAGATGACAGCATAGGAAGGTGGAGGGGTGGGAGACACAGGGCAGAGAGGTGGCGTTGGGGGGGGGTTGTCACATTTTAGGTAAATAGCTGTGATCAGAGCCATCAGTTTGTTCAGTGACCATGAGCTTATAGCAGGAGGAGGAATCAGGTCTGTACGATGTACAGACCAGGCCAGGGGGAAGCAGTGCTGTAGGTCCGTATGCCATACAGACTTGGGAGCAAAAGGATTAAAAGCATTTTCAAAAACAATGAACTTAGTTTCAAAGTCTGAATTCAGGCAGAAGCACAAATGATTTTGCAATAGGTCAGGGTCTCTTAATCCTTCCACTACATCACACCTGCAACTAAAAAAATTAATATGAAAGCTTTTAGGTTTATTTTCATATAGTAGTCATTTTGCAATACACAAGGTTGAATAACTTACCACTGTAGTTTGCCAACACTTATTTTACCCCTAAGAGATATTATGATGGTTATAAAACAATGCATGTTGAAAAATATAAACCAACAAACGTATGTGTTATTTAGCTTCACCAGTTTGCAGCAATTTTGCTGCAATCTTGACCTGCATTTAAAATACTACGAATCTCATTGGGTTGCTGGTCAAATAGTTAGGAAATGTGTTGAGACTGGTAGAAAGAAAGATGAAGTGTTACAAGTTTCCTGTACTCTTACAGATGACTATTCCAGCTGGGCTGGATATGCTGTCGAATAAACATTAGTAGCAGACAGTAGATTAACGTCACATCTGAACTGGCCAAAGTCTTTGCAGATTTCTTCAGACGTATCTATAAAACACACAATCTATGCAAATGATTTGTGGGCCTATTTATTGTATGATTTATCTACCCTGATCATTTTCATCTACAACAGAGACACATTGAATTTTTCATATATTTTGTATAGAAGCAAGCACCAGGGGAGCAGTGCTAAAAGATTCATATCGTAATGTACAATATACCTTATGCTATTGAACCAAATTACATGGACATTCTGTCTGAAAAGGTTCTGGAGCAAGCTCAGGAGACATTACTACCTGCCTAATTAAATCCCTATTATTTAAGAAGTTGATTTGCAGATAAGGCACTTTGGCTTACACAGATCCTCTAAATCATTACACAAGCACCAGATACTTGTGGATCAAATGTCTTCACAGAGAAAGCAGATATCCTTAAGTGTCTATGTTGTCTGCTGCAGTTGCTATAGTTCACAGTTGCTATGAAAACATGACTGAATGCTAAAGATTTTTATAGGTATAAAATATTAAAACTTAGAACTTAAAGCGCATTTTTACTTTTGCAGTCAAATTTGAGAAACACCCACTATGCTTGTTGTTCACATGGGATACCTGAAAATATTTAAATATACATACACACATTATATGTTCACACTGGATACCTGAAAATATTTAAAAATATATATTATATATAACACACGCACACACACCTCAAAAAAATTAAAGGAACACTTTTTAATCAGAGTATAGCATCAAGTCAATCAAACTCCTGGGATATTGATCTGGTCAGTTAAGTAGCAGAGGGGGTTAATAATCAGTTTCAGCTGTGTTGCCGTTAATGAAATGAGATGACCCCAAAACAGAAATGGTTTTACACGTGGAGGCCAAAGACATTTTTTCCCTACTCATCTTTTGTGATTGTTTTTAACTAGTTTTGCATTTGGCTAGGGTCAGTGTCACTACTGGTAGCATGAGGCGATAGTCGGACCCTACAGAGGTTGCACAGGCAGTCCAACTCCTCCAGGATGACACATCAATGCGTGCCATTGCCAGAAGAGCATGGAGGAGATTCCAAAAGAAAGGCAGTTACTCTAGGAGAGCTGGACAGGGCCATAGAAGGTCCTTAACCCATCAGCAGGACCGGTATCTGCTCCTTTGGTCAGACTTTCACACCAGTAGCCTGCTACTTGCACAAACAATCAAAAACAGACTTCATGAGACTGGCCTGGGGTCCCAGCATCCTCTGGTGGGCCCTGTGCTCACTGCCCGGCACCATAGAGCTCGATTGGCATTTGCTATTGAACATCAGAATTGGCAGGTCTGCCACTGGTGCTCTGTACATTTCACAAATGAAAGCAGGTTCACCCTGAGCACATGTGACAGACATGAAAGGGTCTGGAGAAGCCATGGAGAACGTTATGGTGCCTGGAACATCATTCAGCATGACTGTTTTGGTGGTGTGTCAGTGATGGTCTGGGGAGGCATACCCATGGAGGGACGCACAGACCTCTACAGGCTAGAAAATTGCACCCTGACTGCTATTAGGTATTGGGATGAAATCCTTGGACCCATTGTCAGACCCTACAATGGTGCAGTGGGTCCTGGGTTCCTCCTGGTGCATGACAATGCCCAGCCTCATGTGGCGAGAGTATGCAGGCAGTTCCTGAGGATGAAGGAATTGATACCATTGAATGGCCTCCACGATCGCCTGACCTAAATCCAATAGAACACCTCTGGGATATCATGTTTAGGTCCATCTGATGCGACCAGGTTGCACCTCAGACTGTCCAGGAGCTCAGTGATGCCCTGGTCCAGATCTGGGAGGAAATACCCCCAGGACACCATACGTCATCTCATTAGGAGCATGCTCCGACATTGTTAGGCATGCATACAAGCATGTGGGGGCCATACTAAGCACAATTTTGAGATGCTGCAATTAAATTTCAGTAAAAATGGAATAGCCTGCTGCATAATTTTTTCACTTTGATTTTCGCAGGGTCTTTGAATTCAGTCCTCTGTAAGTTGATAATTTTAATTTCCTTCAAACGATGGGGCATCCTTATGTTTCTAACACATTATCCAGTTCATATCAGTATAGATATCCAGCATAATACTTTTCCCCATTGAGATCTGATGTGTTTTGAAAGCATTCCCTTATTTTTTTTGAGCCGTGTGCGTGTATATATACACACACACACACACACACACACACACACACACACACACACACACACACATACATACACACACACATACATACACACACACACCTTATATTGCCAAAAGTAGTGGGACAGGCCTCCATATTATTGGATTCAGGTATTCCAATCACCTCCATGGCCACAGGTGTGTAAAATCAAGCACATAGGCATGCAGACTGCTTCTACAAACATTTGTGAAAGAATGGGTCGCTCTCAGGAGCTCAATGAATTCAAGCGTGGTACTGTGATAGGTTGCCACCTGCACGATAAGTCCACCCGTGAAATTTCCTTCTACTAAATATTCCACGGTCAACTATTAGTGGTCAACAAAGTGGAAGCAACTGGTAACAACAGCAACTCAGCCATGAAGTGGTAGGCCACGTGCAATGACAGAGTGGGATCAGCTAAAGACCTCCACACTTTGTGTGGCCTTCAGATTAGCACAACAGTGCATACAAAGCTTAATGGAATGGGTTGCAAACCATTGGATGCAGTGGTGTGAAGCACGCTGCCACTGGACTCTAGAGCAGTGGAGACATGTTCTCTGGCATGACAAATCCCCAAAAAAAGGGAACTCTTAAAGCATCAGCATACCAAGACATTTTGGACAATTTCATGCTCCCAAATTTGTGGGAACAATTTGGGGATGACACCTCTGTTCCAACAGGACTGCACACCAGTGCACAAAGCAAGGTCCATAAAGACATAGATGAGAAAGTTTGGGTTGGAGGAACTTGACTGGCCTGCACAGAGTCCTGACCTCAACCTGACAGAACACCTTTGGGATGAATTAGAACGGAGACTGTGAGCCAGGCCTTCTCGTCCGACATCAGTGTCTGACCTCACAAATGTGCTTCTGGAAGAATGGTCAAACATTCCCATAGACACACTCCTAAACCTTGTGGACAGCCTTCCCAAAAGAGTTGAAGCTGTTATAGCTGCACAGGGTTGGCCAACTCAAAATTAAACCCTATGGACTAAGACTGGGATGCTATTAAAATTCATGCCCATGTAAAGGCAGGCGTCCCAATACTTTTGACAAAGTATACACACACACATTTTATTTATATATATATATATATATATATATATATATATATATATACACACACACACACACACACACACATACATATATGCACACGTTTTTATTTATTTTGTGTAATGTCATTTGTTTAATGTAATTGTTCATTTTATTTTTTTTTTATTTTTTTCTTATTAGTTGTTCCTTTGGAGTAAATGTATACATAGGACTGCAAGCTATTCTGAACAATTTCAAAGTGCGAATAGAGGGATAAAAAGTTAGGGTACATTAACATGCAATGTACCATCGAAGACATTATATTTGCAAACAATTTGCTGGCAGATCTTCATTGTCAATTGTGACCAAAGTACAGAAAGGGTTAATTAGGGTAAATATAATTCCACAGCCACCTTCTCACATTACATAGAAGGTGAAAGCTAGGTAGGTTTTAAAGCACCTAAAAAAAGGTAAGCATTTTTTATAAAAATCTTTTTTTTATTTTATGTTAAGAAATGGGAACATGCAAAAAATATAAAGTAGGTCTTATTTCATCTTGGCTGTATAAGTGAAAATACACTTTAAGAACTGTAGGCACACATGAAAGACTTGTTATTTAATGTAATGTTTTCATTAAAAAAAACACCTCAGTGTTATAAAATTACACAACTGCAAATCTTCATACAAAAGATCTGTAAAAGGAAGGAGAACCCAATTACTTCCTACTTTATTGCACAGTAGTGTCAATTAAACAAAGAATACATGCTCATAGAAGGAGAGAGCAGTTGGATGACCTCATTAGTGAACTGCTGTGTCTTTACTATCTACTCACAAGCTAAAGCAGTACCTCCAACCCCTGCAGCTCCCTGTGGTTCCTCTCCCCAATCTTATTATAAAAGAGTCCTGTCGTGACATAGGGGTCAATGTAGGAACACATGACTTAATGATCTACTGCAAATCTTCAATTTTTAATTTACCTAACTATTGGATACTGAATAGGCAGAATCTGCAATGTGATCACACAACTGCATTTGCATGTATGTGTGATCATCATACAAATATATCTATTTTCAGAACTAACTTGACTCAGACTATGGGCTAATGTGCTGCAAGGGAATTTTCCTTTGCAAAGTCAATTTTCATCCACTGAGCTAAGAATACCCAATCATGTGCAAAAAGAAAAAAAAAGTACATTTACAGTGCCTTGAAAAAGTATTCATACCCCTTGAAATTTTCCACATTTTGTCATGTCACCAAAAAAGTAAATGCATTTTATTGGGAGTTTATGTGATAGACCAACACAAAGTGGCCCATAATTGTGAAGTGCATCCCTACAGCATGATGCTGCCACCACCATGATTCACGGTGGGGAAGGTATGTTCAGGGTTAGTTTTCCGCCACACAAAGTTTTGCTTATAGGCCGAAAAGTTCAATTTTGGTGTCATCTGACCAGAGCACCTTCTTCCACATGTTTGCAGTTTGTGGGAAGCTATGTGGGGGACACGGCAAACGAGCCTTCTTAATGCTCTCTTTCAACAATGGCTTTCTTCCACAAAAGGCCAGATTTGTGGTGTGCACGACTAATAGTTGTCCTCTGGACAGATTCTCCCACCTGAGCTGTGGATTTCTGCAGCTACTCCAGAGTTACCACGGGCCTCTTGATTGCTTCTCTGAATGATGTTCTCCTTGCCCGGCCTGTCAGTTTAGGTGGACAGCCATGTCTTGGTAGGTTTGCAGTTGTGCAATACTCTTTCAATTTTCGGATGATGGATTGAACAGTGCTCTGTGAGATGTTTAAAGCTTGGGGTATTTTTTTTGTAACTTAAACCTGCTTAAACTTCTCCACAACTTTACCCCTGACCTGTCTGGTGTGTTTCTTGGTCTTCATGATGCTGTTGTTCACTAATGTTCTGTAAAAAACCTGAGGGCTTCACAGAACAGCTGTATTTATACTAAGATTAAAATTACACAGAGTTGGACTTTATTTACTAATTAGGTGACTTCTGAAGGTAATAGGTTCTACTAGATGTTAATTAGGGGTATCAGAGTAAAGGGGGCTGAATACAAATGCACGCCACACTTTTCAGATATTTGTAAAAAATTTTGAAAACCATTTATCATTTTCCTTCCACTTCATAATTATGTGCCACTTTGTGTTGGTCTATCACATAAAATCCCAATAAACTACATTTTTGTTTTTGGTTGTAACATGACAAAATGTGGAAACTTTCAAGGGGTATGAATACTTTTTCAAGGCACTGTATTTGCACGATTGGATGCTAAAGCGTCAGAGCTTCACCTCATTATCTAAGCGAAGGGAAAATTCTCTTGAAAAGTAAATAGCTTATTTGCCTTTACTAAATGAACCCCTATGTATCCAAATCAACATTCAGATGAATGTACAATAAAATGTCTTTGCAAATTGCAAAACAGCCAAAATAGGTTAGACAGACTGATCACTATTTTTATGGTCCCCATAAGGTTAGCTATATAGACAGGCTAGATATCTCCCTAAAACAATATGTTGTGATAGATTTGTTTGTTCCCAATTGCATTTCTATGCTAAAAAGACCAAGGATGTTCTGATATGGCCAACAGTGGAAACACAGCCTGTTTTTCCCTTTTCAACATATAGTTGTGTACTCACACACATCTTTTATCAATTTTAAAATTTCTGTGTGATGGTTATGAGTGGCTCTTATTGATCTCTTCCCCCCTCTTTCCTGCCCACACAAATACCCCCTACAAGCAAGTGAAAATCAAGGTGGGAGCAAAGACTCATCCATGAACACTAGAAGTCTGGCTGTAGTTAGAAATTTGTTCCAATGAAAATGAAAGGCAGTGGTACAGCTGCTGCAATGTACTTGTAACAAGAGCATTGTTTTGGAAATTCACACATTGAAGATCCTTTGCCTGTAACCGTGTTCAAAGTATGACTGCAACTTTAAGCCACAAACCACTTTTAGGCTTCATGCACACTAGTGTTTTTTATAAGCTCAAAAATGCTAGAAAAAAAGCTGGATGAAAAGAGTTGTGCTGGCTAGCAGTAGCAGCGTTTAGGAGCATTTGTGTTTTATTAGCATTTTTGCAGTACATGAAAAAAAAAAAAAAAACACCAGGTTAGGAGCATTGTAGTAGCTTTTAGAGGCGTTCAGGTTTTTATCTGCCAGGAAAACGCTCCCAAAAACTCTACAAAAACATTTTTTTCTGCTCCTAAACGTTGAAGTGTAAAAAATGCTTCTAGCATTAATTAGTGTGCATGGACATATAAGATAACGCTATTAGCTTCTAGGAGCTTAAAAACTGATAATGTACATGGAGCCAAATGTTCATCTGTGCTTTAAACCTTGAGGGATGCAGAAAACTATCCTACAGCAGTTGCAGGAGCTGGAATGGAATAGGACATAAAGACTGGGAGCAAATTGTGATAAGTTGGTAAAAAATTGTTTACTGTATAGAGCACTTAGACAGAGCACCCCTGTTTTAAACAAAGTGAAAGACCTATTAAAAAAATTAGCTAATTTTTTTCATGACATGTTGATCCCCGTTTCATCGTGTAATTTTCAAATTAAAATTACTTACACCAAGAATCTTCCTTTGGCAACGAGCACAGTCTGGTGCAAAAAACTTCTCATAACAGGTTTCACAATAGAGAGCACCTTTCTCCTGGACAAAGCCCATCTCCGCCATATTTTTCTTACAGTGAGCACAGTTGAATTCTTCTGGATGCCATGATTTCCCCAAAGCCAACAAAAATGGTCCCCTGGTGAAAAGAAAATGGGTAGCAGATGAAAATGCTGCACACTAAGCCTGCAAGGATATGGAGAAAACTCAAGCAGAAGGTAATGAAGAGTAAAAATTGGCGGAAAGTCATAGAAACACACTTAGAAAGGGATTTTCTAATATTTCAGAGGTACTGCTTCTGCAAAATCATTCTTACAAACAATATTGTCTAAAAAGAACATAATCTTCCATCATATTGTAAATAATTACAGAAATTGTTGCACTGTGTGTTAAACAGCAGCACTTACAGATCCTTTTTTTCTTTTTAATAATCTATTGACCTAATCTGCAACATGATCTTAAAGAAGACCTAGCATCAGATATATTGTGTTACAAATTACTTCGTATGCATGCCCTTACCATGACAAAATATATCCGGGGTGCTAAAACAACTTTAAATAAAACACATGCTAAGTATTGTATAGATTTAAAGCTAATGTTTAGCTAAAAAATGATTTTTCCTTATAGCTTTAGTGATCTAATTATGTGTAATTAAGTACAGTGGGTATAGAAAAGAATCACCCCCCACCACCCACCCCTTTAAAATAATCACATTTTGTTGCTTTACAGCCAGAAATGAAGACAGTTTTTCTTTTACCCAGCTGTATTTACTGCATCAGTGCAACTATAACATTCAAGCGAAAGATATAATACCAACATGTCAGAAAAAAAAAAAAAAACAAAAAAACACAACAAAAAAAAAACCAGAATCACCGAGTTGGAAAAAGCATCACCCCTGGTGATGGTGATAATTTACGGACTGCAGTTTTCAAGTCATTCCACAGATTTTCAACAGGGTTGAAGCGAGTGCTCTGACTAGGCCATTCACCTTTTTTTCCTTCAACCAGTGTGGTCATGTACTTTGGGTCATTGTCATGTTGGAGGGGTAATCTTCCCATTGAGAAGTTTCTGGCAGAGGGCAGAAAAATTTCCTCAAGAATTTGACAGTATTTTCCCCCATCCATTTTTCCTTCTATCCTGACAAGTGCTCCAATCCCTGCTGCAGAGAAACACCTCCATAACAGGATATTACTACCTCCATGCTTAACGGTAGGAATGGTGTTATTTGGATAGTCAGCTGTATTGGATTTCCGCCAGACATACAGTTGTGGCCAAAATTATTCAACCCCCACTGAAATTGAGTGTTTTGGCCAGTTTGACATTGCTTTTGATCATTCAGTCATCTTGCTTACATTTACATTAAAGAGGCACTTGTAGGTCAGACAAATATAACATAACAGTTATAATGAAATAACCACAAATGTCTTTTCTGTGCTCACAGCATTATCAGTTTTATTCAACCCCCAAGTGACATTCAATCTTAGTACTTAGTACAGCATCCTTTTACAGTTATAACAGCTTTTAAACGTGAAGCATAGCTTGACACAAGTGTCTTGCAGCGATCTACGGGTATCTTCGCCCATTCTTCATGGGCAAAGGCCTCCAGTTCAGTCACATTCTTAGGCTTGCGCACTGCAACTGCTTTCTTTAAGTCCCACCAGAGGTTCTCAATCGGATTTAAGTCTGGTGACTGCGATGGCCACTCCAAAATGTTCCAGCCTTTCCTCTGCAACCATGCTCTAGTGGACTTGGAGGTATGCTTGGGATCATTGTCCTGTTGAAAGGTCCAACGTCTCCCAAGCCTCAGGTGTGTGACGGACTGCATCACGTTTCCATCCAATATCTCCTGGTACTGAAGAGAATTCATGGTACCTTGCACACGCTGAAGCTTCCCTGTACCTGCAGAAGCAAAACAGCCCCAAAGCATGATTGACCCTCCACCATGCTTCACAGTAGGCAAGGTGTTCTTTTCATCATAGGCCTTGTTCTTCCTCCTCCAAACATAGCGTTGATCCATGGGCCCAAACAGTTCTAATTTTGTTTCATCAGTCCACAGAACACTATCCCACAACTTTTGTGGTTTGTCCACATGGCTTTTGGCATACTGCAGTCGACTCTTCTTATTCTTTGGAGACAGCAAGGGGGTACGCCTGGGAGTTCTGGCACGGAGGCCTTCATTACGCAGTGTGCGTCTTATTGTCTGGGCTGAAACTTCTGTACCCACATCTGACAAATCTTTTCTCAGTTCCTCAGCAGTCACACGGGGACTTCTCTCCACTCTACGCTTCAGGTAGCGCACAGCAGTCGAAGTCAGCATCTTCTTTCTGCCACGACCAGGTAGCGTTTCAACAGTGCCCTTTGCCTTGAATTTGCGAATGATGCTTCCTAAGGTGTCTCTTGGTATGTTTAACATCTTTGCAATCTTCTTATAGCCATTGCCCTTCCTGTGAAGAGAAATCACCTCTTCTCTTGTCTTCCTGGACCATTCTCTTGCCTTCACCATGTTTGTAACCACACCAGTAAATGTCTAGAAGGAGCTGAGTATCACAGTCATTTTAAAGCTGCCTAATTGGTGCTTATTATGCTTGATTGCTGCTCGGTGACATCCACAGGTGTTTTCAATACCTGATGGAAAGCACCTGTATGAACCTCTGTTCTTCAGAGTGGTAGTCTTTAAGGGGTTGAATAATTGTGGCAATGAAGAAACCACATAAGAACCATTTACTACTGTATTACATAAACAATTGATGTCATTTTAGTTGCATTTGGGTAGTTACAACGTCCTTGTAGGATTTGATTCTGAATACAATTCCAAATGTACACTATAGTCCCTAAACCCCTTTACAGCATTGGGGGTTGAATAATTTTGGCCACAACTGTATCGTTTAGTGTTGAGGCCAAATAATTAAATTTTAGTCTCATCTCACCATAACACCTTTTCTCCATGTAGCCTCAATTTTCAAGGTGCTTTTTTGGCAAAGCCAAGTCGTACCTGCATGTGGCCTTTCTTGAGGAGTGGCTTTTTCCCCTACCGTCTTTCAGGCCAGCACTCTGAGAGACCTCGGCTCCTCCCCATCTGAGGAAACACCTCCACCTACAATAAAAAAGCTCCACTCCCCTCTGACCTCAGTTCAGGTGTTTCCTCCGGTGGGGAGACACGAGGAGGCGCAGGAGGACGATAGGGGTGCCGAGGGCCGGATAGCCGGCTGTGAGGCCCGACGCAGCCGGGAGTGAAGGCCGGAGTGTCCGGCTGCATATCCTCCCAGGGCAGGCTGCCAGCAGTGAGAGTGCATCCCGGGGGACGGGACAGGGCACTTACCTGCTCTTCGCCCCCCGACCCCCTCCGGCGAGGGGGGGTGTCGGGGTGGCCGTGGTGAGGTCTGGGGAGGATCGGGGGGAGTTCCGCTCCTTCCCATGCTGGCGGTCTGAGGGCTTTGCCGGGCCGGACGTCGGGAGACGGCGGTTTCCGGCGGAAGGGGCGGGGCTTCGCCCAGGGCCGCGACTTCCGCTTCCGGTCGCGGCCTTCACACCACGGCGGCGCGAAATTCGAATATGGCGGTGCGGTGCACAGCGGTCTGGGGGACAGACCTGCACCAGGCGACCACCCTCCGGTACGGGATGTCGGAGGCACCGGGACCAGGAGATGCCAGCACCAGCCAGTCACAGGTAAGGTGCCTCAGTGGAGGCCTCCCCTACCTGTGGGCCCCTAGCAGAAGGTAGGGCAAGGGGTCTGCGGTTTTTCAGGCCCTTGTTGCTCTGCCGGGAAGCAGGGGGGGGGGGGCGTTTAGTGTCGGACTGATTGAGCTTCCCTCCTCCCCCCTTTTCTTTTGTGTCTTGCAGGGCAAGGCCCGAGCTAAACTTGGGCACCAGGAGCCCAAGCGGAGATGCCCTTCCTGTAAGGAAGTTTTAAAAGAATCTTGGCGAAAGGTTCTTTGTGGCCCATGTATACAGGGGTTGGTGAGGGAGGAGAAGCCGGAACAGGGGGACCTAGCTAGGTCAGTGAAGGAGTTGGCTACCACCTTCGACTCCTTCAAGTCCCTCATGGAGAGGTTTGCCCTCCCATTACCTACACTCCCCCCCCCCCAGGTGGCTTTGGTGAGTCGTCGGGAACCCCTTATGACTGGGGAGGAACCAGTGGGGGACTCCCAGTCTGAGGAGGAATCAGCGGGTGAGGGTCCCTCGGAGGAAGGGAGGGGCCCCTCCCGGTATAAGTTGACCCTGGAGGAGGTTGATGAGCTCCTGGGGGCTATATACGAAACCCTGGACATTAAGGAGGAGGTTAAGGCCTTATCTCTCCACGACCAAATGTATCAGGGATTGGAGGAGCACCAGCACAGAATGTTTCCTGTGCATGACATTTTGGTAGACACGATTAAGAAGGAGTGGCAAGACCCGGAAAGGAAACCGTTCTTCTCAAAAGCATTGAGGAGGAGGTTTCCGTTTTCGGAAGACCCGGAGGCGGTCTGGAACAAGAGCCCCAGGCTAGACGCGGCCTTTTCCCAAACAACCAGGAGAACTGACCTAGCGTTTGAGGACATGGGGGTCTTACCAGACTTATTGGACAGAAGGGCAGAGTCTCTCCTTAGGAAGGCCTGGGACTCGACCCTGTACAACCTGAAGCCGGCCATGGCTACGACAGTGGTAGCCAGGAACTTAGAGTATTGGCTTACGCAATTACAGGCCCATATTGTGGCAGACTCTCCCAAGGAAAAAATCTTGGCCTCTTTTGAGACCCTTTTGCAAGGAGTGGGGTATATTGCGGATGCTTCCGCAGAGTCGGTGAGATTGGGGGCCAGGTCTGCTGCCCTGACCAATTCAGCCAGAAGGGCGCTGTGGCTAAAGACATGGCAGGGGGACATCACTTCAAAAGTTAGGTTATGCGGCATCCCCCTCACAGGAGACTGTCTGTTCGGCCCGGGGTTGGAGGAATTATTGGACCGGACAGCTGATAGGAAAAAGTCCTTCCCCCTCAAGAGGAAAATGCAGGAGGGGGGGGACACGGAAGGCCCGCCCGGCAAAGAGGCTGAGCCTGCGACCGCCTGGTCAGGGTAGGTCGGCTGGACAGAGAGGTAGGGGAAGAGGGGGAGCAATTTTTCGCCCTCCTGAGCAGCCCCAAAAACCAAGGTGACTTGGTTCCTCCTGTGGGGGGAAGATTGGCGGCATTCCTCCCACAGTGGGAAGCCGTGGTCACCAGCCCCTTCATTTTGGATGTCATCCGAAGGGGTTACCGGTTAGAATTTCTGAGACCGCCACCCGAGACTTTTCTGGTGACGACCCGTCCAAGGGATCCGACGAAGGACGCGGCTCTGGTGGGCGCTTTGGAGATTCTGGAGTCCCAGGGGGTCATCTCCAGGGTTCCGGTAGCGGAGCGAGGGAAGGGAGTTTATTCCCATGTGTTTGTGGTTCAAAAGCCGTCTGGGGCGTTCAGACTGATTTTGAACCTGAAACCCTTGAACAAGTCAGTGCGTTACCGGAGGTTCCGCATGGATTCCATTTTTACGATCAGGTCCCTAATCCCACCAGGTGCATTCATGGCATCCATAGACTTGAAGGACGCCTACCTACACGTGCCCGTGGCGGAAGCCTCTCAGAGGTTCCTCAGGTTGGCAGTGGGGGGGGAGGAAGGAATTCGACACTGGCAGTTCAGGGCTCTTCCATTCGGCCTTTCCTCCTCGCCAAGAGTATTCACCAAGGTTCTGTCGGAGGCACTGATTTCTATTCGCTTGAGGGGGATTTCAGTGGTGGCCTATCTGGACGATTTGCTGCTCTTCGCGGATTCAGAGGCTCACTTACGGCAAGACCTGGTTATAGTGAGGAACCATCTGGAAAGCTTGGGGTGGATTTTGAATCTGGAGAAGTCCTGCCTGGTGCCTTCTCAGAAGGTGATTTACTTGGGCTACACTCTAGACTCGGTAGACCAAAAGACCAGCCTGACTTTGGAAAAAGTCACCAAGTTGGAGGCCGGAGTCAGATTACTGCAGGGGAGCAGGTCGATGTCCATAAGACAGGCCATGTCGGTACTTGGATTGCTGACAGCGTCCATTCCGGCGGTTCAGTGGGCAGGTCTGCATATGCGTCCCCTCCAGTTGTGGATCCTGAGGGTTTGGGACAGGAAGTGTCACTCCCTAGAACGCAGGGTCTTGGTGCCCCCCAGTGTGAAAAGGTCTCTATGGTGGTGGAGGAGATCGTCCAGCATAACTCAGGGGCTGTTGTGGTGCTTTCCGATTTCCGCGGAGGTCACTACGGATGCCAGCGCCAGGGGCTGGGGAGCCCACCTGGGAAATTTGGTGACTCAGGGGGAATGGTCCTTAGGGCAGAAGGACAAATCCTCGAATTGGAAGGAATTGAGGGCAGTGTGGGAGGCTCTGCACTCCTTCCAGGCGGGGGTCACGGGCCAGCACGTGCGTGTCCTGACGGACAATGCCACGGCAGTGGCTTATATAAACAGGCAGGGAGGGACGCGGAGCAAGGCCCTTGGGGCCTTAGCGGCGACACTGTTGTCCTGGGCAGAGCTGAATTTGGCGTCCCTGTCTGCGATACACTTAAAGGGGGAGCTGAACCAGAAGGCAGACTTCCTGAGCAGGACTCGGCTCAGGGAGTCGGAATGGGCCTTGAACCCCGATGTCTTTCAGGAGATTGTGCGAAGGTGGGGATCCCCGGATGTGGACCTTTTTGCCTCAGGAAGGAACAACAAGGTCCCAAATTTCTTCTCTCTATCCCGCTGGGACGGGTCCAGAGCGGTGGACGCATTAGGTCAGAGGTGGGACTACCGGCTTTGTTACGCCTTTCCCCCGGTTCCTTTGCTCCCCCTGGTCCTGAGGAAATTCATGACAGAGGGGACCTCGTTAATCCTGATAGCTCCCTTCTGGCCGCGGCGGGCTTGGTTTGCGACCCTGAAGAGTTTGGCCTCTCGTCCACCCTGGGAGCTGCCACCAAGAGTGGATTTGTTAACACAGGGGCCGGTTCTTTGCCCCAGCGTAGGAAGATTGCGGTTAACGGCCTGGTTTCTGAGCAGCAGCTCCTCTTAGAGAAGGGGTTCTCGCCTAGGGTGGTGGCGACATTACTGGCCAGTAGGAAGGAGGAGACCCAGGCCATTTATGGTAGGGTCTGGGGTTGCTTTACAGCCTGGTGTGACCGGACAGCTGTGGCAACCCATAGTTTGGTTTCTGTGTTGGAATTCCTGCAGGCGGGAGCGGACAAGGGATTGTCTGTCAGCACGCTCAAGGGCCAGGTCTCGGCCCTCAGTGTGTTCTTGGAGACGCCCCTGGCCAGGGAGGCGTTGGTGAGTAGGTTTTTCAAAGCTCTGGTGAGGCAGAGGCCTCCGAGGTCCAGACCATTTCCGGTGTGGGATTTGGCCAAGGTGCTCGGGGGGATGACTAGGGCTCCGTTCGAGCCCTTGGAGTCCTGTCCGATAGGGGAGCTCACCATTAAGACGGCTTTTCTGGTGGCGATTACCACGGCGAGGAGGGTGTGTGAGATGGAGGCCCTCTCGATCAGAACACCCTATCTCCGTATTTTTTCAGACAGGATCGTTTTCAGACCAGACCCGTCCTTCATTCCGAAGGTAGCTCGGAGTTTCCAGAGGGAACAGGACATTGTCCTTCCCTCATTTTTTCCTGACCCGGTGGGGGTAGATCAGGAGAGGTATCATTGTTTAGATGTCAGAAGGTGCGTTCTCCAGTATCTAGAGAAATCTAGGGAGTTCAGAAGCACCGAATCCCTTTTTGTTTTTTTTAAGGGGGCTAGAAGAGGCAAGAAGGCGTCTAGAAGGACGCTGGCCAGCTGGCTGCGGCTGGCGATTACAGGAGCATATCAGGCAGAAGGCCTGGAGGTCCCGGAGGGTATCAAGGCACATTCCACCCGAGCTGTGGCGGCTACCCAGGCAGAGTTAGCAGGGGTTTCCCCAGGGCAGATTTGCAGAGCGGCAACATGGTCCAGCTATGACACATTTGCCAAGCATTACAGACTGGACCTGGTCTCGGTGCAGGAGCAGGACTTTGGTCGTAAGGTCTTACAAGCAGTTAGCCCGCCCGAAGGGTGAGTACTCGCTTATCCTCTCAGAGTGCTGGCCTGAAAGACGGTAGGGGAAAAACCAAGTTACACTTACGGTAACGTCTTTTCCAGGAGTCTTTCAGGCCAGCACCGGTTTCCCACCCACTGTTGATATTGGTTATGTGAAGATGGCTTATTATGATTATGTTGTCTCGCATTGTGTCTCCCCAGATGACCGGAGGATGCTTGGAGAACTGAGGTCAGAGGGGAGTGGAGCTTTTTTATTGTAGGTGGAGGTGTTTCCTCAGATGGGGAGGAGCCGAGGTCTCTCAGAGTGCTGGCCTGAAAGACTCCTGGAAAAGACGTTACCGTAAGTGTAACTTGGTTTTTTCTTGCAGCCCTCCCATACAAGCCACAATTGTGAAAAATTTGTGATATTATTGTCACATGCACACAATGACCACTCTTTGTCAAATTTCTGCAACTGCTTCAGAGTTGCTGTAGTTCTCTTGTTAGCCTCTCTGACCAGTCTCCTCTTGGCTCTTTCATCCAGTTTGGAGCAATGTCCTGATCCAGGGAGGGTTTGTGTTGTACCAAATACCTCCCACTTCTAGAATATTACACTTCACTGTGCTTTCTAGGCATTGATAAAGCCTTTGAATTGTTTTTTAATCCTGACTTGTTCTTGTCCATAACTTTATCCCAGATATCAGAGTGCCAGGGGCAGCACAGCCAGGGGTAGCATTAGCAACTATCATCTTGGCTAAAGTATTCATCTTAAAATAAGTATTGAGCATTGCACTTCGGCTCTGCACTTCAGTGAATGCACAAAACGAGAAGCCACAGCAGACAACAAATACTAAAACAGACCACAGGTGACCCATTTCCCCATCCAGCTCTTTTAGCCCTTATCCAGTCTGCTTCTTCATCTCACCACTCTAACATGCACTCCCTACTCCTCCTTTTCACATTTGTATCCTCTCTCTTCAAACTCGCTCTCCTTCTCTTCTCCACCCCACAGCTTATATATACAGTAATCTAGCTATCCATCTCCCTCACTCCTGTCTTCACCTTACTACTGTACTCATCAACTCCTGCCAATTCTGAACCCACATACTAATAAAAACCTCCAGAACACTGGAACCTGTCCCTCCATATAAGTCATACTCCCATATTACCTCCCTCACCCTTCTGCTTCTCCTAACATCTGAAGACATTTCCCCAAATCCTGGGCCGTCATCTTTTTCCTTTGATCAACACACCCAGCACCCCCTATCCTCTAACAGCAACCGCAATCCAAACAATCTAGTTACTATTCCTCTTCTTCCTAGAACCAGCCTCCTCTTTTCCTTTGTTCTCTGGAATGCCCGCTCTGTCTGTAACAAATTCACCTCTGTCCATGACCTTTTTATCACAAACTCCTTTAACTTGCTTGCAATTATGGAAACCTGGCTTCATGAATGACTTTCCCTCTCCTGCTGCCCTCTCCCGTGGTGGTCTCCTCTGGACTCATTCACCCAGGCCTAGTAGATGGAAAGGAGGTGGAGATGGAATCCTCCTATCCCCTCAAAGCACTTTTTAGGTCCTTCATTCACCTCCCTCTCCTCATTTGAAGTTCACAGCAATTCTTAAACTGGAGAGAATAGACGAATAGAGTGATCTATCAGCCACCTGGACCAGTATCAAGCTTCCTTGATGACTTCTCTGCCTGGCTGACACATGCTTCTTACTCACTCTAATGGTAACTGCCTCGACCTTGTATTCTCCTACCTATGCACTCCTTGCAACCTGACCAACTTTCCTTTCCTCTTTCTGATCACTCCCTTATTAGCTTCACTCTCTCCTTTGATTCCCCCTCATCTTCCAGCTACCGAACAGTTACCCACAGAAACCTTTGCTATCTTAACCCCTCTCTTCTTTTTTCGGCAACAGATTGTCTGTGACAAAATCTCAGCCCTGTCCTGCCCCAATTTGGCCACTTCTGTATACAACAGTTCACTGTCATCCACCATAGACACATTGGCCCCCCTCACTACACACAGAATTAGGCCCCGACCGCTACAGCTCTGGCAAAGACAATACCAGTTGCCTCAAAAAACATAGCTGTGCTCTTGAGTGTTTATTTTGTAAGACTAAGACCCAGCAAGACTTTGACCAATATAAATATGCCCTTCAAAAATACAATTCTCATATCCACACTGCCAAACAGACCTATTTTATCACTTTCATTAACACCCTCTCAAGCAATCCCCGTCAACTTTTTTCTACCTTTAACACTCTACTTCATTTTTCTTTACCTCCATTCACTAACTCACTTCCTAGGAGATCGCTAATCACTTCAAAAATAAGATTGATATAATTTGTGACGAGATCTCCACGGTACAGATTTCTTCCTCACCCTACACTCCTTGTCCACCTGCACAATATATACTTCCCTTGTTTAACCCAGCTACTATAGAGGAGGTTGGTAAACTTTTTTCTAAAGCCCACCTAACCACCTGCCCCCTGTTCCCTTGCAAATACTACGGTCACCCTCTGGCTCTGCCCTTCATTCTTTAACTCATATCTTCAATCTCTCCCTTTCTAATGGCATCTTCCCCAACATGTGCTAGTCACCCCCATACTTAAAAAGGCCTCACTGGACCCCACTAATCTTAGCAATCTAAGACCCATCTCCTTACTCCTTTTTGCCTCCAAACTTCTTGAACATCTAGTCTATAACCGGCTGAGCTGCCACCTTATGAGAATAACCTTCTTGATCCCCTTCAGTCTGGATTTCGCCCACAACACTCCACAGAAAACTGCTCTCCTAACCAGTAAATCCAATGGTCACTATTCTGTACATTTACTCTTGGACCTCTCCACTGCCTTTGACACAGTTGACCACCCCCTCCTGCTCAAAAAACTCTATTTACTTGGTCTCCATGACTGTACTCTTCGTTGGTTCAAATCTCAACACACCTTTAATGTCAATTACAACTCTACTTTCTCCTCTCCTACTCCTTTTACTGTCGGGGTCCCCCAAGGTTCTGTCCTTGGACCTCTCCTATTCTCGATCTACACTTCTTTCTTGGGTCTTCCTATGGTTTCCAATACCATTTCTATGCTGATGACACACAAATCTATCTCTCTACTCAGCTCACCCCATCAGTTTCCTCACGTATCACCGATTTACTAACAGACATATCAGACTGGATGTCACACCACTTCCTAAAACTCAATTTATCCAAAACTGAGCTCATAATATTTCCTCCCCCACATGCCTCTTCCCCTGATTTCTTGGTCAGGATCAATGGCACCACTATCAACCCATTCCTGCATGCCAGGGTGCTAGGGGTAATCCTGGATTCTAAACTATCCTTTCAGGCCCACATCCAATCCCTGTCAAAATCATGCCACCTCAACCTCTGCAGCATTTCCAGAATACGCCCCTTTTTAACCAATGATACCACAAAGCTCCTAATTCACTCACTGGTTATCTCTCGCCTCGACTACTGCAACTCCCTCCTCATTAGCTTATCTTTACATAGGCCATCCTCCCACCAGTCCAACATGAATACTGCTGCAAAGCCCATCAACCTTACCGACCGTTCAGTGTCTGCTACCCCTCTCTGTCAATCCCTCCACTGTCTTCCACTTGCCAATGAATAAAATTCAAAATACTAACAACTTATGAAGCCATCCACAACTCTGTCCCAAGCTACATCCCCAACCTGGTCTCAAAATATCAACCAAACCGCTCTCTGCGATCCTCCCAAGACCTTCTGCTCTCTTGTTCCTGTGTCACCTTCTCCCATACTTGCCTCCAGGACTTCTCCCGAGCTTCTCTTATCCTACGGAACTCCCTACCCCAATCTGCCTGGCTATCTCCTACTCTATCCACCTTTAGACGATCCCTGAAAACCTCTTTAAAGAAGCCTATCCTGCTTCTACCTAGTAAACTTCCATTTATTTCCTTCATCAGCTCATCCCCCCACAGCTATTACATTTTGTATCACTCAACCCTTCCTCCTAGATTTTAAGCTCTAACAAGGATGTCTACCTTCATTTTGTAAAGCGCTGTGCAAACTGTTGGTGCTATATAAATCCTATATAATAATAATATATTTTGACAGTGCCTTGCCACACATAGTTAATTGTTTGCTTCAGTTGCACTACCAGGGACTAAAATGCTCCAGGAAAGTTCTTGTCATGCTGAGATAATCAAAATGACCACAGCTGATTGCAGTTAAAAGTCAAATGTCTTTGTGTGCCACTGAGAAGGTGATTAGCTAGACCTATTATAAATAAATTGCCGCGAGACTGTAGTGGTTTCATGACTGTATTACCAAATGGCTGATAGATTAGCCCCTGCTGCAGACCATTGTGAGTTGCTCCAAAGGTATAGTGTTGAAGTCTGATCACTGGAGAAGAGGAAATGCTGCTTCAGGCATGCAGCAGAAAGGTTAGATCATCTCAGCTCAGGCAAAGTCACTTTCCAAGGGCTGCTTCAGAATGATAAAAGGTAGCGCTTTTATGAAACATGAAACTGTTGTTCTAAATTACATTTGGGACAGGAGACAGAAGAAAGGTTTCTCTCTACCTGTTGCATACAGATTTTGAATGATAAAAGGCAAAGCCTTTTTGAAAAATGAATTGTTGCTATATATTGAGACATATCAAAAATATACTCATGCAAACAAATGCCTGACATATACAGTATATTATCCCTGCTGCATCTTCTCACTTTGTGCTACAGCTTTGCAATCTGATCACAGGGTGAGGAGACTGAGGATCACTACAAATTCACCTTATTTGAAAGGGAACAGGAGGCGTGTGGGGGTGTTCAAGTTCACTGCACTAATGAGCTCAAATGCTTGATGTAAAATTAGAAAATGCATTCCAATACCTTCTCCTTGGGATGCCTTCCAGGATGCATAGCTGCATTTTAATGAAATTAAGAACAAATATTGGGTGTCATTTGTTGCCTGATTAGAAATAGTCCAGGTTACTGTTAATAAGCAGCTATCATTTGCCCAGAACAGGTGAGAGAATGACATGGAAAATCTGACTGGTTATGGGCACCACACACCTTTCCTTCAAGTTTAATACTTTGCACTTGCTTTGGACTAAATGTCTATAAAACGCAACAAATTTTCACAGATGAAATTTTAGGATTTGTACATTTTCATGCATTTTACAAAATTGCACTTTGATTTTGCAATAAACACTGACTTTTTTTCATTAAAATGTAAAACATGAATTCTAGATAGGAAGCCTGCAACTTGTCTGGCTTGAAAAAGAGCGAGTGTGGGCTCAAAATCTTTTAATTTTTTTTAATTGTATGCCGTTTTTTTTTTTTAAATGAGAAAATATTTTTACATACAGTACTTTTTTGAAGTCCTTGGTGTTGGACACCTTTATTGAACTAAAACATGTATAAATATTCAAAACTTTAAAGAAATTTTAGCTTGGATTTTACAGTTTATTGTAAGTCTCAGTAAGAACTGTACTGCTACTGCAAATCCCTGAGGCAGAGTGAGTAAAGAAAACACTGACCTAACTTGATATCCTCCATGCTCTGTGCAAGCACCTTTATCCACTGGTATCCTCTCAGCTATGTAGAGGTGCAACAATAGCAGCCCTTATGTACAACAAAATGTTCTCTTCTCCAAGTGTCAGCACAGGCTAATTTAACTGACTCATTAACAAAAGACTGACACTAAAGAAGACAAGCTTCCCTGTTCCAGACAGGATTGAGTTTCTATCTGTATTAAAAAGACAGGCAATCCTGCCTACAAAATGGAACCTTGAGAGCGTGGAAATGCTATGGAAGGTATACCTGATGTAACTTGGGATACAAGAGAAGAAAAACCCTTCAGCAACAAAATCCCTACACAATGATGGCTCTTTAAAGATTACAATTCTGACATTCTCTGGTCAGCATACAAAGTTCACCTGCAGGTGAATAAGGGATTATGTGGAATGCAAAATAAATCAGAATCATGCTCTGGTGTCACTCACCCTTACATAGAAGGTTAGCATGCATATTACATTAGTGACCCACAATGGACTACCAGTACTTCAGAAAAGTTATGCACTTGGGATAATATAGCACATTGAGACCGTCTGGATTTTAAAAAATAAAAAAAAATAAAAAATAAAATATATATATACACACATACATACATATACACATACATACATATACACACACACAACCCTTCTAAATCATTGGATTCAGATTTTCCAATCACCTCCATGGCCAGAGGTATATAAAATCAAGCACCTAGGCATGCAGACTGTCTACAATTATTTGGGAAAGAATGGGTCACTCTCAGGAGCTCAGTGAATTCAAGCGTGGTACCACGATAGGTTGCTACCTGTGCAATAAGTCCATCTGTGAAATTTCCTTGCTACTAAATATTATAACAAAGTGGAAGCAACTGGGAACAGCAGCAACTCAGCCACGAAGTGGTAGGCCACGTAAACTGACAGAGCGGGGTCAACGAATGCTGAAGCGCACAGCGTGCAGAAGTCGCCAACTGTCTGCAGAGTCAATAGCAAAAAGACCTCCAAACATCTTGTGGCCTTCAGATTAGCAAAGCGGAGAGAGCTTCATGGTCTGGGATTCCATGGCTGAGCAGCTGCATCCAAGCCTTACATGACACTTTGCTACAACATAAAGTAGTGAGTGTGCAGCTTGTATAGCAGTGTAAATTTGCGGTCATCTCAAAATTAATCAACACACAGCCATTAATGTATAAACTGCTGGCAACATAGGTGAGTACACCCCTAAGTGAAAATGTCCAAATTGGGCCCAATTAGCCATTTTCCCTCCCTGGTGTCATGTGACTCGTTAGAATTACAAGGTCTCAGGTGTGAATGGGGAGCAGGTGTGTTACTGTTCTTACTCTATTACTGGTCACTGGAAGTTCAACATGGCACCTCATGGCAAAGAACTCTGAGGATCTGGAAAAAAAAAAAAAAGAATTGTTGCTCTGCATAAAGATGGCCTAGGCTATAAAAAGATTGCCAAGACCCTGAAACTGAGCTGCAGCACGGTGGCCAAGACCATACAGAGGTTTAACAGGACAGGTTCCACTCAGAACAGACCTTGCCATGGTCAACCAAAAATGTTGAGTACACATCCTCAGCATCATATCCAGAGGTTGTCTTTGGGAAATAGACGTATGATTGCTGCCAGCATTGCTGCAGAGGTTTAAGGGGTGGGGGGGGTCAGCCGGTCAGTGCTCAGACCATTTGCCGCAAACTGCATCAAATTGGTCTGCATGGCTGTTGTCCCAGAAGGAAGCCGCTTCTAAAGATGATGCACAACAAAGCCCGCAAACAGTCTGCTCCTCTTCAGCAAACTAAGGACATGGATTACTGGAACCATGTCCTGTGGTCTGATGAGACCAAGATAAACTTATTTGGTTCAGATGGTGTGAAGCATGAGTGGCGGCAACCAGGTGAAGAGTACAAAGACAAGCGTGTCTTGCCTACAGTCAAGCATGGTGGTGGGAGTGTCATGGACTGGGGCTGCATGAGTGCTGCCAGCACTGAGGAGCTACGTTCATTGAGAGAACCATGAATGCCAACATGTACTGTGACATACTGAAGCAAAGCATGATCCCCTCCCTTCGGAGACTGGGCCGCAGGGCAGTATTCCAACATGATCATGACCCCAAACACACCTCCAAGACAACCACTGCCTTGCTAAAGAAGTTGAGGGTAAAGGTGATGGACTGGTCAAGCATGTCCCCAGACCTAAACCCTATTGAGCATCTGTGGGGCATCCTGAAAAGAGAAGGTGGAGGAGCGCAAGGTCTCTAACATCCACCAGCTCCGTGATCTCGTCATGGAGGAGTGGAAGAGGACTCCAGTGGCAACCTGTGAAGCTCTGGTGAACTCCATGCCCAAGAGGGTTAAGGCAGTGCTGGAAAATAATGGTAGCCACAAAAAATATTGACACTTTGGGCCCAATTTGGACATTTTCACTTAGGGCTGTACTCACTTTTGTTGCCAGTGGTTTAGACATTAATGGCTGTGGGTTGAGTTATTTTGAGGGGACAGCAAATTTACACTGTTATACCAGCTGTACACTCACTACTTTACATTGTAGCAAAGTGTCATTTCTTCATATATATATACATACACACACACACATATACACACATATATATACACACATATATATATACATATATATACACACATACATATACACACACACACAGCTGTTCATCTAAACACCTAGTGATATGTAAGATGCAACTGGATTAGCCACTGATTATTGTTGGAAGGTTCAATTGTAAAATTGGCCACATGAGACATGAGATGGTGATTAGACTGTACATGCTGATCTGTCTATACTGGACAGGCAAAGAACATTTTATTATGTCATGGCCATTTTGTAAACAATAGTATGCCATTGGAATCTGCAAGGTTACAGTGCCCATAGACTTCCTGGTCATCACCCTGAAACATTAAAATATGAACCTAAACAAAAAATATTAAGAATTTTACAGATTGTCTGAACTAAAATACATGAAAATCTACCCAACACAAGTGAAAAACAATAAGAGTTCTAGAAGATTTGTGTTAAGTCCAAAAACTTTTGCCAATTAGTATTAAACACTGCCCCAAACAATAAAGCAAATACAGTATGTAAAAACAGAAGCCTCTTCTAAGTGATACACACTTTGTGGAGATGCTTGTACTACTGCCATTAGGATACAGAGCCCACTCCTCCTGAATTAAAGGATAAGTTCACCTTTTGTTAAATAATAAAATGCACATTTTTGGCAGGCCTGTAAACCATTGCACCAGCGATCAGCAGATTGTTGGTACCATGCAAGTCTCTTGCAGATCTGTCAGTATTATCTGCTTGCCCATATGGGATGTACGAGAAAGCAGATATACTGACAGGAAGATTCAATGAACTTCCATACCGTGGTAGTTAATTGAGAATTACAAGCAGACATCCGCTAAGGCTATCGGGAATTGTAGTTTCTCATTCACAGGGTGACTGTGAATGAGTGACACAGCCGAGTGGGTGGAGCCCCACACAACCACAGTTTAAAAAACAAAATGTTGACAGATAGCGGGAGGAGAAGATCCCCCGCTAGCTGTAAAAGCAGGGACCAGTATAGTCATGACATTTACACCCTGAATATGGGTGTAACATGTTATGAAAGGTGAACTTATCCTTTAAGGTAAGAGCCAAAGTGTCGCTAAGTTCTTGCTGTCTCTGCTACATTACGGTTATGATGTCACTTCCTCAACATACATTTTGTCGAATAGACTTTTTCAAGAGCCTTTCTGAAGCCTCTTGAAAAGTATATTTGATGAAACATACATTGAGGAAGGGATCTCATAACCAGAACCAGAAGTTGTAGGTCCGCCATATTTGGTGTGGTAGAATTACCATTGGAACTGCCATTTTAAAATGCAAGCATATTTTTAACAATACAGCAGTGGTTTTAAACTATATACTATGGAGAGGTCTCTTATGAAGTGCATAGGAGGCCTAGAGGATGTGGATCTGAAGACCAAGAAAGAATACATGGACATGTTGTATCTGACCAAATAGGTCATTTTTTCTGGTGAGAATCCCTTGCGTGTACACGGTGGTGGATAGAAAGACTGAGCATCACATTTGTGATTTCGAGATTTCATTTCCTTATTTAAGTGAACACAATCAAGTGTGTTTTCTATTGGTTTAGCTACAAAATACTACACTATAAGTGTTTTTTATGCATTATTGAGTGAAAGTGAGAAGTGAAAAATCTTGGAAACTTTGGTTGCTAAGGGAGGAATGTGACACCTAGTGGCTGTCTTCATTATTGCAAAACCCTTGGCATGATTGATTGGTACTTCGGCTATATTCACTCCGGCGATTAAGGGCAAATTGTAGCGGCAATTCCTTCTTTAGTTCTCAGCAGCCAGTGGACCTGTTCATGACTGGTCACCAGCAACTGCAGCTATTCACAGCTCTCTGTACATCCAGCGATTAGCTGTGGTAATTGCTGCCTGTGCAAAGCGCCTTGAATGGTTGTGCTAATGGCGACTTATTATAATAAACGAGTCCGGCAGCTGCACCTAACTGCTGACAGTCTCATCAGGAATCTCCGATTCCTTCCACTACTATTTGCACCGGCCCTAATCACTGGTGTGAATGTAGCCTAAGGGTCTAACTTTCTGGAGCGTGTTTAATACAATTCTTAATGAAGCACTGTATGGAAAACAACTTGAATATTTGTGTTTACTGAGACAAACAATTTGCAACGGTTACGGGAGTGGGTCTTGAAGTGCTGGGAATATATTGTGTAAATTTGGGGCAACAGGGTTTTGCCAGCTGCTTAAGTGTTTGGATTTTTTTGGGGGGGGGACTTTTCCCATGTGCTACTTTTTACTGAATACACACACAAAAACACATATCTATCTATCTATATACATACATACATATATATATATATATATATATATATATATATATATATATACACACACACACACACACACACACACACACACAATATATATATATATACACACACATATACATACATACATACACATTTTTGGGGGGGGCACAAAAGTCTTTTTTTATGAAACCAGATCATCATACTCAGAGAGGCTCTGGTAACTTTTAGATTTGCAAGTGTAGTCAGATGAATGAAAATGTCAAATAAACTCAATAGTTCTGACGAGGTGGCTCCTATACAGCAAGGCTTCCCTTGATGGCCACCTAACAGTAGATCAAAACATAAAAATATAGAAAAGATCACCAGGCCAAAATCGGATAAAAAGAGTCCAAGATAATTTTAATTGGTGATAAGATATAAAACAGCCAACACATTTTGGGGGCAACGTTACTTCCCCTTCATCAGGGCTCAGAGAAAAATTATTTCACATATCCATATAAGAAGCAGTTAGGAACCCACCTTGTGGAGGAACAAATCTAACAGCAGTTATTGTGCAGCCTTTGTTTTGTTATAAACAAACAATCTCACTACAACCAAAAGATGTTTTGTCAGACCACTGATATGTTATGTGAAGCCTAATGGCTGGTATACAATGAGAAAATTGGGCAAAAAAAAAAACGTATTTGGAACGATTGTCCGATAATCTATTAGTACACAGCTTTTGAGAGCCCATCACGACAGTTCATGCAAAAATATCCAAAGGGCAAGCTTGAAAGTTTCTCATAAGATAATGATTTTCATGTAATTAGTATAGTATTTGTATGCAAAAAAAATCAAGTCACCAAGACCATGAATGCGCAGAAATGAAAGAATACATTACAATACAACACACATCACTTCCAAAGCTGTATTCTGCCTTATGAGAATTTTCCTAACTTAAGTAAATCGTTTTCCATATGAGACTAGTCTGCAAAAAAACAAAAACATAAAAAAAAAAACAAACAAACAGGCGATCATTCATCCATTCTCATTGTGTGTACTAGGCATTAGCCACTGAATAGATTATAAGACACAGGTGACTGTATAAAGTCTTCCGATGTCATTAAGCTTGAGTTAACACTGATGCGGTGCGGAATTCACACCGGTTTCTGTGCGACTTCTGCACCGCATCATAATCGCACTCTGTTCATATGAACTGCTGCGGGTGTGTATTTTAAGTTAACGACACCCTGAGATCAGTTCGCAAAACGTGGTTCGATGTGCAGAATCGGATCGCATGGGCGTTCACACCCATGTGATCAAATTATGGCGCAACCTAAAAAAGGGTACTGCACTTTTTCAGTGCGGATGCGGTGCGATTTGAGCTATACAAAATGTATGGCTCAAATTGCACCGCACAGAAATTGCATGTGATTTGCACAGGAATGCGGTGAGGTTCCTGTGCGAATCACTTATGATGTGCCATACCACACAAGTGTGAACCCAGGCATAATCCTGTGCTGTTTGAAAAGTTTGATCAGCTGTATCACAACTAGTAGCTTTTATTAATTTAGTTAAGTTGAAAGCATTCACTGCTCAAAGTCTAATATTTGGTAGCTTCAGTTGTTTCGTTAATAATATTACTAGTTGGTTTTATTTTTCAGCCAGGAAATTATGAACTGAATTGAAAGATGCTTGCCTTGCAAAAAGCTATGGAGAACTTGTTAATTATTGATTTTTTTCCCCTTAAATTTGTTAAGTATTTAACAGTGCTAACATAGCAAGGTATGTTATCTTAGGGATCATGTCTGGCTTTGTATTCTGTTAAGTAAGGCATCCCTGTCCTGGATGTATTTTGGCTTCAAAACAGGTGTTGTAGTCTGTCACTTGATATAAGTGCCTGCTTTAATTCAAGGTATTCCTGCCAAGAAGGGCAAGAACTGAAATTACATTAAAATCACCAGCTGTAGTCTTTAAAATATCATCAGAGGAAATGGACCAGCATGTTTTATCTAATGCAAGCAAGTGGAAATATTAAACTTCATTTGTAACAAAACATAGCAAGATGTAACACACATAATAGGGTGGATGATGCACTCAAAAAACAGCAGAATTTCACAGCTGTTACTTTTTAGGGTCCTGCACTCAGTCACTAAATAACAAATTTCTCCAGTGTGGTGTGGGAATTCTTGTTAATGCAGGTGTTAGGTGGGTCAGCTTTTTGAGGTGCCATTCATCAATCGTGCCCCAACATATTAACACAACGTACCATCAATGGATATGTGCTTCAGTGTACCACAATGTGCTATAATGTGCTATGGTGTGCTGCTATCTGAATGGGCTGCCATGTTAACATGTGACATAGCACCGCAACACACCATAACAGACTAAATCAACTTTCACACTGCTCTATTGAAAAAAAAAAAAAATGCATTGAAACACATGCGTCTGATGAATTTCTGTAGCTTCTTCTGGGCAGCTGACTGCCAGCTTGCACCTGTGAAACATGGACTCAAAAAAATGCAGAAAACAAATTGCAAAAGTTGTGGGTTTTCCATTCATATCAATGGGGAGATGCAGTTTGGTGGTTTTGAAAGGCACACCAAAAAGGTGCAGCATGCAGGATTTTTCAAAACACATCGCAACTCCCATAGTAGCAAGCGGCTGTGATTAACCATTCTAAAATAAAGGGTTTTAGATTTGTATTCAGTGATCTACTGTGGTTAGTAGTAGTACTTTTGTCATACTGGTTTGGCCAATACCTGGGTAAGTAAGGTATCCTTTATGTTCCTTGGAAATAAAAGTTTTTACATAAAATTAAATATTCCACCAGGGTCTGGATACACCACAGGCCTGTGATGCTGCACAAGCTCAGACCACATGTGGCCCTGGACTGTAGTCATCTAGATCAGCCTTTACCAACCGTGGTACCATCTGGGGTCTTTACAGGTACCATGGCCAAATGTCTAAAATTTGCCCCATAAATATCAAAGGCAGACCAAGATCAAGCCTCATTTTTTTGAATGCTACACAGAGCCACAGGTTATTCTTACAAGCACCTACGTTGTGTGGAGCCACCCATCTACTGTATGTCCTACCAACCAATAATGTCATTAGCTGTTATGTCAGGCACTTAAGCCGCAACCCCCGTCTCTTTCTCTCAGTGCCCACGCCACATGGTGTGAGGGAGAGGATCTGATGAGAGAAAGGCTGAATAAGGGCTGCCTGTTCTGAACTCTGCAAAAACTGCATTGAACCTGTCCAGAATCTGATCCCCAAAGCAAGCGTGGCTGAGTCCCTGTATAAGCATTGTTTTCAGAAGAATGGGCTATTGCGTAAGTGAAAGGCAATGTCTGAAGGTTACATTAAAAATGTCTGGTTTGCTCTATCAGATGTAGTCCACGTGTTAATTTATGTATAATCTCTTTTATATAACCGGATTTCTGTGTTGCTTACTTCTGACCCTTGCATGCTGAGAGTTGCTTACTACTGAACTCTGAATTACAAACTACTGAGTTCTACACTCTGCATTACTTATGCCCTAGCACTGTGTTCCGTATTACCACTAACATCTGGACTGTGTAATGTAGAGTTTAGTGCACTGTAGTTTGTAATACAAAGTACTAACCACTGAACTCTGCGTTGCACATTATAGAGAGTGACTTAAGGCTGTGGACCAAGATCTCCATGATTTTCTTTCATCCATCTTTGCTGTAATAGAGCTGTTTGCAATGTTCTAGGCTCAGGTTTCCAAACTATGGTAAATAACATTTACTTTTTTTACATTTTAGACTGAGAATGTGCATAATTTTAAAAGGGTGCTTTGACTGAAAATATGCTGAGAAACACTGATGTATGACTGTTCAAACTCAAGTACTAGTTGTCTACAGCACTGTTATATACATTTGATATCTTTGTATCTAAATCCTCATTGCCTACCTAATGACTAGATTGCAGTTGGCACACATTGGGGTGCGTGTCCCAGCAGGTATATGCTCTGCCCTCTGAAACAATGTATCTTGATCATCCATCGGAGGTGGTGCAAATGATTTATTATCAGATGCAGGTGTTCTTGTGGAAGGTTGATTTGTGATCCGTCCAGTAGCAGATGCTGAAAAACAGACAGTTAAGGTGATGTAATACACTTACAAATAGATATTTCACAGCTCTGTTATCAATCATGTTTTTATTATCCAGAACGGGGGGTTTACAAAAAGTTGTGGTTAGAATATCAAGGTGTAATATACACAGTTTGCATAAAATAAACTTGGTAAGAAGAATATGGAAGATTCCACTGTTGATCATGACGGCTGTCCCATACCAAGTCATGACTTTAGAAAGTCAGTGGCATAAGTTTTCACATTTCACTGGCTGCATCTTTGTGCTTAATACAAACTAGACAAAAGTTCAAACCTTCCTGACTATCTAAACCTGAATAAAAATATGTTAAAATATTTCTAAACATTATACACAACAGAAAAATTCTAAAAGAATTTCCAGTACTTAAAAAAACAAAAACAAACACAAATTAAAGACAAAAAGAACCCCTGCATGATTCTTTGTAGATGTTTTAAATGTTATGGATCATTATACAAAGACAGCAACAATCTCTCATTTCTCGTGAAAACACCATGATACTGCCCAGGTTCAGACAAGCCATTTCGGGAGGGGTAAAATCATCGCTCAACCACCTGACTTTACAGTCCCCTAGCTGCACGTGTGAGGGTAGCTGAACATTTACAACATGTACAACCCTGATTTGCAACTTAAGTAGGGAAGGGTGGTAAAACCACAGACCAACTTCGTATTTTTACTGTCTTCCCAGCTGCAATCACAAACGAACATATCTTAAAGTGGTTCTAAAGGCTTCAGTTTTTTTTCTTCATGCATTGTATGCATAAAGATAAAAAAAACTTTGAGTGTAGCAGTCCCCCCAACACTTACTTGAGCGCCGTCCCAAACCAGCGATGTCTAGAGCCTCAGTTCTCTGGGGACTATCACTCCTGAGAGGCAGCAGCGGGAGTCATTGGCTCCTGTTGCTGTCAATCACAGCCAGAGCCAATCAGGAGAGGAAGGGGGCAGGGCAGAGCCACGGCTGTGTGTGTGAATGGACAAGCAGAGCCACTTTAAGTTATAGGCTTGCCTCACCTGATCCTTCAAATGTTTACATTCCTGCATGTAAAGGGCAGATAGCTCAAATCAAGCAACATTTCCTGGCTTTATTTTACAACTTCAGAACACAAAATACTGTCACCCAAGAACAATCAAGCCTAGCTGCATTTTGGTGGCTAAGTTGCAGACAGATAAAGCTGGAGAGCTGTATTCCAGACAGGTAAAGAAAAAACAATTTACTTAAAAAAAAAAATTAAATTTTAAAGCGCAGCTAGTGTACCTGGATTGGTTTTGATATCCTTCCGCTGTAATTCCCTCCCTCACCAGTACTCAGATTGGGAGACGGAGAAGCAGCACTAGGAGGTAATCAGGCTCTGTTGTGGTATACATGTGCCAACCATGAATATGCTAACAGCAGAAGACCGCAGAGTGAGGACCAAAATGCGCTGCTTCTCCGTCATTTTCCAATCAGCATGTTGTTTATTTACTAATGCTCTTGACTAAAGCCGGCCATACATAGATTGAAATTCGGCTGGTTCAGGAGGGATGGCTGAGTTTCGATTCATGTATGAGCAGGTTGATTGGACTGACTTGGGTACAACTAGCCTGTCAGATTTTTTACATTCAGTTACTGCTACCAGCTATAGCCACTAGCAGTAACCAATGTGTTCTGCCAGCCAGGAAGGATTCCAGCATACACCCCCCTCCACACCCATGGTGGAAGGAAAGAAATCAAGTAATCATTGGGGTGCTTAAGTTGTTCTATTGCAGAAAAGGTCTACAACCTAACTCTGCTGACAAGGGTAGGTAGATCACACAACTGGCTAAACAGAATTAAAAAGCTTTGGTAGCTAAACCAATTAATTTATATGTGCATTGTTTTTTACCTGTGTATTCAGCAGTTTGATTTAAATTCAGTTTTAAACTACAAGGGTGGGGTCAGGAACACTTTGCCTTTATCTTTCCAAGGCTAAGGTGATGGCGTTTTCAGAACAGCAGGCTAACCACAAAAAGATATTTCAGCACCTAGGTATATACCACTATAGGAAAGCCAAGATGAAAAAACTAAATGTCCTGAAGGATACTTGTGTACACATACATGCAAATGTCTGGACAATTTTGACTGGAGGGTAATTTTAGAAGATGGAAGAAGGCATAAAAAAAACTAGGAAAATGGAAACCCTGGGGCTTTTACAGAACCAAAACTTGACTATTTATTTTAAAGCATATATACACCCCCAAAACAAAATGTAATATTACTGCAGATCTTTAGTCCTTATACAGTATCACACAGAAGTGAGTACAGCCCTCACATTTTTGTAAATATTTTATTATAACTTTTCATGTGACAACACTGAAGAAATGACACTTTGAGTGTACAGCTGGTATAACAGTGTAAATTTGCTGTCCCCTCAAAATAACTCAACACACAGCCATTAATGTCTGAACTGCTGGTAACAAAAGTGAGTACGCCCCTAAGTGAAAATGTCAAAATTGGGCCCAAAGTGTCAATCTTTTGTGTGGCCTCCATTATTTTCCAGCACTGCCTTAACCCTCTTGGGCATGGAGTTCACCAGAGCTTCACAGGTTGCCACTGGAGTCCTCTTCCACTCGTCCATGATGACATCACGGAGTTGGTGGATGTTAGAGACCTTGTGCTCCTCCACCTTCCATTTTGAGGATGCCCCACAGATGCTCAATAGGGTTTAGGTCTGGAGACATGCTTGGCCAGTCCATCACCTTTACACTCAGCTTCTTTAGCAAGGCAGTGGTTGTCTTGGAGGTGTGTTTGGGGCCGTTATGTTGGAATACTGCCTAGCGGCCCAGTCTTCGAAAGGAGGGGATCATGCGCTTCTTCAGTATGTAACAGTGCATGCTGGCATTGGTTCCCTCAATGAACTGTAGCTCTCCAGCGCAAGCAACACTCATGCAGCCCCAGACCATGACACTCCCACCACCATGCTTGACTGTAAGCAAGACACTTGTCTTTGTATTCCTCACCTTGTTGCAGCCACACACGCTTAACACCATCTGAACCAAACAAGTTTATCTTGGTCTCATCAGACCACCGGACATGGTTTCAGTAATCCATATCCTTAGTCTGCTTCTCTTCAGCAAACTGTTTGCGGGTTTTCTTGTGCATCAGCTTTAGAAGAGGCTTCCTTCTGGGACGACAGCCATGCAGACCAATTTGATGCAGTGTGTGGCATATGGTCTAAGCCAGCAATGGGCAAACTACGGCCCGGCGGACCTTTTAATCCGGCCCGCGGAGCGTGATACATTGGCTGTCAGGATGTGTGTAGGCGGGGCAGCGTGACGAACGTGAGGGGAGCTAGGCTCCTCTCACAGTCCGCCCTGAAGACCGGAACGGCGCGGGATACATTGGCTGTCAGGATGAGTGTAGGCGGGGCAGCGTGACGAACGTGAGGGGAGCTAGGCTCCTGTAAGGGACTGCCCGGCGACACCACTAGCACTCCACTAATCAGGCGTCCCCAGCGCACGGAGTCTAAGTCCCAGAGTACTTGTTCACCAGGGCCCCTGATGGTGGGGATGGACTTGGAGTACCCCGGGACCAGGTCGTGCTTACTGAGGATACCAGTCAGTGGTAGGGGTGTTCGCCAGGGGCTCCCACGGGAGAGAGTCTGATATGAGGAGGTCTGGAGACCCCATTAAGAGGGATGGATGGATGGATGGCTGAGCAAGTGCGGAGTCAGGCAAGCCGGGTCGGTAACGGAGAGGACAGTACGGTACAAGGCAGCGGGCAGAGAATAGTCGGGTCACATGCCAGGTCAGCAACAGTAAGTCAGATCCAATAGGGGACATACGGAAGAGAGGTCAGGCAAGCAAGGGTCTGGGCCGGAGAATTCAGCAGTGGTCAGGTACAATCCGGGTCAGCAACTTACAGGTTCAGGACACAGGATGCAGGGCAAGGATAAGACCAGAAGGCACCGAATGGCCGCTCAGGGCCGTTTAAATATCGCGCCCTGCGCTGCCATTGGTGCCCAGCGGACCAAGAGCTCGCGTCCCTGCACAGGGCGGCATACTGTGCAGGCCGGGACCATTGCGGCGGGGATCGAGGGGATCCCTGACAGCTCCTCTCACAGTCCGCCCTGAAGACCGGAACGGCGCGGGAACACGGCGAGAGGAACGCGCGGAGCAAAGGTAAGAAAAAATTAACACAGGGGGGACTTGTCTTACTACTTGGGGGGGGGGGGGGGAATAGTACTATGGGGGATGAATTAATATGGGGAATGAATTACTATATGGGGGATGAATTACTATATGGGGGATGAATTACTATGCTTACTACGGGGGAATATTACTATACTACTATACTTACTATGGTTGACACATACACATCATTCATCTACTCTTGGTCCAGCCCCCGGGTCCAATATATGAACCCATTGCGGCCCTCAAGTGAAAAAGTTTGCTCACCCCTGGTCTAAGCACTCACAGGCTGACCCCCCACCCCTTCAACCTCTGCAGCAATGCTGGCAGAACTCATATGTCTATTTCCCAAAGACAACCTCTGGATATGATGCTGAGCCCGTGCACTCAACTTCTCTGGTCGACCATGGCGAGGCCTGTTTTGAGTAGAAGCTGTCCTGTTAAACTGCTGTATGGTCTTGGCCACCATGCTGCAGCTCAGTTTCAGGGTTTTGGCAATCTTTTTATAGCCTAGGCCATCTTTGTGTAGAGCAACAATTCTTTTTTTCAGATCCTTAGAGAGTTCTTTGCCATGAGGTGCCATGTTCTTCATGTACTTCTCCAGGGTGTCACCCATCCTCTGGAAATCACTACCCCAATCTATCAGATCACCTACTCTACTTGCATTTTGGCTTTCACTGAAAACCTCTCTTTCTTCAGGGAAGCCTATCCCGCTCTCTGCTAATTCTGATATCCTCTACTCTTCCAACCACTCCATCCTCCACAGTGACTACCTACTGTACCACTCAACCTGCCCTCCTAGATTGTAAGCTCCAAGGAGCAGAGCCCTTGAATACCTCTTGTATTGAACTGTATTGTTACTGTATTGTCTCCCACCATAATGTAAAGCGCTGAGCAAACCATTGGCGCCATATAAATCCTGTATAATAATAATAATGTTGAACTTCCAGTGACTAGTATGAGAGAGTGAGAGTGATAACACCAAATTTAACACACCTGCTCCCTATTCACACCTGAGACCTTGTAACACTAACGAGTCACGTGACACCGGGGAGAGAGAATTGCTAATTGGGCCAAATTTGGACATTTTCACTTAGGGGTGTACTCACTTTTGTTGCCAGCGGTTTAGACATTAATGGCTGTGTGTTGTTATTTTGAGGAAAATTTACACTGTTATACAAGCTGTACACTCACTACTTTACATTGTAGCAAAGTGTAATTTCTTAAGTGTTGTCACATGAAAAGATATAATAAAATATTTACAAAAATATGAGGGCTGTACTCACTTCTGTGAGATACTGTATGCGGCAGTTGCATTAGTTTCCCTCTTCAGGCTTTATTTTCACCAGGCTAAATTGTCAACAACACTGCCTGTCCTAGGGTGACACTACTCACTCGCAGCACAGTTACCTATGGAGATTAAGCTTTACCACTCGATCCAAGCAGCTAAATATACATCTCAAATTGCATTCATACATCAAATTGCCTCAGATATTCTCAAGTAGTGGAAAATCATGCAGCCACATTTTTCTGCCAAAAAAATGGATTGAAGTCTCACCTTCTTTTGCAGGTTAAAAAAAAATGTGTATTATTTTTTGTTATTAGGAGCCAAGATCATCCTGCAAAGCTCATGCAGACTGGCAGTTACGCAATGACAGGAAGCATCAATGAACTACCTACAGAGTTCCCCAGCACTCTGGTAGCTCCTTTCATTAAATTTTATTGAAAAAATTTTAGAAAATACAAAAATGCAACCGTCGTGTGTACAGGCAACGATATAACAGCAAGAGCCAACAGATCAAATGCGGTCTTGCACAGAAAAACATACCTGTATCTAGTGACAAAGTAAATGATATACCTAAAGATACATTAACCATATTGTGTCAATAAATCCGTGTGAGGAACGGATGAGAATCCATACGCCTATTGCCTGAAATCAGGCATTCGCGAGAGGAGCAGTAGCATATGAAATGCACAAAGTATATAATCGAACCAAGAAATACATGGGACACATTGTAAATCGTCCGTGAGCCAGTAGAGTGTGAGATAAGAGAAAGGCAAAAAAGTGGATGGGTGGGGGGCGCGGCGAAGACTAGAAAGAATCAAAAAGGAGGATGTCAAAAGCATTTGAACATGGGCTATGGAGTATCTAAAATTATAGCAATAAAAAACTGCCTATTGGTATAGCAGCATGGGCATGTTGGATACATGGAGTCCATGTTTCAAGGAATCTCTCATGGGTATCTGAAAGAATGCTGGAGAGCTTTTCATTAAGGAGGAAGAAATCTAGGGAGTGGTAGACTTCTGTAAAAGATATGAACTGCTGTTCCAAGCTTTTGCTATCGTTTGTTTAGACACCAATAGTACATATGTAGCCAGCTTGATCTGGTGTTTAGTAAGGCCCGGGGGTTTCAGATGTAAAAGGACATGCCATGGGTCCCTTGGGTAAGGGACAAGCCAATAATGAATGCAGGAGTTTAATAACCTTTGTCCAGAACCGAGAGAGCATAGGGCATGTCCACCATATATGTAGGACGTCTCCCGGCGTAGCTCATCCTTGGAAACAGGTACCAGGGGCAGGTGGGTAAAGATGTGCTAGATGGGACGGGACCAAGTACCACCTTGTGACAGTTTTAAAGGCCGATTTAATAGTAACAATATTCATAAAGCAAGAAGGTCAGGGTTGTCCATATTTGTGACCAGCAGCCCATTTCTTTGGTGCTTTTAAGGTCCTTTCCCACCTGGAAACGCAAGTGTGGTTGTTGGGTTTTGAAGGTTATTCAACTGTGAGTAAAAAGGATAGATATAAGTTTGAACATATGTCATAGGACGCCCTTCTCCCTCAAACAGAGACAGTTGGGTCATCGGATCTTTGTCAGTGAACACCAAAGTCACCCAATGTTTGATTTGTAGGAATTAGAAAAGTTCAGTGTGAGGGGCTTGGTATTTGTCCCTTATTTCTGCCCAGGTGTAAATAGAATGACCAGTGAGGAACGAGTGAACAAAATGAAGTATGTGGGAGACTCACCAGTGGAAAGCACTGGGGGACTCAAGGCCAGGAGGAAACAGAGGGTTGCCCAAAAGGAGGAGAAGTGGTAGATAAGGGGAAATTAGACCGCTGGAGTATTTGGTGCAGTCCCATATGCATAAAAGGTGAGCCATTAGATGGCTGATAGTTGTGGGCCTAGATCTCGGGGGCAGCCATAAAAGTATTTGGTGGAGTCCCATATGCATAAAAGGTGAGCCATTAGATGGCCGATAGTTGTGGGCCTAGATCTCGGGGGCAGCCATAAAAGTGAGCAAAGCCTGACAGTAGTTTTCCCATTCACAGAACTCTGTGAATAAATAATGCAGCAGGGTGGGCAGATCTCCACACAGCCATGTATTTTTTAAAAATTGTGACAGCGGATGTGGGGAGAAGATCCTCAGTTCACAGTCACTAGAGGTGGCAGATCAGGAAGAGGCTGAAGCAGTGAGAACTAAA
This sequence comes from Staurois parvus, assembly GCF_062004578.1. Classification (NCBI taxonomy): domain Eukaryota; kingdom Metazoa; phylum Chordata; class Amphibia; order Anura; family Ranidae; genus Staurois; species Staurois parvus. The sequence goes on along the minus strand of NW_028318362.1, from coordinate 1,540,783 downwards.
AACAGGTGAAACATGTTCTCAAAAGGTGAACTTATTATTCTTTAAGGATGACAAGGCACCGATAGTCATTAAAGAAAGGATTCATATGCTCAGATCAGGATGGCTCTCTATGCACATTGATAAGGGAGAAATTCTAAACATGCACTAATCTCCTGCCTAGTTTCCTTCTTAGTTTGCACCTGCTCTGAGTAGAATTCAATGTTTATTTTCAGAACGTATTGGTACATAAATTTTTTTTGCCTCAAACAAGTGCTTGAGTTATGCGTCATATTTTAGAAATGCCTGTGTAAAGCAAGCATATATAAGCAAAAAGACAAAATGGTTCACAGAGTTCCACGACTCAGAGGAAGCAGAAACACAAAAATCAATGATTTAGGAAAAAAAAACACATTGCTAAAAATTGAAAAAGAAAAACTTCAAGACAAAAGACCAAAAGCTCACACAGACTTGATATCAGTCAACTGTAATCATAAAAATAAAATAAGGCGTATCAGCACTAGGATATACTCTCTGCTTTCTAACACTGAATATTTTTCAGGGGAGTACATTGATAACCTTATTAGTGTGCTGTTGCTGATTTGTTATTTTGTGTCCAAACACAGGGTGGAGTGGTTTCCTTACCTGGCAATACTGCTTAACTGCAGTGCAATCTTCACAAATCTGGTTTACAAGACCAACTAAAGAGAATTACAATTCCTTTGCAGGTAAACCAGTTCACCTATGGTGTCTCGGTACTTCCTGAAGAGAACAAACAGCAAGGAGCCTGCTGTAACAGTGTGCGAGATTGTGTTCCTTATATAAAAAGCAGGGATACAGTGCACTGCAGCAATGCCGGGATGAAAGCTAAGGTCCCAAATAAATGTACTGTGCTCCATCACTATATGCATCTTAATGATCAATTTATAATCTTGACTGAAGTGTATTATCTAGTTTTCAATAAAAACATAAGCTACTCTTACATTAATAGCTACATTGACATAAGAACAGAAACAAGTGGGGCTTTTTTTTAGCAAACACGCATTGCATGTACAGCAACTTGTATGTAAAGCACAGGCAAAACAGTGAAAGAACAGTGACAGAACTTACGGCACTTCAAGTTTAATAAAAAGTCTGTTAGCCATAGACTGTGCACCTCAGTTCTAGAAATGGCCATCTGCAATACCTGATAAATGGACGAGATTCTATCTTTAGGTTTTAATCACTGCTTATTAATCACTGCTAAGTAAGCTGAGAAAACAGCCTGGCAACCTGTTCAATAAAGGGAAGAGGTAAAATCAGGTGATGGCTTATGGAACGCAACTCTTTCAGACTGGAACAGGAACGCACTAGTGCAGAGTTTTTTTTTACAGTGCTGGACAGATTAACTAACAGCACCTTCTCCAAATAAAGATCATGTTTCTCTTTACTGTTTAATATTTAACTTTCTATTATTTTCTACTCCACCCACTTACTGTATGAAATTGGGTTTCATGCTGTAAGCACGGTATTTGAATGGCTGACATTTACAGATCGCCAGCATTTGTCTCACAATAGGCTTTTCTTGGTGAAGTCAATGTTTACATCAGTTATGACAGGATACATTCCTGTGGCTTGTTGTCACGGACAGAAAAAATAAATCAGAATAAAGAGAAATTAAAAATTAATGATAGACTGTTTTAACCTAGGCATGCAGGAAACATTATGTCCTCACCTGACAGCTGCATTACTTCAAAAAAATTAGGGAAACCTATGGTTGAACAAAGCACACATGGTATATACATGGTATATACATGGTATAGAGGTTTGCAATGCTTGATTCATGGTGGGAGACACAGAATGTGCCGTTTCAGTGCATTTCTCTACCAGTCTGACTATAATTAGTGTCATTTTATGTTCTTATATGGAGATTTACATTTATAGGACTTGTAATGTAAGTGGGTATGCAGTAGTGGTAGAACTCCAATCAAAACGTATTGCATTAAAGTGGCTCTAAAGGCAAAATGTTTTTTTACCTTAATGCATTATCTGCATTCTCCCCCAACACTTACCTTTAGCTTTGCCCATTCTCAATTCAGTGCTGTCCCCTCTGCAGCAGCTCTTCTCTTCTTGGTCTCACAGGCTATGCTGATAGAGGCAGGAGCCATTGGCTCCTGCTGCTGTCAATCAAACCCTATGAGGAGGGAGCCGAACTGCTCTGTGTCTTAGACCCACACAGCCTAGCTTGGGATCAAGCCCACACGAGTGACCCACAGCAACTGTCTTACTATGGGGGCACTTGGAGAAAGGAGGAGCAGAGAGCGCCAGCTGGGGTCCCCAACAGACTAGGTCTGGGGCCACCCTGTGCAAAACCATTGCACAGAGCAGACAAGTATGAAATGTTTTACATTTTAGGAAAAAATGTAGTGTTCGAACTGCTTTAAGCATGATTAAAAACCCAATCAGTACATAGAGCAATGCAAATACTTCTAACATGGGTAAAGATTGCAAAAAAAAATCACAGCAGGAAAGGATTAAGATCTGTTAGGCTTTGTATCCCCATTGAGATAATGCCCTTACTTCTTATTGTGTCACTGAGATAGGAAGAGGTATGAAATCTCTTTAATGGAAAAAAAGAAAAAAAAAAAAAAAAAAAAAAAAAAAAAAAAAGGGAGGTCCTAAAGTTTCCTCCTATCCAAAACTAAGAATTATTTTTAAATCTGTAAAAATACCAAGTAATCTTGACATAACCCCCTGTAATATTCTGCATAGCAGGGCAGAATATAGCCAATTCAGCTCTGCCTTCCCCTTCCCCCCACAGCAACAAACTATGAAAACAGCCAAAATGGCTAAAAATTACTATAATAAATGCAGTCATTTTAGCAAAAAAACAAACTTTATGAACAGGCAGACCTCAGATCCGTTCCAAACACAAACCAGTGAACTGGTAATGACAGGAGTCTGTCATGACTGATATTTTCCATGTGGTTGAATGGTGTGTGGTTTGAATAATAGGATAGGCAATGGTGTATAACACATAAAAATCAATGTCGAAAATTTGGTGGCAGGTAGAATATTTTTATTTATTTTTAAGGATTACACATTTTTGGTTTTCCTTTCAGTAGCCCAAACCCACTCTGCAATACCCCAAGGGAGAAAACATGTGAAGATCCTTTACACTGCTGTAGGTATTACCTGATTAAACCTATGAAACCTTATTTATCATCAATTTTATTTCTTACAGTCAAGCCATTTCAAAACACTTCTTCTGGTTCACACTGAATGAGACTTTGAAACTGCACTACTGCACTTGAAGTAGTGTGATTTCAAAACCACAGGTCAGTCTGATTTCAGGTGTAACTTGCCATACATCGGTGTCACTTCATGCACAGATGTCTACGCAAGTTGCACCTGAAAATGCCAAAAATAGTGCAGAAACTATTTTTAAAATCAGAGCAAAGGAGGCACATTGATTTGAAAGGTTCCATTGCCAACAATAGGGTGTGACTTGTCATACGATTTGGAACTGTCAAATCACTAGACAAGCCGCACCACCGTGATCGTGCTTAGGGGTCTGTGGGGGGGGGTTAATTGGTGGGAACATCTGTCAGATTTTTATTATTCTAGGTCTTCCTGCCCCATTGACACCCACACCCTGGGATATCCAGGTGTCACAGTACAGTAACTTAGGGGAACTCATCCTAGTGAGGACAGAGACATCAACAACACTATGTGCTGCCATCTTGACTGTTGCAAAGCATAGGTATAATGAAGCATAGCTTTCAATCACAGCCTGCAGGTCATGTCTAGCTAGTCAACATGATTGGTGAAAGGAGTGCATTTGAAACCGCTAATGGAGTCAATTATCAAAATGCCACTGTGTTATTTTTGGAGACTGGTAAGGATCACATCAACCCAGACTTAACAGCAAAATGCCATTTAATTTCTTTTTTTGTGCTGGTTCACCTTTTTATGTTGCTATATGGTCCACCCTGTCTCCATTTTTGCTTAAGGTAGAATGATGTCAGTAATGCTCCTGCAGTCTAGCAGGACCTAACATGCATTAGGGGGCTGGTTGCCAAAAAGGAGAGAGATGATTCCCGATGATGTAGGCAAGGAAGAAGGCAGCGCGGGACCTGGTGTGCAGCAGCAGAATAGCAGATCACAACAGATCAACAATGGAATGAGAGTATGGGAGTATGTATCTTGAGGATATTCGAGTAAAAAGGGTAACGGGATAAAAATAAACTTTAACAAGTATAATGAACTTTTAAACATTACTATGCATTCAGCATCTATATCCAAACTGCATAGAAATCATAAACCTACTCCTTGCATGTCTTCAAGCAATAACCACACACACAAATTGCTGGTATTTATAAATAGAAGGATCATTTTTCATTCACAAGCAATCCTTAAAATGGATTAAGCACACATTGCCTTTTGATCGACTGGTTCTCACTATTTTATGAGCCCTGTGACACAAATCTGTAAGAAAGAAAGCTAGAAAATCTTTATCCCAAATGTGTAATTTCAGACTGCCATCTCTGGTGAGTATGGTCATGCTTCTGTCATTTGAGCAAAAACAAAGGAAGTTCTGTAACTCCCAGCTTTTAAGATGAAAATGTTCCTTGCTTTCCTTCATGCAAAACCACTTGCTGAACCCAATGCCAAATTAGGTTATTTTTGAACTCCATTCAGATAAGATCATTTACAGCTAATGAAGTTCTGGAAAAGTAAATAAATAAAATGAATAATTCCAGCTTACTGTAGTAGTTGGCATTGCTAACATTTGGCTCTTATTAGTAAACGGTTAGAGTGGGTTAGAGTTTAAATAACAGCATTAATTTGATAATTGCACAATGCTTTGGAAACAAAGATCCACCCCCAAACTAAATTTTATCAAGGCAATACAAAAGTTACATTACATGGACCTGGTCACTAGACTGTTAATGTCAATAACAATCTTCCCATACCATTATATATGTATTTAACATATTTATGACATGTTATTTGCCTGCAAGTCTCCCTTGTGTAGGCATCCAAAAGCCCTGAGACTGCTGCTGGCAATGCTTCCCTATATGTGATATCAACCATCCAAACCAACAGCAAATTCAGAGCTGTTACTTAAAAGGGGTTACTTAAAGAGGTTCTAATCTCCATGTCAAAAGATTTTCAGCACCATATAAATAAGGCATACCTGTCAAGTGGTCATAGAATGTGTGAAAATGAGTGCCAATCAGCAGAAGACCCTTTGGTGGAGTGTATTTCCCTTACTATAAATACTCCCTCCTGCCCATCTTGCATCAGGGCCTTCAAGGGGTAGCACTGCCACACACAAACCGCATGATGGTTTCATGACGTGATTGCGTTGAACCTAGAAATCACCCACGAAAGTTCCAAACCATTTGGAGTACACATGGGCAGGAACAATGGCTAGGGACAGACAATTCTACCCATTCAGGATGACCCTATTGCTGAAGCCTACAGCCAGCCAGCCATTGGTCAACTGGCATCAATGCCCACAGTGCCATGTCTTATTTATATGATGCCAAAAAACTCTTAAAACATTATATATATATATATATATATATATATATATATACATACACACATACACACATATACATATACACACACACACATACATACACACACAATCTCACAGAAGTGAGTACTCCCCTCACATTTTGGTAAATATTTTATATCTTTTCATGTGACAACACTGAAGAAATGACACTTTGCTACAATGTAAAGTAGTGAGCGTACAGCTTGTATAACAGTGTAAAATTTGTTGTCCCCTCAAAATAACTCAACACATCAATGTCTAAACCGCTGGCAAATAAAGTGAATTACATCCCTAAGTGAAAATGTCCAAATTGTGCCCAAAGTGTCAATATTTTGTGTGGCCACCGTTATTTTCCAGCACTGCCTTAACCCTCTTGGGCATGGAGTTCACCAGAGCTTCACAGGTTGCCACTGGAGTCCTCTTCCACTCCTCCATGACGACATCACAGAGCTGGTTGATGTTAGAGACCTTGCGCTCCTCCACCTTCCATTTGAGGATGCCCCACAGATGCGCAATAGGGTTTAGGTCTGGAGACATGCTTGGCCAGTCCATCACCTTTACCCTCAACTTCTTTAGCAAGGCAGTGGTCGTCTTGGAGGTGTGTTTGGGGTCATTATGTTGGAATACTGCGCTGCGGCCCAGTCTCCAAAGGGAGGGGATCATGCTTTGCTTCAGCATTTCACAGTACATGTTGGCATTCATGGTTCCCTCAATGAACTCTAGCTCCCCCACTGCCAGCAGCACTCATGCAGCCCCAGACCATGGCACTCCCACCACCATGCTTGACTATAGGAAAGACACACTTGTCTTTGTACGCTTCACCTGGTTGCCGCCACACATGCTTGACACCATCTGAACCAAATACATTTATCTTGGTCTCATCAGACCACAGGACGTAGTTCTAGTAATCCATGTCCTTAGTCTGCTTCTCTTCAGCAGACTGTTTGCGGGCTTTATTGTGCATCATCTTCAGAAGAAGCTTCCTTCTGGGACGACAGACATGCAGACCAAATTTATGCAGTTGATGATTATGAATCCTCCTGCGCTTCTATGGACAATCCCCCCTCCTAGTAAGTAAGCTGCTGACACTCAAACCAATAACCTAATCAGTGTAAAAATCTATATAAATTAGTGTAGCGCTTAAAAAATAACATAATTAATAGACTAAAAATAATAAATGTGACCAGTGCTGTAATCTTCACAGTGCTCTAATGCCACTAATAGCACTTAAACAAAAAACCATCAATATCAGAATATAATATAATAATAAATGTGACAAGTGCTGTAATCTTCTCAGTGCTAAAATACTACTGAGTAAGAAATGAGACCATAAAACATTAAAAATTAGTGATAGTGTCACTCCAAACAATAAATAAATCAATAAATAACAGGTGACGGTGCCACTTCAACTTCATTCAATGTCCAGTATTCATATTGACATTCATCTATTCGAAGTGTTCTTGATAACCATGCATAGTGTGTATAGATAGTGCCACACGTGAACCAACACACTCCTTATCCACTTTGGCTGCAATGCCTGCTCACCTCCTTCCTGCGACCCCAAGGGGCCCACAAGCCTTTAGGATCACCCTGGATCCTCAAGATTCCTGGTATTGGCACCTTCCTGATATTCCTCCTATCAGGTCTCCTCCACTCCTTCACTGCTATGCCTCCCAGGCTCCTCACCACCGATTGTCTGCAAGCTCTCTCTCACAAAGACAGTGAGTGAAAAAACAAATCCTCCATTGTGTAGTATTTCCAATCAGTAGGGTTTATTCTTAAATAGCAACAACAGGTGACTTACATTCGGTTGTACAGTCTCAGTGCGTTCCTCTCAAGGTAAACTACAACCTCTGATAGTGACTTCCTGATAACCAGGAAAATGGCGTCCCACACCGGAAGTGCGACACTCCGGATACCGGAAGTAGCGTCTACGTATTGCCTACGCGTTACGTCACGTACCTCGTGACTTCTTCTTCTTCCAGAAGTCGTCATGAGGTACGTGACGTAACGCGTAGGCAATACGTAGACGCTACTTCCGGTATCCGGAGTGTCGCACTTCCGGTGTGGGACGCCTTTTTCCTGGTTATCAGGAAGTCACTATCAGAGGTTGTAGTTTACCTTGAGAGGAACGCACTGAGACTGTACAACCGAATGTAAGTCACCTGTTGTTGCTATTTAAGAATAAACCCTACTGATTGGAAATACTACACAATGGAGGATTTGTTTTTTCACTCACTGTCTTTGTGAGAGAGAGCTTGCAGACAATCGGTGGTGAGGAGCCTGGGAGGCATAGCAGTGAAGGAGTGGAGGAGACCTGATAGGAGGAATATCAGGAAGGTGCCAATACCAGGAATCTTGAGGATCCAGGGTGATCCTAAAGGCTTGTGGGCCCCTTGGGGTCGCAGGAAGGAGGTGAGCAGGCATTGCAGCCAAAGTGGATAAGGAGTGTGTTGGTTCACGTGTGGCACTATCTATACACACTATGCATGGTTATCAAGAACACTTCGAATAGATGAATGTCAATATGAATACTGGACATTGAATGAAGTTGAAGTGGCACCGTCACCTGTTATTTATTGATTTATTTATTGTTTGGAGTGACACTATCACTAATTTTTAATGTTTTATGGTCTCATTTCTTACTCAGTAGTATTTTAGCACTGAGAAGATTACAGCACTTGTCACATTTATTATTATATTATATTCTGATATTGATGGTTTTTTGTTTAAGTGCTATTAGTGGCATTAGAGCACTGTGAAGATTACAGCACTGGTCACATTTATTATTTTTAGTCTATTAATTATGTTATTTTTTAAGCGCTACACTAATTTATACAAATTTATGCAGTGTACGGCGTATGGTCTGAGCACTGACAGGCTGGCCCCCCACCCCATTCAACCTCTGCAGCAATGCTGGCAGCACTCATACATATATTTCCCAAAGACAACCTCTGGATATGACGCTGAGCCGTGCACTCAACTTCTTTGGTTGATGATGGCGAGGCCTGTTCTGAGTGGAACCTGTCCTGTTAAACCGCTTTATGGTCTTGGCCACTGTGCTGCAGCTCAGTTTCAGGGTCTTGGCAATCTTCTTATAGCCTAGACCATCTTTATGTAGAGCAACAATTCTTTTTTTCAGATCCTTAGAGAGTTCTTTGCCATGAGGTGTCATGTTGAACTTCCAGTGACCAGTATGAGTGAGAGCGATAACACCAAATTTAACACACCTGCGACACGAGTTACATGACACCGGGGAGGGAAAATGGCTAATTGGGCCCAATTTGGACATTTTCACTTAGGGGTGTACTCACTTTTGTTGCCAGCGGTTTAGACATTAACGGCTGTGTTGAGTTATTTTGAGGGGACAGCAAAATTTACACTGTTATACAAGCTGTGCACTCACTACTTTACATTGTAGCAAAGTGTAATTTCTTCAGTGTTGTCACATGAAAAGATATAATAAAATATTTACAAAAATTTGAGGGGTGTACTCACTTCTGTGAGATTATATATATATATATCACATACACAGGGGTTAGACAAAAATGGAAACACTCCATAATTTGCAGGTGTGAAAGCGATGACATATTTCACGTTGAAAGCGGAAATGATGTAACATTCTTTTGCTTCCGCTGTCTGATGAACCACCTAGCTAACAGGTGGAAAGCCTTGCTTTAGTCAGTCACTTCGTGTGCTGCTGATAATACGGAGTCATGTAAGAGCTTACCGAGCTTCAAAGAGGGCAAATTGCTGGTGCCACTTAACTGGTGCCTCTGACTGAAGTTGCCAATTTATTTCCCTTGTTGTGAGGTACAGTATTAAAGGTTATGATGGCATGTACAGTTTATAAGAAACAGTCGGCCGATAAGAATGTTAGACATGACCAACTGACTGAAAGACAAAAAAGGACACTGTGCAGGATTGTGACCCAAAATAATAAAATAAAAAAAATTGCAAAAGTGACTGCAGAGATCAAGCTCAGTCTCCTAAAGTAGAAGGGGTTTGGGTGCTGCACCCAGAAGCTTTTTTTAACTTAATGCATAGAATGCCTTTTGAACCACTTTAATTCAGGGTGTTGGTACCAATTTTATTATAATACATGAATCTGCCCTTCCGGCTTTAAACATTTTTCACCTTAATGTATTCTCCGCATTCATTTTTAAAATACCCTGCTATTTGTCCTAGCACCTCTGTCCCTAAACACTTATACTCTCTTTTCAGCGCTGCCTCTGGCTCCATCACCGCTCCCCCTCACTTCCTGCTTTCACAGGAGAATCTGAGGGCAGCGGAGACATGGGCTCCTGCTGTTGTCACTCAAACTCCTAGGAGGAGGGAGCATCTGGTGGGTGTGGCTTACAGACGCTGTGTGCCTCTATGAATGCTACAATAGATGCTGGACAATACAATGGTAGGTAAACTTAAAAGCTCCCAGGGAGGTCCATCCTTTTCCACTCACTGAACCCTCCCTATCAGTTAGAGGTGAACCATCTCATTAAAAGACCAGTATAGAAGTTTATAAGTTTTCAGAAGGATTTTATAAGCATTCCAGTCTAAGGCCAAACACCGGGAAAACCAGGTAAGTGCAAGGAGAGTATACATTACCGAGTAGAAACAAAAGAAAAACAAATTGCCTGATGGGGGTGGAAGAGGGATTAAATGTTGTCCAGAGTTGGGCTTTAAATTTACTCATTACTCAGCAGACTTGCTTTTTTAGTATTTGGTACAGAAGCTACCTGTACACATTAACCTGAGTATACTGTGCTTATTGCAAGTCTGTTTCAAACTAACGAAATCTGTAATTCAATGGAATAGGATAGGACGCTGGCCTCACTAACATGACATGGGTGAAATAACAATGGACAGTATACATAAAATTCTTATGCATGGACAAGAGAAGAGAATTTGGTACTAAATGATATTAATGACCCGATTCTTTGGGGACTAGAGTACAAACATCCAGTATTACAGAGTCTGAAAGGTTCAGCTACATCACATTTGTACTTTCTGAACTTCTGACCAATCATTCTTTTACTCTCTGGCCAAAAGGAGCACCCTCCCCCTCCAACTTCAGCAATACTTGGATACATTCCACCCATATAGTTACATTTTCCCAGGGCATAGTATCATGTTGTAGCTAAATCTGAAGGGGAAGTGCAGTGTTTAAAAAGTTCTTGCAATATCTAATTTCTTCTGAATGTGAAAAACAACCATTTAAAAGACAAAGATGACAAATAAGAGCCTTAATCAAATAATAAATAAAAGTATTAGGAGGGTGTAAGATCTTAGGTCATTAGGTTATACTACTGCCTTCAGATTACACACTAGCAAAACAAAGCTGTAAGGACAGTCCAATATAACCTCTCCGACTACCAGCATGTCTCAGTTTTGTTAATGAGCATTGGTAGGATAGGATCATAAAGAAGGGAAGGACCCTCTGTTTCATAATGTATTGAAGAAAAGCATTTTATAGCAAGTCAAAAATCCTGTTTTCTTAATTGACCATTACAGGAAACCAGATGAGAGAATTTAGTTACACTGGGAATTACAAAAGCAGTCCAACTGAGGGGTAGCCAACATGGCAAATGACAAACTAACAGGCCTACAAAAACCAACAGATTAACGGGAGTGCTCAGCAAAGCCTAATCAAGCCAATTGTGGAACTTGGTAGCTAAAGCTGGCATCACCTGAAGCCTGAACATCCACCTGGTAAAACAGATACCAGAGGCAGAAAAGCCCATGATGCAGTAACAGATCTAGCGGGTGCGCTTTGTTCAGGAAAGAGAGAGCCTTGCCCTCAAGGTCATCAGCTTGAATGAGCTGACACATTCACTTAGTGATAGCATAACAAGCAGACTGCCCCCTAAAGGAACCTTTAGGAACAAAAAAGACCAGTTGGCCTGTCAAAAGGAAACTCAAGTTTTCAAGTAAAGACAAAGGGATATCCCCAAAAAGTTTAAGGGGAGGGGGGGGCTTTGGGGAGAAAAAAAAAAAAAAAACCAGAACCAGGTGAAGATTCTCCACTAGGGAAAGTACAAGAGGAACAATGTGAGCAACACCCTGTACAAAAGCCTTTAGTATATACTGAGAGGTAAGTATTGTCTGAAAAAACTTCTTTAGGTCAGAATTTGACCCTTGAGGGTACTCAAGGTCAAAACACTGATCCAACCCAGCCTGGAGAAAAGACAGAATTTGTTCCATGAAGAACATCTTGGGAATGGAACTTCCTCATCTTACATCAAGAGAAAAATACTTTCCAAGCGTGGTGTTAGATTTTGTAAGAAGTCAATTTTCTAGTTTTTAAGAGCATAAGCATGACTGAACCTGACAGGCTCATGGCTCTCAAGACATGGACTTCAACAACAAAGTGATTAAAGATTAAACAAAAAGCAAGATGGTAAACCAACCCTTGGGAGAGAAGATCTGAGCCTGATTGGGCTCAAATCCCACCTGAGTCAGTTCAGTGTGATGAAAATCACTGGAATACCCTCCATCTCAACCCTGAGGCTTAATTGAGGAAGGAGCTTCAATGGTGGAAAAGCACAGATCATGCGGAACTGATCCCACAGAGTCATCAGACTATCCAATGTGAAGGTTAGATCCAGAGATATATCTACTCAGTTTTTTGTTTAACCTAGAAGCCAGGAGGTGTTTCCCTACCTGCAGAAGAGGTATTAAAACAAGTCGGGTGAAGAGATCACACTTGGGAGTCCAGACATTAAGTACTGAGAAAATCTGCCTGCCTTTTTTCCACACCTGAGATGTGCATGGTGCTCAGGACTGCAAGATGAAGTTCTGTTCAAGTCAGAATCAGATCTGCTTCTCTTTAAAGTGCAAGACTGGTTCCTCCCAGATGATTGATGAAAGCTACTGCCATGGCATTGTCCAATTTAATCCTGGTCAGATCACCTTGCAGATGAGAGGTCCTGTGTTGAAGCAAAAGCTGAATCAGCCTGAGTTCCAGAATATGGATTGGAAGTGGAGATTCCTCAAAACAACAAAGTCCCTTGTACCGAGATGGTACCTAGGACTCCTTCCCAGCCCAATAACCTGACATCCATCAAAAGCAGCTTACAAACCACTAAAAGGAAAGATGCTTTTAGATTCCAGTGCCGAACTTGTAACGCACCACACCAATGCAAGCCTGGTCCTGCTGGTCAGGTGTATGGGACAATCCAGAGACTGCACCCCCTCTTTACCCGTGCTTCCAGAATATTAATGTGCAACGGTCTGGAATTAAATTGGACATCTGAAACTGCATTGATAGATGACACCATTTGGTCCAAAACTCACACATAAAAACAGAGGGTCGGATGGCTTTTGAATTGCAAAAGTCAGGTTTGTGTCTAAGACAAGTCCCAGTTACTCCAAACAATACCACATTTCCAGCTCTGATTTATAGAGATTTAGGATCCACCTGAATCTTTTGTTGGCTATTGGCTGACAGTTACTGTTGCCCCAGAAGAAGGGCATCCAGATTCCCCACTATGGGGATGCTCTGAACTCAAAGAAGAGCGAGATCAGGGACTAACAGCTTGGTAAAGACCCTAGGTGCAGTAGACAGGCCAAATGTAAGGACAACAAACTAATGTTATGTGCCCACAGCAAAACACAAGCACCAGGAAGGTTGGGACATGCAAGTAGGCATTCTTGATGTCCACAGAAACCAAAAGATCTACCAGGTAGAGGGAAGCAATGACTGACCAGGTGGATTCCTTACAGAATGTTTTAACCTCAGGAAGGTGTTGAGACCCTTTAGATGTATTATGGAGGGGATGCCCTCTTTTTTTTGTTGGGGACAACAAACAGGTTGGAAGAGAAACCCTGAAAACTCTCACCCTTGGTTAATAGCAGCATAAAGGTCCACCAATCTTTGCAGAGATGTTGACAAGTTTGACAGCATGAGTCAGGGAGAAGGTAGAGATGAAATTCTAGTTTGAAGCCACTGGATGCAACATTTTGGACCCAAACATCAGAGATTTCCTGAGATTAAATGGTCGTGATAGCAAACAGATGTCTCCCCACTTTGACAAGTGGGGTAGACTTGATCATGGACTCTGAGAACTTGGGGGTCCAGGACTTCGACCTTGGGCGCGGTCAGAGGAATGCATGCTAGCGGAGCCCACAGAATCATTGCACTTGTAATTGTGAACTGCCATGCTAACAGTACATGTAGACGATTCCTACAAGGGGTACTCCCAAAAACACTGCATATGCAGGAAGGGTTAATATCCCCTTTGACTCGTCAATGCAGGCAGTAGGGTAGCCCAAGTACCGTCTCAAAAGGACCAGAGGTGCAGGTGTGCTGAAGGGGTGATGGGAGATGCTGTACTAGTTCATGTGTACTTTGGAAATGGCACAGGCAAGTGTGACACTCAGGGAGAAGGTCGCACAGACACAGTAGGAGTTCCCAGCCAAGTCCAAGAATAATGGCATCCTGCATAATGGCCCAATAATGAAATCAGGCAAAAATATGCCTTCCTGCCTTTGTTCAGCAACCAAAAAAGTGTCTCAGCCAGCACCAGACCTGAAAAAAAAAAAATCTGTCAAGCAAAGCCCTGATTCAACACAGTAGTGGTGTGGTACCCACTGAACAGGTCAGAGATGCAGGCAGGATCCAGGGGGCATACCCCATCAAAACAGCCTTTGCCCCTACAGCTGGCATTCTCCCTCGGGGGTTTTCAGGGATAGGCAACAACCAGTGGGTACAACATAGCCCTATATGTGTAATGCACTCAGTCGAAATTTGCATCATAGGTACTTGAAAAGGTGAGATGTCCATTTCCCTAGGATACTAGCAAAAAATTAGGCATTCTGCTAGTGGGAGGCATTATACCGGGCTGTCCTGACAACTTTGTTTTATTAGTGTCCAATCCCTTGAAGGCAGCAGAGTTACCCAATGCACCTGAATTACATCTTGTGTCCTGTAACGTATAATTAAGTAAAACAAGCTTGTAAAGCTAGTCAGCTAAACAACAGGGCTTAAAAATAATAAAAGAAAAGTTCAGAAAGCATTAAACCTGACTTTTTCTTCATCTACCCATCACATATTTGCCAATAAGTAGCTGTGATAAAGCAGTAATAGATCAAGTGCCTCTTATTTGATTTATTGATACAGTCGCAGGATTTGATTCTGAATAAGAAACATGTTTCAGACAGAACCATTTCAAAAGTAACATGGTACCACCCAGAGGCAAATGGAATTATTGCAGCCTAACAGCAAGCGTATTGTAAAAGCAGTATCACTGATAAGTGAAAACGCAATATTTTACATATACGGAAAGTATTTTTAGGAACTCTTGCAGATTTTAAAAATTGTTCTTTTACATGCAGTGTGTATACTGTATAAATAGCAATTTACAACTACGGGCAGAATGTTCCAGTCAACATCTACTGTAGGACGATGCCACAGAAAAGCAAACTGCACCGTAACCACACAATAAAAAGGTACATGGTACTGATGTTTGAACATTCGTATTCCTGACAAAAATTTCTTGTCTTTATTTTGTGCTTATTTGTGTGTACACAAGTAAAAAATTCTAGCACTCAGAATGGAATTTTAACTTCTTGAAATGACCATTTTGCACGTATTACGTGTGCATATGTTTGAAAAATACAGACCAAATGCAGCATGTTTCGCACTCGTGTGTATAGTCATGCTGAAAACAATGGGCTGCATTTAGATCAGTAAAAAAAAATAAAAAAAATAAAAACACCCACATGCCTAAAAACACTGAGTTTTTAGATAGTGTGCAACAGGCCTTAAAGAACAACTCTGGGAGAGGCAAAAAAATCACCCATTAGCACACCACCCTACACGAAACATGAAACCGTTAATACATTTGTGAAATTCATTACCATTGAAAAAAAAAAAGTTTAACTGAATTTTCAGGAAGTCATCTCTGTAATTAAAAAAAATAACAGAATCTGCTCTGATAAGGAGGAAGTGTAACAGTTCCCTTAGATGCAAATATGTGAAATCTGACAATACAGGAGAATCATTCGATTGGTCTCAGTACTCCAGTAGGGATTTCAAGGCCCTTCGGGACCTGACTCTTCTGCTGGAAGAAAGCCAATCTAGTGATCTAATTGATCAATTGGATCTTGACCTTTTATTGGGTGATTCCAATAAATTTCAGCTTGATCCATTGGCCCAATTTAAAAAACAACCATCTTCAAAATTTCCCTTGTTGAATAGCTATCTGAGCACAGCTATATTTCTCAAACAAACCTTGAGGGACATTAAAAAGCTCTCTTTTAATGGGACAAAATCTGATAATCTATTGCAGATAGAACAAACAGCATTACGTGCTCTACAGAAAAACAACATCATCACAATTAAACCATCAGAAAAGGGCAGCAACATGGTCATTATGGACAACATGCAATATAAGGAATTGTGCTATAAGATTTTGAGTAACAGCAGTTGGTATCGCCCTATTCCTGTAACTTTGAGCAATACATTTGTTTGAGTTTTATAAGCTGATGGATTGGGCTTTTAAGAATGGTATAATCCAGAAAGAACTGTGGGAGTTTGTTAGGGTAAAATTTCCAAGAACTCCCACTTTCTACAGTCTACTAAAAATACATAAGGATCCAAAAAATCCCACAGGGCGTCCAATTGTTTCAGGAAATGGGGGGTTTGACATAAAATTTGAGTATGTGAGATTGATTCATATCTACAACCTCATGTGTCATCATTACCCTCATTTGTAAAAGATACAATTAATTTTTTGCAGATCATTAAGATGCCAGTATTTCTAAGGAAGCCTTTTTAGTTACCATTGACATTGAGGCCCTTTATAGCTCAATACCTCACGAGCCCAGTATTGCTGTCATAAGACGTATCCTTTCTCAGTGATAGATTCAAGACTGACCCATGAATGATTTTGTCCTGGCAAGATTGGATTACATCCTCCGCCACAATTACTTCTTATTTGATGGTTCCCACTACCTCCAGGTACAGGACGTAGCTATGGGGACCTGCTGTACCCATCCTACGCCAATCTGTACCTGGGGGAGTAGGAATAGTGGTTCCTCTCAGACGAGGACCTTGCACTGTACACATGCCACATGCCTATGTGGCATAGGTATATTGACAATGTTTTCCTCGTCTGGGAGGGAATAGAACATATTGTGTTGGAATGCTTTGATAAAATGAATGTCAACCTACAATTTCAAATTTACTATGTCATATAGTAGGGATATGGTGACCTTCTTAGATGTTTGGATGCACAAGGACGGTAATGGTCATCTATCTAGTGGACTCTATAGAAAGGATACTGCAGGGAACACCATTCTGCATGGATCCAGTTTTCATCCTTAATCTTTAAAGGATTCTAAACCCTGTAGTCAGTACCTTAGACTTAAAACGTAATTGTTCAACTGAACAAGGTTTCCAAGATGCAGCACACAATTTGAGACAGCGATTGCTTGACAGAGGATATAGCAAGACTTGCCTATGTAAAGCATACAACTGCACTTGTCGGCATTCATGCCATAACCTTTTTTTTTAAAAAGGAAAGAGTAGATATTTAAAAATAACCTACCCGCATTGTGTTGAGATACTCCAATCAGCATTCGCAAATTAGACGAATCCTGCAACAGCATTGGTCTATCCTTACAGATGACGATGTGGTGAGACAGTTTGTGGACACTATGCCCTCCATAACCTTTAGAAAAGCTAGTTCATTACGGGACAAACTTGTCCATAGTGAATATAAAGAGGAATCTAGGGACAAGCATTGCCATGACTTGGGCACATATCCCTGTGGAAATTGTTCGTATTGTCCCTTGGTGGACAAGAAAAATGATCCTATTACCAAATGGAACTCAATATGCACTCAAACATTTTGCCAACTGTCAGTAGAGGGGTGATTTATCTCAGGTCGTGTGAATGCGGCGCTTTTTATATTGGCAAGACCAAACAAGAATTTTGGCTCTGCATTTACAAGCATGTTTACATCATGCAAATAGGTAAACCATATCTTCCTATTGGCAGACATGCAGCTTTGGCTCATACTTAGAGTCCCCAAAGTCAAAAGTATTACCCTGGATCGAATACATATTCCTGACTGGGGAGGAGACTGGAATAAAAATCGACTCCAGTTAGAACAAAAATGGATATACAAGCTGCAGGCCACAATTCCCCCAGGCCTGAATGAAGCCATATCCTTTTGTCCTTTTTTGAAGGGATTCACTTCCGGTACAACAGATTGAATATCCTATTCTCTCTATGGAGCTTTATCTTTCAGCTGCCCATAATCCTTGAACTCACTCATTTTTGTAATATAAAGGAATAATAATTGATGTTTTGAAATTGGCCTGAATTAGGCTGTTATGGAGGGGATGTGCACTAGCATTATTACTACTGTTGTTTATATATATTTTTTGTATTTTTGGCAGTAATTGCAATATAGTCGATTTATGTTCTTTTTGTAACACAGTTTTTGTTGTACTTTTTATGGATGGTCTCCAGGGTGGGATTGGCCTTGTTCTCGTGGGTTGCGCTTTCCTCTCGCATTTCCGGCATGGGATGTGGCTGGTTTTGCATAGAGGTTTCCTGCAGACCATCCACATTCCCCCTGTGACGTTGTATGTGGATCATCTCGTCCATGGCCTGCAGGGGGCTTTCTCCCGTGCCGGTAGTATCTTAGGACTGCCTCGGACGACAGTGATGCCACGCATGCGCCCGGGTGTGGTTATGTGCTGGGCACCATTGTGGCGACGTCACGCGTTTTGCGGAGGGTGTCGACGGTGGACGCCAGGGAACCATACTCCCTCATGGACGTCGGAGTGGTCACATAGGAGTGCCATTGGCGGTATTCCACCCCCCCCTTTTGCTGGCAGCACAGGTTCACTGGATCGCTTCTTGATTAGACATTTATCTTGAATTGAGTTCTATATATATTGGATGCATTGCTATAGTTGGCCTGGCTTTCTATTTAGAGGACTGTCGGTTATGTGGTCTGGTTTGTTTGGTGAGCACAATAAGCTTTATTAAAAAAGTCTTTTTTTGGCAAAGAGAGGTATTCTTTCATAGTTGTTTGGTTAATGTCCTCATGGCTCTGTTCTATCTTTCATTATAGATGAACTTGGTCGCAGATATTTCTTATTTGTTATACCCCTATATATCTGTCTACATCACTGTAAGCATGTTGTATAGTTGCAATAGTGACCCCTTTTTTGGGCAGGTGCCAATATGCATTATATACCTTTTGAACTCTATTTTAGACCAAACCGCGTTTTAAATTTTGCAACCTTACGAGACCAGGGATGCCTTTATCATAAAATGAGTAAGTATCTCAGCCTTCTGTGCCCATTTACCAAGCCATCAAATGGTCAGTTTGGTATTTGTGGATTTATTTGAATACTAATATTTAGATTTATTGAACTGGTCTTGCACCCAACTTATACTATACTTTTTATGATATTTCTAGAGTAATATCGAGGGAGGTTCAGTGTTCCTGAGGTTCTGTCAGCTTTAGGATGCATATTTGACCACTCGCACTTTTGGTTGGTTCATACCCTTGAGGCTTTGGGTTGTACAATCCCACCCTGGATACCATTTAGAATTGCTCTGATCAATGCTCTTTTAAAAAAAACTTTTTTGTAAGTACTATTATGGTAATTGGTTTAAATATTTCTCATTTACTATTTTGTGTATATTATCATTCATTTTTGTATCCTTATTAGAAGTTCCTTCTGTGTCTATGCCCTTGATGAAGATCCAAAATGGAGTGATCGAAACGCAATCAAAAGTTTCTCTTCATAGTTAGGAGGAAAAATGTTTGTTAGTATTATCCAAGTTTATTGTGTGAAAAAAGCCCATTACAATATTGCCAGAGCTAATGTGCTTTAAACAATTGTATACCTTTTATAACGCAGTTTATGGAGTAAAGTATGTATTTTTTAACAAAAGTCCTTTTATACACACATGTATTGTTGCTGCATGAAAGTCCCTTATGGGGGTGTTCATTTGTGGAAGTGTAACAGTTTGCCTGTTCTCCCTGTGCTTGCATGGGTTTATTCCAGGTACTCCGGTTTCCTCCCACACTCCACAGACATGCTGGTAGGTTAATTGGCTCCTGTCTAGATTGGCCCTAGCATGTGTATGTATGAATGTGAGTTAAATACCTTAGATTGTATGCCCATTGAGGGTTAGGGACTGATGTGAATGTACAATATATGTATGTAAAGCGCGGCGTAAATTGACGGCGCTATATAAGTACCAGTAATAAATAAATAACAGCAGAGATTACATCGTCTTCTCTCAGGAAATTACACTTCCACATCAACCTTTGGGAATTGTAGTGAATGTGGGTGGGTACACTAAGCCTGTACGTGTTGAATGTGTACTCACCCACTTCAACAGAAAACAGGCCCACACATTCCCCAGCTGCCACTGCTATCCTCACATGTGATCACTCACCCTCCAGTCACAACAGAATAGGAACCAATTGCCCTGACATTGTTTTTAAACCCAGAAGAAATATGGCCACATGGCCAGAACTAGATTGTTTATCCACTGTTGTCTATTGTAATACACATTAGGGCGTTTCAAATTGCGAGCGGAATTGCCGCGAGTCTGCCCGCAGTTTGAAAATGCGCTATGAAGATGTGAAAACACACAATTTTACTACATTTAAAAGGTGCATTCTTTCATAGGTCATGTGAAAGATCATTTGAAATGCATCAAAAACAGCAGCACGTGTGTGTTTTTGCTGTATTTTCAATGCATTTCAGGCTTGGTTCACACCAATGCAGTTTAAGTTGTGCCCATTTTGCAGTGTTTTTTGCATTTTTACATGTTTTTTAAACATTTGAGGGTTCTTTTGGTCAACTTGTTGCTGGGGAGAATAAAAAAAAACGCAGATTAATGCTTCATTCACACTAGGGCGTTTCAAATTGCAGGCAGAAATGCCGTGATTCTGCCCGCAATTTGAAAATGAAATGCGGTTTTGATGCATTTTGAGTCAAATGTCCTATGAAAAATTCACCTTAAAACGTGGTGAAACTGACAAAATCACGGGTAAAATCACAGCAAAATAGCAGGTAAAATCACAGCAAAATTCTGGGTAAGATCGGCGCTTAATCACAGGTAAAATCATGGGTAAAAATGCAACCAAAATGCAGGTAAAAATCGCAACACAATTCCAGGAAAAAAACAAGGCAAAATTGCAGGTAAAATCGCAGCTAAATTCTGGGTAACATTGCGGATAAAATCAAGGGTATAAACACAGCAAAACTGCAGGAAATAAAAGAAAAAAAAATAAAAAAATCACAGCAAAATCATGGGTAAAAATGCAGCAAAATCGCAGGTAAAATGCGTTTTCTGTGGCCAATCAGTACTTTTTTGACGATAACACCATTTTCGTCCACCGATATATCGGTGGATCCCTAGTATGTGTAGTATATACATTGTTGCCAGTGGAGGTGCAAAGACTCCTAGCTGAAGCTATGGGAGGCGGGACAGACCCAGAGTATCCTGAGCTGTCATTCTTAGAACACTGCCTGGGTGGGAGGTACAGACCAGGAGTCTAACAGCCCCCCCCACTATAGTGAGCAGGGAGGAAATACATCACAGCTTCCTGGAGAAAGAACTACAAAGGGGATGTGCCAAGACCAGTGGCTGGGAAATAGGAGGCATAGCAGCCACTGCTCTTACAAAACAGGAAACCGCAAGGGATTAACAGTTTTATTTGAAAATCATCAGCTTATTTCAGAGCAACTACTGTGTGAACCAGAAGGTGGACATATTTAGTGAAGGTAGGAGATCAGCAGCAAGGACATGGAAAAAAGGTTTTGGCCGGACTTCTGCTTTAAAAAGGATAAGCTCACCTTTGGGAACATGTTATATGCTCCACCTGTTTTTAGGGTGGAACATGTAACATGTTCCCAATGCTGTAAACATTGCCCGACATCCCCTCCCTCCCATCCCTGGGACAGCAGTATGAGGAGAAGTTCCCTGTACAAGCTATCACTTTTTAAAAACAGTGGGGCTGTGTGGGGCTCCTCCCACATGGCCACATCATTTACTCACAGTTCTGTGAATGAACTACAAATCCCAATAGCCTTAGTGCCATCGTGTTGTAGTTCTCAATGAACTACTATGGCAATGTAGAGCTGATCACTGATGCAATGCTTTACAGGCTCCTGCAACAAAAAATAATAAATGCGCATTTTTGTGCATTTATTTATTTTTTTATCAAAAGGTGAACTTATCCTTTAATGCTAACTGAATGATATTTTGGGGATTTTAATGACTGTAAAAATAATGTTTTTGAAAAACAACTGATTATTTCTCATCATTCACAAATATTTGAGAGGGTGCAATTAGACTGAATTTAGTTCTGGAAGAGCTGCACATTACAAATAGCTAGGTAATACTTTGCTATCTAAATGTTGAAAGTAATATAGCACTAGTAAAAATCCCTAGTCTGATGACCTCTGAATTGCTCTACTGGAGCCTCAGTGACTGTCAAGCAGGATAGAAATCAGCCTATTAAAGTAAATCTCTAATCATCTTCCACATACTGAATTACCCTGAGTGCCTACATTCAACAAGCCGTACCCACACATTCCACTATGCCATGGCATGACTCAGACAGTCGTGCACACTGTAAACGTGCAAACGTGGATGAAGGTGCTCTGGTCAGATGAGACCAAAATTTAAATTTTTTGGCCTAAAAGCAAAAAACAGTATTTGTGGTGGAAAAATAACTGCACATCACCCTGAACACATCACCCCGACATGAAACATGATGGCAGCATCATGTTGTGGGGATGCTTTTCTTCAACAGGAACAGGGAAGCTGGTCAGAGTTGATGGGAAGATGGATGGAACCAAATACAGGGCAAGCTTAGAAGAAAATCTGTTAGTCTGGAAAAGACTTGAGACTAGGGCGGAGGTTCACCTTCCAGCAGGACAATGACCCTAAACATACAGCCAGAGCTACAATAGAATAGTTTAGATCAAAGCATATTCATGTGTTAGAATGGCTCAGACAAAGTCCAGCCCTAAAGCCAATTGAGAATCTGTGGCAAGATCTAAAACAATTGCTGTTCACAGATGCTCTTCATCCAATTTGACAGAGCTTGAGCCATTTTGCAAAGAAGAATGTGCAAAAACTTCCCTCTCTAGATGTGCAAAACTGGTAGAGACCTCCCCAAAAAGACCTGCAGCTGTAATTGCAGCAAAAGGTGGTTCTACAAAATATTGTACTTTGCACGTCACGCTTTTTACATATTTGTAAAAAATTTTGAAAACCATTTATCATTTTCCTTCCACTTCACAATTATGTGCCACTTTGTGTTGGTCTATCACAAAATCCCAATAAAATACATTTAGGTTTTTGGTTGTAACATGACAAAATGTGAAAAATTTCAGGGGGTAGGAATACTTTTTCAAGGCACTGTACAGCTCAGTACACCATCCACACATCAGTAAGGCGGAGATTTACTAAAACTACTGCACTCAGAATCAGATGTAGCTGTGAATGGTAGCCAATCAGCTTCTAACTTCAGGTTGTTCAATTAAGCTTTGGCAGTAAAACCTGAAAGCTGATTGGTTTCAATGCAGAGCTGCACCAGATTTTGCACACTGGTTTTAGTAAATCTCCCCCTAAGTACCTGAGAATGTGAGAGAAGCAATGCCTCAGGGGATATGTAGTCCTGGGCAGAAGGAAGTGATTTAAAGTGATTCCAAAGGAATAAGACAAAATAGTCTCAGTCTTTAGTACTACTTTAATACAAAAGATTTATATCTCCCCCACCCACCCTTCACATGCTTTAAAACAGAGTTCCACTCACCCTGTCAAAAAATAAAAGTCAGCAGCTACAAAAACTGTAGCTGTTGACTTTTAAAAAACAGCCACTTATCTGTCCCTTGGTGTGTCCCCCGCAGCCCGTTTCATCGGCCGTCCTGTATTCCAGGAGGCCGGCATCTTCAGTGTGGGCACCCGGCTGTGAGAGGTTGCAGCTTCACAGCCGGGTACCCACTGAGCATGCACGAGTAGCACTGCGCTTCATGAATGGTCCTGTAGTCTTCTGGGACTTGTCACGTGTCCCAAAAGACTACAGGGAGGGAGGACACCTTCCGCTTCCGATCGCCTAGACGATCGGAACAGAAGTGGGAGCGGGTACCTGTCAAAATCGGGTACCCGCTGTCCCCCAAAAGGTGCCAATTCTTAATGGGGAGTGGGGGAGCAGTCCTTAAGGCGGAACTTCCCCTCTTGGGTGGAGCTCCGCTTTAAGTCTAACTCCTAGTTAAAATGCTCTGTATATTATATTATGATATATATATATATATATATATATATATATATACACATACACACACACACACACACACACACACACACACACACACACACCTATCTCTCAGTGGATTCAAACGTGGTAACGTGATAGGTTGCCACGTGTGCAATAAGTCCATCCGTGCAATTTTCTTGCTATTAAATATTCCACGGTCAACTGTTCGTGGTATTGTACCAAAGTGTAAGCAACTGGGAACAACAGCAACTCAGCCACCAAGTGGTAGGCCACATAAAATGGGTCAGCACATGCTGAAGTGCACAGTGCACAGAAGTCGCCAACTGTCTGAACAGTCAATAGCTAAAGACCTCCAAACTTCATGTGGCCTTCAGATTAGCACAACAGTGCTTAGAGGGCTTCATGGAATGGGTTTCCATGTTCGAGCAGCTGCATCCAAGCCTTGGTTCACCAAGTGCAATGCAAAGCGTTGGATGCAGTGGTGTAAAGCATGCGGTCACTGGACTCTAGAGCAGTGGAGACGTGTTCTCTGGAATGACAAATCACACTTCTCTGTCTACCAATCCGATGAATGTATCTGGGTTTGGTGGTTGCTAGGAGAACAGTACTTGCCTGACTGGATTGTGCCAAGTGTAAAGTTCGGTGGAGGGGGGATTATGGTGTGGAGTTGTCCAAGGATAGTTCAGGCTTAATGACAGATTTTATGCCAAAGCGTTCCAGGCATTAGTTAAACGCTGGAATAAGTGTATAAATGTAGGAGGGGAGTATGTCAAAATATAAATGCAGTTTCCACTCCTTGAAGTTTGTTTTATTATATAAACTCGAAAGTCCTGGTTTGACTTAAATGCTCCTCATATTTACCATTGTCTACAGATATTCAAGAATAAATAGTTTTTGTTTTTTTTTTAAACTTTACATAACTCAATCATACACCACACCTTTTTTGAGGTTTTTATCTGATTAAATAGAAACAAAAAAACAAACAATCAGCCAACTAAATCGATTGGGAAATGATCATTAGTTGCAGCTCTAATTACTATTTTTGGAGCATACAACTATGGTCATTTTAGCAACAGCTTTCAGTGATAGATACTAGAGAAAATGGTTAGTTATGCAATACCTGTTTGGAAAAGACAACATCATGACTGGGTGATGCATATGGTCATTTTTTAATAGTATAGATTTTAGTCTGAGCTTACAAGCATTAACAAAATATACAACTGAGCAAAAGATTTGCAAACATGCAACAGTGACATAAGTTTACTAAAAACACTGGTTTATTAGAAGGCGCATAAAGGACACTTGAGCTTTGTCTTCCACAAACCCAGGGTTTCTTTAGAAAACCGAAACAATGACCTCCAGAATTAAACAGCCTAAAGCAAGCCACAGAATATGTGACTTTCTTTCCTGCAACCACAAGTTGCTATCATGTGATTTCACAGTCAGTGTTGATTGGGGAATTTCTCCTGCAGCTCTATTGTGTTCTGCTGGCGGGGAGCCTTCCTTGTCAGTAGAACATGAGTACTGCTGGCAGCTATGGCCACCAACAGTAATCACATGCAAAAAAAAAAAAGAAAACAGACAGGCTACTGTACTGAAGGCGATAGGATTGATTTCAGTATAACCAGCCTGCCCATGGATGGATCGAATCTTAGCCCATCCCTGCTGAACTGGACGAAATTTGATCCATCTATGGCTGACGTAAGCATGTATGGGAGCATAAACAGATGTGGAGTTAAAGCTGAATGAAGATAAATTCCACCTCTGACCATCTTTGAAGAGAACCACGCTCAATGCCACATGTGAAGTAATACACAGACATTTACCTGGTTGCCAGCTTGCTGGCTTGGCATTGCTTGCAGGACCACTGGGTTTATATGCAGCTGGTCCAGGTTTGTAAGAACTTGTCATATTCTTAGCTGGGTCAGCAGAATAGGCAGCAACTGGTGTAGTTTCCAGTGGTTCGCTGTAATTGAGAGAGAAGATAAAAGTTATACATATGTTAATAAGTCTATTAATCACTGTGAAACCATAAACACAAACTACTTTTCAGTTGTAATATTTCCATTTATGACCTTAAGTTCACGGACTCAAAATGTACATAGCCATAGTATTACTTTTACACAAATACAAGCAAAATTAGTCCTATCCAAGCAGAAGTGGTCTCGAACAGGATCTATGCAAAATATATGCATGCTGATGTCCCCAGATAAGTTAGCAATTGATTGAAACCAACCATGTCCACTAAAACCTGAGATTTTGGTTTAGAGTGAATTACCATGTTAAGTTGTTAAATGTTTCTCTATGGACTATAGTAAAAAGTAGTTAAGATACATCTATAGACTTTTCTTAACTTTAGATGGTGTAGGGAATAGTTTTTTTTGTCATCCATGTTCCTTTAAAGAAATATACTTAAATCATTTGCCTTGCAGACACAAACAGGAAATCTTGTAAAGTTAGGGAAATCCCCCCTTCGACATCTTTCACCAGAACAAATGTTCCCATTGGAAGATTTCCTCTCTATTCATGTTCTGGTTCTTTTTGGATTTTCCCCAACTTTCAGACCCTACGGCAGTCATCACCAGAACAAATTGTGGGAATGAATTTCAGCAGCAGAGACATGGTGAGCATTAAAGACCTGACAGGTGTTAAACCCCTCACCATTATATTTAAAAAAAAAAAACACCTTTTCACCTTCTGATACTTTAACATACCAAGAAATTAATTGCGTAGTCAAGAGATTCATTAGTGTTAAAAATCAAAAACCTATAGACCGAAAGAATACAAATGCATTGACAGATAATGATGTATGCAAATCTCACACTGAATCAAGCACTGAAATCACAAATAATCTGAGAACAAAACAAATTGAACACTGCAAGAACATGGGTTATATTAATAGTGGTCAAGTATATGATATACTGTATGTGAACTATCACAAATGAAGCCATAAAAAAAAGAGCATAACAAGAAATAAAACAGATGTCATCTTCAATGAAAACTGCAAGTCAAAATTATCAGTAGGTTAAGAGATGGAGCCCAATTGGTATAAAAAAATAAAATAAAAATGTATTAAAAAGGACAAGTGCATTTTCAATTTTGCCCCACTTACCTGACCTTACTGAACCCAACCCCGCAAGATGCATACTAGCCTTGATTTGATTACTGCAGCCTCTAGGAATTTGTTTACTACCTGTGCTAGAAATCTTAAATGTCTTGATGATATCTGTGCAGCAGATCAACAGAGTTTTGTAGGAAGCATATTAACTTGTACTGCACCATATATTCATGTTTAGACCCACACTCCCCCTTCCCCGATAAAAAAAAAAAAAATTTGCATTGTGATGCCACTTTCTAAACGTGTCTAGCTTCACCAGACCACAGTGCCCAAATAGATGCAATCAAAGCTGTTAAGCTATAGATTATTTACCATAATAGTAGCTCACCTCACAGATTGTTCACTGGTAAGCACACCAGTGGACCTTCTTGCTGGCTTTGAATTCGGAAAAGGTGGCTTAATGATAGGTTCTATAAGAAGAGCATCCAAGAGAGAGCGATAGACAAAGGGACCAGACAGTCTAAGAAACCACATAATGAGTAGAAATAAAAGGGGTTTACATTTTCTTTATGTAAGACAACAAATACAAATAGTCAAGGATTTTTCATCCCCATACACCACACCAATATTATTTCTGAGTGTATGGTGTGCATACTGAAGGTATAAAACCCCAAAATAGTGACAAATGTGTTTAATTGTGGTTTAGTAAGTTACCATTTCCCCAACAAATCGTTATAAAAATAAAATTCGACACTGCAAATCACTGTTAGAATAAAAGGTGCTTAGGTATAATTGTTACAGGTCACACGCAAACTAATCACAAGTGTCTCAGTACCTGACCTGTGCGCCTACAATGGCAGTCACTGCAGCCACTGCACTGGATTTTCTCTTAGAATTTTGAGGTGGAACAGTAACTTGAACTGGGAGAGGGCAGGGGGCAGCCTTTGGTAGTCTGTCCAGAGGATTTTCGATTATGTTTTTCTTTACATGCACACTGACATGAGAAACGTAATATTAAAAAAAAAAAAAAAAAAGTATATGTACATAAGTCATTAAAATTAAGTAAAACAAAGATAAAGTATCACCTTCCTAATCCCATTACCTCACCAGTCTATTTTTCTTGATCTTCTAATTCCTTCATAGCCAAGACTATTTTGTCAGATGGCTTTAAGCGATAAATGCTTTGGCACAAAGAAGCAGTCAGTTTCTCCCTGCCTCATGACAGATAAAAGTATGTTTGAAGCAACGGTCTATGGTAAAACCATGCATGGGTAACAGATAATCACAGCCACATTCACTGAGAAGCGGCAAGTAGTCAATGTGCTTGGCTCTCAGACACTTCAATGTGACTGTTGCAAGGGCACAGAACATTTAGGGCTCATGTACACTGCAGCTGATAAACTCACGTTTAGGAGCTGTTCAGCGGTTTTTTCAGCAGCCCCTGAACTCACCCTAATGTTTTCCTATGTATCCATGTACACACCTTCGTTTACAGGCAGTTGAAGTTACAGTCTTTTTTTTTAACACATCAAACTTGCGTTCAGACGGCAATTTTATCAGCGTTTCAAACGCAAAACGCTTGTAAACGCGGCAAATTGCGTTTATAAGCGTTTGCAAATTTTTTTTAACTCTTCCATTTCCCAATTCTGTCCAGAGCCTTTTTTCATCATGAAAAATGCATGCAAAGAGTTTTCAAGGTGCTCAGATGGACAAAACACTTAACACAGGATGTTCCTACCAAGCTTGTCAAACATTGTAATGACCAATTCACACCTCAGACCTCTCCCACCCTTGGAAACAAAAAGATATGTTCATGACCATTCACATCTCAAATTCCTCATGCAGACCTCCTGCCAGGTGGCCTTAATGACTCACTCCACCAGACACTTTCCCACCCTTGGAAACAAAAGAAATGTTAATGAGCAACTCACACCTAATTATCTCAACATATACTGCCGTTTTGGCTTCTAGTCTCTGTATTTCTCTGAAACAGACTGAAATAGTTAATAATTTACCATTTTTCAGTGCATTCTGGGCATTTGGGAGGTTATCCTGTGCTTATCTTTAAAAAATGCTTCTAAACGCAAACGTGCATAAACGCGGTATGCAAATGTGGCTAAACAGACTTTTTTTTAACCTACGCTTTCCAGCAGTCAGTTTCCATCATTCAGAAACGTCCCGTGTACATGGGGCCTTATAGTACACCTGAAGGTTTTCCCAATTTTTCAGTTGAATATGCATGTTCACTTGCATGTTTACCATGGGAACAACTGCATGGGTGTGATCTTCTGCAGTAATGTGTATTTATCAACTAATTTAGATCTAATCTTTATTATATATTTATAAAAGTACTAAATCAGTAAGTAAATGACCTCTTCAGTGGCTTCCTAGTTCTTGGTCATTGATTCAGAAAATAGTAACCCAAGAATAAGTGTGACAGATCCAGAGTCTGGACTTTCAAATACAATTAGTAGTAGGTACTCCTATGTTTCTATTCTGAAACACACTTCTGCTGATAATGGTTGACATTATATGCATTCAAGGAAAGAAAAAAAAAAACTGAGCCTCACGTATTGGGACACTTTAAAGGCTAAATTCACCTTTTTAGGCACAATCTCTCTTCTCATAATAGAAG
Organism: Staurois parvus; assembly: GCF_062004578.1. Taxonomy (NCBI): domain Eukaryota; kingdom Metazoa; phylum Chordata; class Amphibia; order Anura; family Ranidae; genus Staurois; species Staurois parvus. The sequence goes on along the minus strand of NW_028318362.1, from coordinate 1,511,294 downwards.
CCTTTTCTTTTACAAAAAGCTTTATTGAATAATAAGCAAAGATGAACAGACAATCGTAACAAAAATTCAATGACCAACATTTACATAGAAGCCTTTTCTAAAGTATTTTCTGCCCAAGCCAACCCAATGTGCTTATGTCTTGCTCACGTGGTCCAAGGCAGCTTTTAGTCTGCACTTCTCTATTCAAAATTAAAGAAAAAAAAAAAATGCATTCTGAGCTCCTTACTTCCTGTAGCATCATGTGACCATCTAGGAAACTTCATATCCCATCCTGCACTGTCTTACTGCATCACCTCTCTGGCCCACATCTCCCTCATTACTGCACCACCTCTTTTTTCATTTCCACCCACTTTCCTACGTCTTCCTTTAAGCTGGCCATACACAGTACAATCTAAATTAGATCTATGAAGAACTATGTAGTGCAAGGGCTTGTCCGATATCTTACAGATTGAATAGATTGTTTAGGTGGGTCCTCCTATTCCATAGCTTTGGTAAATCTAAAAATAAATTGTACATAGATTGTACAATCAGATTGCATAGTCTATGGTCAGCTTTATACAAGTGCATGGAGGGGGCACTCTGCTGTCCTTGTAATCCAGCTCAATCTCAGGGAGGGGGAGGCTGTAAAAACATACAGATTTCTTTTAAGGCCCCATTCACCTAGACCAGCAGGTGTGCACATTTGTTGGTGTGTTTATCCTGCAACCCAAAAAGCTCATGGGGCATTTTGACGCTTTACGATTTGAACTTTTTTGCTTATGTGTATGGGGTGCCATTAACAATTATTGGCACTAAGTGTGCGACTAGTTCATTTTAGGTGCTTAATGGTGGCCATTCACTATACAATCAGATTGTACAATCTACTTTAGATTTACCAAAACTATATAACGGGACAAACCTATCTAACCAACCACTCTATAGCCAATCAGGCAGGCTCTTGCACTACAATAGAGATACATTAATGGTATATTGGTACATAGGGATGCTGTAATTTAGAAAAAAAAGTGAATTTAGCCTTTTAGGAGAGAACCTGTCCAAACAAGCTTCCTGGGTCAATTATACAGTGCAGTCTAAAAATCAGTAACATTGATTGTCATATATTAACATGTTCTCTCATGCAAACTGATGAGTCCCATTGTCATACATGTCCCTCCTTCACTACTTTGTTAGTCAACTCAAAACAAGCATGCATCCAGTCCACATACCACATACTTATTTTTTCCCTTTCAGGCCATGGAGCAAAAGCAACTTAAACAACTCCAAAGCACATACAGTACCTTCAAAACACAAGTCAACAATTATATTTTCTATTTGAACAGGCTCTTTTAACAGCAAGCCTGGACAACTAGCTATATGAAATAAATAGCACTGATCACAAATTAAATGGATACTGAGTCCCAAACGAAAACGAGAGCAATTAGAATATATGTCATTCAACCCTTACAATGGCTCTAGGTGTATGTAGAATCAACCATCTGACTTTGGTTTTGATTGCATGAGCTTACATCACGAATGCTTAGGATTTGATGCAACTGGAAAAACCATTCTTGATTTGTACCTTGCCTGAGTCAAAGAAGATTGTGTATATAATGATGCTTCTTGAATGACAGGAGACTGTTCTGCAGCTGTGCCTGCTCTCAAATGCCTAACCAAACAAAAAAAGAGCATGAAACAAAACACTAAAAGGTGATGCTATTGAACAAGACTACAAACTGAATGCAATTAAACTTTGAAATTAATTTTTACTGTACTATTTGTGAATTTTTGGTGTAACAATTTAAATATCAATATTTTATTTAAGTGGTAGTAAACTTTTTTTTTTTTTTTTTTTAACTTTACCTACAGGTAAGCTTTTAATAAAGCTTACCTGTAGGTGAAATGAATATCTCCTAATGGTGCACGTTTATGCTCTCTTTTTTTTTTTAAATCTGGCACAGGCGCTCTGAAGGAGTGGCATATCTTTGCAGTTCCTTCAGAGCTGTGTGCCGTGGCCCAGGACTCCCGCATGCATGTGCGGGAGTGACGTCATCATGGTCCAGCCTGTCAGATGGCCGGAGCTCGTGAACCCGGAAGGAAGACGAGTGAAGATGGAAGCCTCTGGAGGGCTTTGTTTTATGGTACGTTTTACATGATGTGCTAGTATGCGACGCATACTAGCACATTATGACATTACCTTGCAGGGGACTTTTTTCTTTTTTTACCCTTTACTGCAGTTTACTATGGCTTTAACATAATTTAATAGCTATTAAAAAGAGATGGTGGCATTAAGAAAATATCCCATATTAGACTATGATTATCACTTTATTTAAATCACTATTGGTATATGCAATTGATAAAATCTTAATAAGAATACTCCTTTAAGTGCAGTATCCCAAACCTTAAGCACAGTATTCCCACTGTTGAGATATGACAATATTTCCTGTGCTATATACCACCAAAAAAGGCAATTTATATGGCCTTTTAAACTAGTATCTAGAGGGAATTGGCTAAATTCACACTAGAAGCTCAATTAAATTTATGTTAATCATGACAAGAACTGTATTAGAAAATGTAAACACAAAAATGATGCAAATACCCTGCTTGACTGTGACTATAGTATAGGACTCCACCAAGTCACCACACCCCCTTGTAACATCATCGACCCAGCATGCCCCAGGTGATGATGTTATGAGGGTGGCAGGTCACTTGGTGATGTGACTAAGTGGCCCCACCTCTTAGTTATTTAATAACCGTCAGGCCGGTGGAGCTGTCAGACAGCAGAAGCAAGCGTCGAGAGCGGGTCTTTTTTTTTCTGCTTTTTTTTCAAGTCGACTTTGACAGCAGGCATTATGATTGACGATGGATCTACTTTGGGGGTCTTTTGTTTATTTTTTTTTTTATAAAGTACATGTAAAAAAAATGCCTCCTGTGTTTTTTGACATTGCACTTTTTTGTGTGAATGAGTATGGGGTTTCACATGGGGGGCTGGGATCTGGGGGACCCCCGATGTTACAGTGGGCTTACAGATTCTGATAAGCCTCCCACCTGCAGACCCCCACAACCACCGGCCAGGATTGTGGGGAAGAGGACCTTGTTCCCATTAACACGGAAACAAAGTGCTTTGGGTGTGCACCTCCTGCCATAAAGTATCCTCCCCCATGTTGAGGGTATGTAGCCTGGTGTGGTTCATGAGGGCGGCACTTGCTTCCCCCCCCCCCTCTTTCCTGACTTGCCAGGCTGCATGCTTGGATAAGGGTCTGGTATAGATTGGGGGGGGGGGGGCTACAGCCACACCTTTTTTTTGGTTTTATTTTGTCGTGGGGGTTCCCCTCAAAATCTTTATCAGACTCAAAAGGGCTTGGTGTGGATGGGGGGCAATTTTTAAATTATAATTGCCGGCAATTCTGTTTTTTACATTCGGCTGACAGGTGATACATTACCTCATGTTTTTTCTACTAAAGTACCGCAAGACTTAATAAAATAACTCATTATTTTAGTAGTGCTTATTAGTGAATTGTCCCCATTGACCAATACACACAGAGTGTGGCTCAGCCCTGCCCCCGCTCTTTCCTCATTGGCTCACCAGCTGTGACAGAGCAGCAGAAGCCAAAAGCTCCTGCTGCTGCGTAAGCCAATGAGGACAGAGACCCAGGAGAGTCGGTGCTCTCATGCACATTGCTGGATCAAGATGGGGCTTAGGAAAGTATAAGTGGGAACTAGCAAGGGATCTGCACCCAGAATGTTTTAACTTAATGCATTAAAAGGAAAAAAAAAACAAAAAAAAAAAACCCCTTTTGCCTATAGAACCACTTTATCTTGTCAGAAAATCTAGCTTTCATTGTGTTATGTATGTATGAATGTGATGTTATCAGTTCCCCTCATCCTCCATTAACCACCTGCCTACCAGGCACTTATACCCCCTTATTTACCAGGCCAATTTTCAGCGCTGCCGCACTTTGATTGACAATTGCACGGTCATGCAACATTGTACCCATATGAAATTTTGATCATTTTTTTCTCACAAATAGAGCTTTCTTTTGGTGGTATTTAATCGCCACTGGGCGCTTTACTTTTTGCGCTATAAATAAAAAAGTGCAGAAAAAAAAAAAAAGTTTCTTTGTTTCGATTATAAAATTTTTCAAACAGGTATTTTTTCTCCTTCACTGATGTGCGTTGATGAGGCAGCACTGATGGGCACTGATAGGCGGCACTGATAGGCAGCACTAAAGGGCACTGATAGGCAGTACTAATGAGGTGGCACGGATAGGCGGCAATGATAGACAGCACTAATGAGGTGTCACGGATAGGCGGCACTAATATGCAGCACTGATAGGCGGCACTGATAGGTGACACTGATAGACGGCACTGACTGGCATCACTGCTGGGCACTGACTGGCGGCACTGACTGGCACAACCCCTGGGCACTGACTGGTGGCACTGACTGGCAGCACTGCTGGGCTGCACTGGTGGGCAGCACAGGTGGGTGGCACTGGTGGGTGGCACTTTTGGGCACAGGTGTGTGACACTGCAGAGTGGCACAGGTGGGTGCACTGCTGGGCACAGGTGGGTGCACTGCTGGGCACAGGTGGGTGATCTGCTGGGCACAGGTGGGCGGAGCTAGTGGGCGCACTGCTGGGCACAGGTGGGCGGAACTTGCGGGTGGCACTGCTGGGCACCGATCATCAGGGCACTGATCATCAGTGCCCTGATGATCGGTGCCGATCCCCGCTCTGACAACTGCCGGTTCTCGGCAGTACTTTCCTCACGATCTGACAGCGTGAGGAAAGTGCAGCCGAGAATCGGCACTTGCATTTCCCTCTGATCAGCGTGTCATTGGACACCGCTGATCACGTGGTAAAAGGCCGCTGTGATTGGCCTTTTACCACATCACGTGATCAGCTGTGTCCGTAGGACACAGCGATCACGGAGATCGCCGGGTGCGCGCCCCAGAGCGCGTTCTGGGAGGACGTCATATGACGTCCACTCAGAACTGGCCGGCCGCAGTGTAGCCGTCATTTGGCTATCTGCGGTCGGCAACTAGTTAAGGGTTGTACCAGAAATCTCACAATATGGCAGCTCTAGAATAAATTTATACACAGAATGCAAACTGTTCATGGACCAGCCATAAAAAAATTTGGTATAGAATTTTCTTTACGTTAAAATGGAATGCAATAGTCTTCTAAGTTCACACTGCCAGCTGCGGCCAAATCACATGTACACTACACTGCACCTGTGCTGCGGGCAAACCACAGAACGGCCATGTGAAATTGCCCTTATTTTGTATATCCAGAATTTAAAAAGGTACCCCAAAACAGAAATAATTTGTGTATTACCCTCACTGAACTGAGGTTCATCAAAACGTTGACAATAAAAATGTTGCCGTTTTGATTTATCTCTGCTTCCAGACCCATTAATGGCTCTATACCCATTTTGAATTTGTATACATGATTTAAAAACTTAACTTCAGTCTTTTTGGATAGTTATTTGTATTAATATATCTTTATATGGTTTTTCTTTTTTCATTGTTTTCTCCAATAGTTACAAGATTATTAATATTCATTCTGTAAATTTTTTTTGATCATACTGTTGTATATTCACATGATATTCATTTTTAGTGATTTTTTATTTTTGGGACCTGGCCTCTCTCCGATGTGGTGTATAAATGTTTTTTTTTTTTTACATTTCTGAGAGGAGCGCTTTTCTTTGTACACTATATATCTTTGTATATAAATATTCATAAGATCTGTACAAATATGTATTTGGGGTCTTTTAATTGATTTAGTGAAATGAGGATACGTGTACGTGTATACACTGTAAAACATAACCCATCTGGTATATTTTGTTATTCTTGTTATTTTCTGACAACACTGTTTACTAAAATTTTTCACTATATGGTGTACTCATTATGCGGTTCAATGTGCTCAGAGAAAATTAGGATTTATAGTGCATAGTTCTTGACTTGCACAAAATGATTTTGCTGATCCAGTGTTCATGCATCTTAGATACAAGTGTTTCCTTGTTTCCATTGCCAAGGTTTACCCCCAGCCTTCTGTTTCCATCACAAGGTCCACAATAGGGCGCTAAGGAGTCCCAAATGTTTGTAAACTGATAAAGAAAAAAATGCATACCTTTTAAAATTGTAGCTGCAAAGACTGAATTGCTGTACGTAATATACCTGAATGTTTGTGAAGTCGCAGAAGCCATAACAGCAGACTGCCCTGTAACTGATGGAGAGGTAACCTCTGATGGAGACAGAACTTCAAATGTCTGAGTAGCAACGCTGCATTTTCCCTTAAGACCATCGCTGGCATCTTTTCCATTGTCCAGAAAGGTATTCTCAGGTATGGTAGCAGGCACTACTATAGTAGATCTTCAGTTTATAAGCATTAGAAATATTTAAATACATATGTCAAATTTACATTATAGGTAATAACCATGCTTGCTATTCAAGGTGAACAAGCAGCCCTATCACCACACACTGTACTTTATTAGCTAAATTTAGTATTTGCAGTGTTAGAACTACCACAGCTAAATAACTTCCAGGTGCAGGTTAGCCTTTTATAGCATCTACCATTATCTGCTACAGGCCACATTGTTACCCATTTAGCCCTCTGCATCAATAAACCTTAATTTTGTTGTGATTTGTTCATATGTCTCCTACTAATATGTAGTTTCAAGTTGTTCTCCATTCAAAAACCTGCTACATAGAAACAACTAGAAAGATTCCTGTAATTATTTTTAGCTATGCTGTTTGAATGGGAACACAAATATATAAAAGAAGTTTTTCACATTTGACTGCAAAGGTGGAAACAGAGAAGTTTGTTGTGATCCAACCCACAAATAAACCTATAATTGAGCTTCATGAGAGTAAAAAGGTACCAATGTGTAAACAAATCATGGGGGATGGATGGGGGTGGCTGGGCAGCAGAGGGGTAAGAATACCACATTAAGCTGTATATTAGAAGCACACACAATTGTACAGAACTTCAACGTTATGTGACAAATTAAATTTACAGTACTAACTACTTTATCAGTGTCAGAAGTGGAAAATTGCATTAAAATGCTAACCTCATGTAAACTGATGCAGTTTTAGATAGTGTAGCTACTTGACTACTGACATTTAGGGTCCTTATAGTTGCAGGTGGAAAGGGGGCACATTTTGGCAGAGACTCCAAAGGATTGTCAAACAAAGCCTTTCTAATGAAAAAGAATTAAAAAGAATGAATGAGAAGTAGGAAAGCCAAGGGAAAAAGCATACACAAAATTCTCAAGGAAAACTACTTGTTTTTAAGCAGAAAAAAAAGTAAACCCTTTCTCTCACAGAGGAAGAATGCTTAATGTGTTACATCTCTAAAGTAACTCTGGTCATACAACACCCAATAACAGCAAGCCATTTATCAAAACTTGCCTTGTAGAAGTACAGAAACAAAAACAAAACACTTGTTTCTTAAAAAATCATTATGAAGACACTTAGCAATATGACTGAAAATATCTGCAATGCATATCTAACAATTTCCTTTCTTATAGAGAATGGAGCTTCCCATGTGCGCGCCAAATCCATCACCTGAATCAAGAAGAGTGTGGCTGGTCCCAGTGAGTTCTTTTCACCTGTTCTGTCTGAGAACAATTTCAATCTATGGCCACCCTCACATGAACAGGGTGTCATTTGTAGCCAAATCCTTTCAGAAATGAGCACTGCTGAGGTGAGCTAGTTAATAGGCAGGTATGGGTCCTTCTCTAATAATTCGTATTCCGACTGCTAATCACTGACCAAATACTCATGTTTTTCCCAAGAAAGCAAACTGGGAATTACTAAACAGCCTTTTTGTGTGAACAAGGGGAAAAGGTTTCATTTTGTTCAGAGGAACAACTTAAAGCAGAACGTCACCCAAAAGGTTTTTGCACCCCCCCCCCTAACATTTGCCATTTTTTGGGACGGGGCCCCCCTCATTCCCTCGTAGCCTTCTGGGACACATCCCAGGTCCCTGAAGACTGAGGGACTATTCACAAAAGCGCAGTTCGCGCATGCAAAGTGGGGAACCGGCTGTGAAGCCGCAAGGCTTTTCCTTAGTTAAGATGCCAGCTCCAGGACCCAAAACTGATTGAAGAATCGGTTCGGGCGAGGACAGAGCTGGATCCCTGGACAAGCAAGTGTCTGTATATTAAAAGTCAGCAGTTACAGTATTTGTAGCAACTTATAATTTACTTACAATACTGTAAGAATTATTGAAAAATAAATTCAGCTTCAAATTGTTTTCATGATCAATAGCACAAAAATAAAATCATCATTTTTAAATGTTTTAACAGAACATACAAGATTTAACACTATATAAAAGCAGCCTTTTCATTCTAGCAACAAAGTGGAGTATGTCAAGAAAATATTATTTTACTTTTTTTTTATTGATACTTTGTAATTTTTATTACCATTTCTTAATGTAAATTAGTGGTTTTTGCTGAACTATTCCTTTGTTGTGAAATTAGGTTAATTTAGGGATTCAGACTAAATTATCTTTGTGGGTACCCTAACTGCCCTTCCCAAGAAGAAACTTTAGTTATAATAGGGATTCTCAATATAAGCATTCGGTTTATAATCGTGACTATTTAGCTCCACTAAAAAAGACAATAAGACAACATTCAGATGAAATACAGTCAGGTCCATAAATATTGGGACATCGACACAATTCTAACATTTTTGGCTCTATACACCACCACAATGGATTTGAAATGAAACGAACAAGATGTGCTTTAACTGCAGACTGTCAGCTTTAATTTGAGGATATTTACATGCAAATCAGGTGAAAGGTGTAGGAATTACAACAGTTTGCATATGTGCCTCCCACTTGTTAAGGGACCAAAAGTAATGGGACAATTGGCTTCTCAGCTGTTCCATGGCCAGGTGTGTGTTATTCCCTCATTATCCCAATTACAATGAGCAGATAAAAGGTCCAGAGTTCATTTCAAGTGTGCTATTTGCATTTGGAATCTGGTGCTGTCAACTCTCAAGATGAGATCCAAAGAGCTGTCACTATCAGTGAAGCAAGCCATCATTAGGCTGAAAAAACAAACCAAACCCATCAGAGAGATAGCAAAAACTTTAGGCGTGGCCAAAACAACGGTTTGGAACATTCTTAAATAGAAGGAACGCACCGGTGAGCTCAGCAACACTAAAAGACCCGGAAGACCACGGAAAACAACTGTGGTGGATGACCGAAGAATTCTTTCCCTGGTGAAGAAAACACCCTTCACAACAGTTGGCCAGATCAAGAACACAACTATTGATGATGTGACTGCTGACAAAAGCAGCAGGATGAATTCTGAAGTGTTTCGGGCAATATTATCTGCTCATATTCAGCCAAATGCTTCAGAACTCCTTGGACGCCGCTTCACAGTGCAGATGGACAATGACCCAAAGCATACTGCAAAAGCAACCAAAGAGTTTAAGGGAAAGAAGTGGAATGTTATGCAATGGCCAAGTCAATCACCTGACCTGAATCTGATTGAGCATGCATTTCACTTGCTGAAGATAAAACTGAAGGGAAAATGCCCTAAGAACAAGCAGGAACTGAAGGCAGTTGCAGTAGAGGCCTGGCAGAACATCACCAGGGATGAAACCCAGCGTCTGGTGATGTCTATGCCTTCCAGACTTCAGGCTGTAATTGACTGCAAAGGATTTGCAACCAAGTATTAAAAAGTGAAAGTTTGATTTATGATTATTATTCTGTCCCATTACATTTGGTCCCTTAACAAGTGGGAGGCACATATGCAAACTGTTATAATTCCTACATCGTTCACCTGATTTGGATGTAAATACCCTCAAATTAAAGCGGACAGTCTGCAGTTAAAGCACATCTTGTTTGTTTCATTTCAAATCTATTGTGGTGATGTATAGAGCCAAAAATGTTAGAATTGTGTCGATGTCCCAATATTTATGGACCTGACTGTAAGTGCTAGAAAGTCGACAATATTTATTTTTTTTTTAATTTTAAATAGAAAAGTAAATACATTTTTTATACATTCTATATTTATACACACACCTCAAAAAAATTAAAGGAACACTTTGAAAACACATCTCAATGGGGAAAAATATCATGCTGCATATCTATACTGATATGGACTCGGTAATGTGTTAGGAACATAAGGAAGCCCCGTTGTTTGATGAAAATTAAAATTATCAACCTACAGATGACTGAATTCAAATACACCCCAAAAACCAAAGCGGAAAAAATGATGCAGCAGGCTAGTCCATTTTGCTTAAATTTGATTCCAGCAACTCAAAATGGTACTCAGCAGTTTGTATAGCCTCCACGTGCTTGGATGCATGCCCGACAACATTTGGGAATGCTCCTAATGAGATGAAGGCTGGTGCCCTGGGGTATTTCCTCCCAGACCTGGATCAGGGCATCACTGAGCTCCTAGACAGTCTGAGGTGCAACCTGGCGGCGGCGGATGGACCGAAACATAATATCCCAGATGTGTTCTATTGGATTTAGGCTAGGCGAGTGTGGGGGCCATTCAATGGTACCAATTTCTTCATCCTCCAGGAATTGCCTGCATACTCTTGCCACTTGAGGTCGGGCATTGACGTGCACCAGGAGGAACCCAGGCCTCCTGCACCAGCGTAGGGTCTGACAATGGGTCCAAGGATTTCATTCCGATACTTAAATGGCAGTCAAGGTGCCATTGTCTAGCCTGTATAGGTCTGTACATCCCTCCATGGATATGCCTCCCTAGACCATCACTAACCCACCACCAAAACGGTCATGCTGAACAATGTTACAGGCAGCATAATGTTCCAGACCCTTTCACGTCTGTAACATGTGCTCAGGGTGAACCTGCTCCCATCTGTTAAAAGCACAGGGCGCCAGTGGTGGACCTGCCAATTCTGGTGTTCAATGGCAAATGCCAATCGAGCTCTATGGTACCAGGCAATGAGCACAGGGCCTGCTAGAGGATGCCGGGCCCTCAGACCACCCTCATGAAGTCTATTTGATTGTTTGGTCAGAGACATTCACACCAGTGGCCTGCTGGAGGTCATTTTGTAGGACTCTGGCAGTGCTCATCCTGTTCCTCTTTGCACAAAGGAGCAAGATACCGATCCTGAAGGGTTAAGGACCTTCTACGGCCCTGTCCAGCTCTCCTAGAGTAAATGCCTGTCTCCTGGAATTTCCTCCATGCTCGAGACTGTGCTGGGAGACACAGCAAACCTTCTGGCAATGGCACGTATTGAAGTGCCATCCTGGAGGAGTTGGACTGCCTGTGCAACCTCTGTAGGGTCCAGGTATGGCCTCATGCTACCAGTAGCGACACTGACCCTAGCAAAATGCAAAACTAGTGAAAAAAAGTCAGAAAAGAGGAGTAGGGAAAAATTTCAGTTGTCTCCATTCCTGTTGTGGGGGTTATCTCATTGTTGCCCATCTAGTGCACCTGTTAAATTTCATTAACACCAAAAGCAGCTGAAACTGAATAACAACCCCCTCTGCTACTTGACTGACCATATCAATACACAATTCATTGACTTGAAGTGTTTTGAGAATATATATATATTTTTTTTACAAAGAATTAGTTCGTGCAAGGGAAAATAACTCCAACCATTTATCTCTAATTTAGCAAATAATACACGCTTGCTAAACTTCAGTGTAATTTTAGAGATATAGGTCACAGTACTTTAACATTGTAATGTACTGTAAAATTATGTTTTGTATGAATAAAAGCTTTTAAACAAAAAGTAAAATGTTCAAGGGAATAATCTTAAAGAATGAACTGCAACTTTTAAAAAAAATGTTTTATTTACTTCAGCGCTGAATTTACTAAAGAGATCTGATCATTCAACGATAGTTAAAAAAAAAAAAAAACCTTGCATCATCTTCCCTTCATTGCATGAACACATCTTTTATTAACTTTACCCAAAAGAAATGTTCTGGGAACACAATTTCTGGAGCTAGACATACTATGATTTTTTGACCTGATGTTCAGCTGCGAAGATCTGCACAAGTTTTGGATTAAAGCTTTCTACGATCTGCAAGATGTCATTTGGATCGAGTCGCTGTCTGCCAATTCTGCTGAGACTAAACTACAGCTATCTTGCCACAACTGGACCCTTGCAATGCTTCGATTTGAGAGGCAGAACAGAACTCATTTTGAAAGCAGCTGTTAAGAGATCAATAAAGTTCACTAAACACCGCAAAGTTGATAACAATGATTTTAACATTGTGAGGGGAATTTATCAAGCAAGATCAGTTGTTTGTGTAGTACAAATCAGTCTGCCTAGCTTATCAAAGTTTGAGAAAGATGTATACAGGATACAGTAATCAATTAAGTCGATACCTACCCTAAAAATGGTACAATACATTTCTTTCAATTTGACAGCCATGGCTTGACTATTCGTTTGACTGCCCTCTCAACATACTACATAACTACTGGAACTTTAGAAAATAGATTATGCTAAGCGTCCCTGAAGGCCTCTGAGGCATTTCCTGCTTGTCACCATCAACCTCTCTCTACTTGTCTTTTTTAAATCATCCTCTTTTTATCATCTCTTCCTTTTTCAATTCCTCTTTCCCAGTTACTCTGTTCTTATGTAGTTATTGAGTCTTATTCATGCCCTCCTACTGTGCCCCACATCAGTGGCCCTAATATCAAGCAATAGAATGCATATTTAACTACCAAATCTATTTCAATATCCTGTAATATTACCCTAGTTGCACATTTATATGCTTTAAGTTTACACAGATTGATCTTATAATGCAAACATTATCCTTCTCCTTAATTAGGGTGATGTCCATACCTTGTACCTCAATACTTACTATGTTTGTGTTTGAATTTTTTGCATCTCTCATCCCTATATTGATATGTGATCAAATTTTATATGGCCAACTCAACCTATGTTTACCACTCTTCTGCCGCCACTGTGAATTAGGCCTAAGGCAGTTTCATTGGATAGTGAAATGGTAGTTAGAACTTGGCCATGAATAAAGAAAACACAGGCCCCAGTATTAAACTAAAGCTAATGCCCTAGTCGCATTGTTTTTAAATAACAAACATGTCATACTTACCTGCTCTGTGTAATGGTTTTACACAGAGCAGCACCGTTCATCTTCTTAGGTTCCCAGCTGGTGCTCTTGGCTCTTCCCCCTTGACCAGTGCCCCCAATAGCAAGCCACTTGCTATGGGGGCACTGCTGTGTGCTCGCTCCAGATCCCCGCTCTATGCATTCATAGGACACCACAGAGCTGTGGCTCAGCCCCGTCCCTGCTCTCTCCTCAATGGCTTGCTGGCTGTGATTGACAGCAGTGGGAGCCAATGACTCCCTCTGCTGCATCTCAGCGAATGAGGAGAGAGAGACCCGTGCACATCGCTGGATCGAGAGGAGTCTCAGGTATAAGTGAGGAGCTGTGGGGAGAGCAGAACACAGAAGATTTTTTACCTTCATGCATACAATGCATGTAGGTAAAAACCTTCAGCCTTTAAAACCACTTTAAGAAGAATTTCAGGTTTAATTTACTGATAAAAATACAGGGCTTCTCTTAAATGGCAAAGAATCACTTAGCCTAACTTGCTTTAATTCCAACAACAGATGGGAAGTTGCCTGTATTGCTGTAGGGAAAAAAGTACCACTTACTGTATGTAGCTAATGCCTCTACAGTATGTTACAGCACATACATCAGTCACATTGTTCTGTAATGAAAATGGCTTGTTTGGGCCAGCTTGGCCCAAACAAACTATTTAAAGTGCAATTAAACCTGGAATTCTGTTTTACCTGGGAAGTGGCCAGGCAGCATTTGCCATAACGTGCAAGTATGAACAGCACTTACTCTTGAAAGTTTACAATGAGTTATGGGTTAATTTTACTTTGAGCTGCAAAAGCTGTAATTTTACAGCAAATATGCATCAAAGCTCCTGTTTTGCACTGCTTGAGGTGACAAAACTGATAAATATTCCCCTATATTTAGCAGGAAGGTTAATAAGCTGTACTTAGTACATTTTATAGAATACAGAAGTCTTACAACAAGGCCAGTGGTTATTTTGAAACACACTATGCAGGGTTTACCTTTTGTGGCATGTGTTTGTATTTTCTTTAGAACATGGGGGACATCATATCATACAGACTGACCACAACAAATCAATTACCTGTCATTTGGAATATTTGAAGAACGAGGATCCATGGTTGGTCTATCTGGTACATTTGTGAGAGCAAAATCAGGAAAGGTCTTTGGAGGTCCAGCACATTCTGTGGGTTCTGGATCTGACCTGCAGTGTGACCATTTATACACAAGCCAGTTTGTTTAATATACCGTTATTTCATACACAGATCACAGTATGCTTATAAAAAACAGGTTTTGGTCAGGTGATGGATTTGTTTAAAGTTAGAAGTGTGTTGACTCAATTGTGGCAAGGTTTTTAAAGCTTCACTGATTAAAAAAAAAAAAAAAAAAAAGTTATTCAATAAAGGTTGCAGCCAGGTTTCAGGCATTAAATAGGTTGTGACAAACTGAATAGACAACTTTAACTTGAGATTATATCTGCCAATGAGTTTTAGTCTAAAGCAACTGAAAGGCAAAAACCTTTGTTTTCTTTTAGTTTTGGATATATTGGAGATGGATTAGAACACCTGTGAGTTTTTATTGCTGTCTGTGCCCAAATTAGGGATATTTGCCATCCTTAGTTGTCCTGGTTACAGTTTATCAGGACATGATGTGAAGGGAGATCTCCCCAGTGGGATACAGATGGCAAAAAAACAAAAAAAAAAAACCCAGTTGCCTACAGCTCTACTATGAAAAAATGTGGCATATGTAGAATTCCTGACAGGAAATGGTTTGACTGACATTACTTTCTACAACAGAACGGAATGCACTCACCCTGTCCTGTAAACAGTTACCTGTTTACCGGTCATGTGGATTCACCTGTTTAAATGAACCAATACTGACACTTCGATTGTTGTACGACTTTGGTACAACTAGCCTGTCGAAGCTTTCATCTGATTATTGCCAGCAGCTATAGCAGTTAGTAAGAATCACAGGGTTCCCCTGGCAGGGACAGCTCACCCTGCTGGAAGAACACAACAGCTCCGAGGGAGGGATTCCCCTATCAACACTGACTGTGTTGATGGGGGAAATTGAGGTATATGGCCTGCCATAATTTTGTTCAGTCAGCTATTATCTCTAGCCTGTAATGCCTTTTTCCCCCCAAAATCATCTGAAGCACAGAATGAGAGGCCTTATGCACTCATTCTACTATATCTACACATAGGTTAAATGGATTAGACAGACTTGCATGCAAACCTAGGCGGATTTCCAGATATTTGCAACCAATGCTCTTTGAAATCCACCAAACCTAGTGTACTCTAACATAAAACTTTGCACATGAACAAAGTAATTACGCTTTAAAGCTCCACTCCAGACACCATTCTTACCATATACTTTCAGTCCCTGTTATCAATAAAGTATAGTCTTGATCCTTCAAACTCATTAAATTGGCTCATTTTACTCTACCTGAATTGTAGAGTTGCTAATCTAGTTCTTGGAATGCTCCATCAAAAACAAGGCTGCTATAACAAAAACAAAAAAACAAAACACTTCTTGTTTTGTGTATCAGTCTCTATTGTATGGAAAGGATGGCACCTGGGTTTTGGGTTTTTAAAGCCAGCAGTATCTTAAACGTATCTTCCATTCACTCCCCCAATATTGGAGAGTGAAAAGGAAAAAAAAAAAAAAACCAAAAAGGACGAGCACCAAATCAATCAGTTCAAACTTACACAGGGCTGAGGAAACTCTCCCAAAGTTTATTCGCGAGCAGCCTGTTTACAGGCAGCAGCACTGTCATGTGGGAAGAAAGTGAGTCACATGATCTACAATACTGGGAAGTACCCATAGTTCTGTTTGCTTTCTTTAGCAAATGGGCCAGTGAGCAGAAAGGAAAATGTGAGTATTTGCAAGAGGGGAGTTGGGCATTACAGCGAAACTGGTTCTTTGTCCTACATGATTTGGCACAGTTTCAATATTATTTTTCTCTGTTTTAATTTGCTGATAAATTACAAAAACAATTAACTTTCAGCACAAAGCACATGGGATAGAATCCCCCAAAGCAGGAGGACCACACCATAATGGTTCTTTAGAAAAAAAATATAATTTAGCTAGTAGTAATGAGGCATGGTACAACATTTAAGTATGCAATTCTAGACCATATCTGAATTCAACATTTATTAGGTTTCAAATGATGTACAAAGGAACATTCCAGCTGAAAGATGTAGATTACCGTATACAAAATTAGTCTGTTATTCCCCTATAGAAGATATGAGAAAGAAGCTATACTTGCAGGTAATGGACTATACAAGAGCAGCAGTGCTATGTTGTCACACTCTGTGAAATCAGTGAAACTCTATCCAGCATGTGCATTAGTGATTATAAAAAAATCCTATTAGACCTTAGTAGTGGAGGAATTATTGGTGAAGTTTCATCTGTATGAAGCATATCCTCCGTTTGGGTACCCATTGAACACATGGCTGTACTTTCCGGAAACACTTGACCTTCAGTTTGAATAGGAAAACCTACAGACATGCTTGAACAAAATTTAACAGAGTTTGAGCTTGTTGGAACAGTTTTGTCTAGCAGACAATATATCACCGAATGAAAAATGACCAATCAGACAGTGCCCATTTTCAGAAACTTGATGTGACTTTGCTACTAGCAGAGCCAAAAGGATTAGTTTTGCTTCAAGCTTTGTGCTTCAAGCTTAAAACGTTACCAGACCAAAACCAATTAAACTTAAAAGCATTGAGAGCTTGCAGGGAATTATACATTGCTGATGCAGCTCCACATGTGAAAAAGTGAGAGACAGTGAGAGACCGTACTTTATTTCATAGTAAGATTTTAAAGAATACAGCATTCTATATAATAAAGTGTACCCAAACTGATATTTCACTTTTGTTGGATGGCATTCGGTCAGCCAGTGGCTTAATACATATCTTTCAAATGAAATGCATTCTTTTAATACAAACTGTTAAAGATACTTTTATTGTATAAATTACCTAATCAAAATTTATTAAGGCAGGCTACTCTGTAAATGTAATTTCCTGACATATCACGACATGGAGTATCATTTGGCAGGGGAAAAAAAATTCTACTTTTTATAACTTATTAGCAGTCATTCAGCATCAGACAAGTGACTCTGCTTAGGCTTAGATTAAGTCAGTCTCCTACAGGCAGGCAAAAGCATTAAGTCTCCTGCAATACTCACTTTTAGCAAGTCACAGAATGAGAGGGAACAGCACAGGCTGGTTTGTATTAGGTATTTATTAACACAACCAGGAACTGTACAGGCAGCAGCCTGTATATTACTGTGTCATCTCTGAGTTAGCATCTGGAGATCTCTGAGAGATCACAAAGTGTTGAAATGCATTTAAAGCAAATGCAAGTCTAAAATCTTATTTAGATAGGCATTTTAACCCTTCCCAATTCCTATTAGGTAATTTTGTGCTGCCCGTGTCCTGCTGGGGAGATCTCCCTCTTTCTTCCTGGTCCTTCATGTCCTGCCCAGGAGATGAAATAGGAAATGAGAGAAATCTCTCCAAAGTAAAAAGGGAATTCCCATCTGTATGTATCCATTGGGGCATTTTCCTAACATTGTTCTTGTGACAGTTTAAAATGTTGGGGGGAGAGAGAGAGGGAGAGAGAGAGAGAGAGAGAGAGAGAGAGAGAGAGAGAGAGAGAGAGAGAGAGAGAGAGGGAATATGAATGACAGAAGTATTTGTGGGGGGAGGAAGAAGGAGAAAAAGAAAGAAGAGTAATGATATTCATGTAGTGGGCACACATACAGCTGACTGGCAGCCATGATTGTTCAAGAATCATGGGTCGGCCATGACTGGTTTGTAGAACAGTTACACATTGTAGTTACAGATACCAAGGAATGCACCTCCATAGCCATAACTTAGTCACATTTCAAAGATCCTGTTATCTCAACTTAAGGACAGCAGACACCAGTACACAGGCCTTTGACAGAGCCATAAATATCTAAATGAAGTTCTGGCAGGATGTCTGTTAATTTTTACAAACCATAAAAATCTACCGATCATCACACCCTTCTGATAAAAAATTCTTCAGTTTGGTCACTCATGGTTTGTAGGGCAATAAAATCCATTAGGAATGCACTGTGCAGTAAAATGTCTTAACTGGGGCTAATGGGGATCGTAAAGTAGTCAGTCTTGCGGTGACCTTTCGAAGCCCCCCTGCCCAACTCAAAACTACACACAATTCATAAAATCAGACGGAACCAAGACACATCAATATTAGGTATATGCAGAAATGGGGAATATCATAGGGCAGCACAGTGGCTAAATTGTTAGCACTTCCGCCTGGCAGTACTAGGGTCGTTGGCTCGAATCCCACCACCTGCCTGGAGTTTGCATGTTCTCCCTGTGCCTGCGTGGGTTTCCTCTGGGTACTCTGGTTTCCTCCCACACTCCAAAAGACATGCTGGTAGGTTAATTGGCTCCTGTCTAAACTGGCCCTAGTATGTGTATGTATGGATGTGAGTTAGGGACCTTAGATTGTACATCCCTTGAGGGTTAGGGACTGATGTGAATGTATAATATACATGTAAAAGCGCAGCATAAATTGACGGCGCTATATAAGTACCTGAAATAAATAGAGATCATACACAGCTAAGCTATAATATAATATACAGAAGGTGAGAGTGCAGTCAGATACCTCCTGGGTTAAAGGCCTATTCAAGATACCCTGTGTTTAGTATCCCTGGACACAAAAAGGGCAGTGATATAGCACTGCGTCTTGTCACAAGGAGGAGCTAGGAGTCACTAGCTCAGGGGTCCATAAGCTTTTTAAAAACATTCCTGACTGAGGCTTTTAAAACTTTGATACTTCGATAAAGTTTGGCATACGTGACAGTTAACGTGACAGTAGCGCTTTGACCAATTTCTCTGTTTTACAGCAGGTCTAAAAACTAGGAACATACACATTCATGCATTCCAATTTCTCTGCTGCAAGATTAATATTATCACAGCAAGGAATTTTACATTAGGGCTAAACAAAGGTTCAGTTAACTGTAAGACTGACATCAGTGGTCAGTAGGAGTAATAGATGCCTTTCCCACAAGGGTAAGTGAATGCGATAAACATCCTGGAATCCATAGCCACTGTGAATTAAAAAATGCCCCTTTGTTAGGGGTAAGATAGAGTTAGAAATGTCCTGGCATTAGTGGGATTACAAAAATGTCCCTGCATCAGTGGTCAGTATTATATCCCCTAGCATCAGTATGAGTAAAAAATTCCCCTGTGTCAGTCAGAATGGTTCCCCATGAAAGGTCAGGGGGAGGAATGGAACACCCTTCATTGGTGTTAAGAGGAAGGAATATAGTGGTACCTCTCTGTTGAATCTACCAGTATGTCCTGCACAGCAGGGACTACAGACACTATTGGCTAGAAGATTACTTCACCCAATAGTGCTTGCAATAAGATTGCTGGGTATCAGAAAGGTCTGCATTCAGTATGCATCATCATCTTCTGTAAACATAGGTTCCTCCCCCTGAGAAAGTTGTGCAAAGCCCTAAAATTTTTCAGAAGGTAAAAAAAAAAAAATAAAATAAAAAAATATATGAATGAATGCTATAAAAAAACAGCACTCTAAATGTCATGTCAAGAATCTAAGCATTTGGGAAAGTACTACCTACAGGTTCTAAAATAATGCATTCAATTCTATATATTTTGGGTAATGCACAATAGTCAAATTTCATTTGAAATTTTGACTATACACTACTAGTAGAAAATTTCTGCAATTGCCAAATCCTCACAGCAAACATGACATATGTACAGGACATTGAGAGTAGCATGGCTTTTATTGTAGGATTAGGAAAATGCATGTGAAAAGATATGAACACAAGAGAATGAATGATGTATGAGGATGAAGCAGAAATAACTGTCCACATTTCTATTTAATGTTGAACAATATCTGAACAAAGTATAATGGAAACAGAACGAGCACAAGTCAGAAAAAAAAAAAAAAACAATTTTCCAATATCCCAAATATGAAAATGCAGTTAATTGGGCTATACTCCCAATGTACATTAGTTTGCTTCTAATGTGTACACAAGTGCTACTAAAAACATCCAAATTTGACCGACACTTTGGGATTTCATGACAGTTGGCAAGTATATGAAATTTTTGTTAAAGTTGGATGACCATGTCATTATTCACAGCAAACTGTGTACTAGTATTTAGTGAATAACTTTCCAATCAAAATGGTGGTGATAAGTAAAATGTGATCCATATGATGTAATGGAATCATATGACACTTTAGATCAGTTTGGTTAAAGACCATTTGGTCAAAATTGGGTTAAAGACAGTTTCTTGAAAGTTACCTGATCTCTCCATTAGCAATTTGACTTTCCCTGGGCACAAAGAGAGTTCTTATGTTAGACATTTTGTGCAGATACTTTACTGAAGATACTTTTATTACAAAACACCCTGTAGTCAGTCATGGGATAAGCACTATAATTTCCAGGATGTATGCTTTGTCCCTTTTTAAATAAGTAGGGGTATTTAAACACTTTTCTGTTCTTTTCATTAAAATATTTTAATTAATCATTTGTAGCTGAGGAGATGACCGCACACTATTTGTGTACATCCTTCTTCCCAGGAATATAATCTGGGTGGAAGGCAACAGTTGGCCAACTACAAAATATCGCAAACTCTGTCACTGAACTCACCTTCCAGCTCTACACAGTTCTAATCTTGGCTATATATACACCTAGGTACCCTTAAGCCTGCATGTTCCTCTTTAAGTACAACAGGAATCTTGACACCTGGACAGTCCAATATGTATTTATTGGCTATTCCCACTAACATGCAGGGTAACACAAACACTGGGAAAGAAATTCAATTATACTGAGTGTAACCATTAAGAAGCCAATAACACTTGCAATCAGGATTGTAGTGTGAACGTCGGCTGCAAGAATCAGAATTTCTGCATCCAGAATGACAAGTATTAGCGAATATATGTGGCCGCTCAGCCAATACAATGTAATGACAGGCTGAGGTCCACCATGCCTGTTTGTTGCTGTTTGCACATCCAGTAGTTAGTTGCTCTTGCAGACAGATGTTCCTCAGGTTCATGTTCCTGGAATTCGCACTACAGTCCTAATAGAAGGTGTAAATGGGCATTTAACATCTAACTTGCATGTTATCTTTCATTAACAGTTCCTATACCAAGAAGTTGTTCACTTGGGGACTGGATACATCTAAGTGTAATACACCATTGGCAGCTTAAATGAACATGATGATGAAGCAAATGGAGATTGCATGATAGAATGTAAAGGTCCACACATAAGCATCTAAACATGGACAGCAATCACACACACAATAAAGGAAATACTTTTTTATTGCATAGTCAGAAAAAAAAAATCATATGATACATTATATTACATAAAAACTGCTAGTGGGGTTTTATTTTATGAAAGCAAAATTCAGAAAAAAAAAATCAATCATACATGCCCATCATAAAAAGTGTAGAATTCAAAAAATTAAGATTTACCATATACTTTGGAAATCATTAAAGTAGTTCAATAGCACCAGAATTATTTTTAAATAAAGTATATACCCTTTACAAGAGTCAAAGATCTCAGCATGTGATATATAGTAATGAAAGTATGTACAAATGTAACAAAAAATGATATAGCACAATGTATTTTTTCACCTCATTGACTATACATGTGAAACAAAACTCCATTTGATAATACAGTTGTTTCACAGTTGTGCAATAAATAAGCCTCTACATTTATATAATAGGTAAACAGTTTAACTTTTCAGTAGCAGAATAAAAACTCTGACACTCTCACTTATCAGGTCAGAATACTGTTCAAATTGCACCACAAAGTGGCCTAGAAATACACAACTGTATTGGTGCAATCCCTTTTCTAAATAACCCTCTTGAAATTATATTTACTGTAACATGTATCTACTTAACATTTGCTATTAATTTAAATTAACGTACCCTGTGCACTCACAAAACCCACAATACAACTTGTACTTTCTAGGATAACACATAAAAATGTGTATTCTTATGGACCATTAATGAATTCCAAAAGCATTAGCTATACAAGCTATAAACACTTGGGATAAGAATTTGAGTAGGAGTGTATCCTTGCCTTAGATGGCAAGTGAAGATTTGTTTTTTGGTTGTTCATCTAGATCTACAATATTAGATGGTTACTTGTTTGCAACATGCTATATTTGACATGCTCCAACATCAGTATTTTCTAACCGCAAATGTTTATATTCTGTCAGCTGTAAACACTCATTTTCAAAAACTTTAATTTTGTTGGTAAGAATATGGGTAGCATTTTGCCCTAATCACAGCAATACTGGGTGAGAGAAGACTTCCGTGCCATTGAGCTCAAACCTGGGACACTAGAAGAGTCACTTAATGGCATTAATTTAAATAAGGGTTTCCCCTGGACATTTCAAATTATACCTGTCACAAAAACTTGGACATTCAAACTGAATATATTATGGCAAAAAAGGTAGTGGTTGACTTCATTGAACAATGCTTCTAAAAATGATCAGTGGATGCACAGATATAGGCAGCTGAAGTTGCATACAAATCTCAATATTTCCAGAAACATGAAGCTTGACCCAATCTTCACTCAAGCTTCCTGCAAGTCATTAATACATAGCCCCAATATCGAAAAGGAAGGTGCAAGAATTAAACTCCAGGTCGACAGAAAAGGCACAAATGAATGAAGCTATATATTCAAGAAGAAATTTTTTTTTTTTTTTTTTTAATTTAACAGCCTTGTGCAATGTCAAAGTACAGCAGCACTCTGTGTGGGAGAGGGATGAACAAGACTGGATGCCAATTATGTCTGCTGCATGCATAAAATGTTGGCAAGGAACATTCTGACACAAGGAAAGCACCAAGATGGCTAAATACAGTTCTTCCGCTGTCCAGTCAACATTCAGAACAAAAATTCTATAGTGTGGTTTGCCAGTCCTTAGAGGAGGTGGCTGCATTTGTTTTACTCCAGCCTTTTTTCCTTTTTATTCACCTGGTAATTGTGCAAATAGCACACTTCTTGTCCCTGGGTGGCTTATGATCACTCAACATCCCTATCTATGGAGGGAGCAAGGTTGCCATTCAGAATGGCCTTCAAACATCTCTTTTGTTCACCTCCACTGCTTGGGAGATGACCCATTTACCGAAGAAAGAGGACATTTTTTTACGATTCAACAGTTCAACTCACAGGAAGCGTCAAAGACACTGCATTTCTGGCAAGGTCCAACAGGTATTTTCTGTACTTGCCAAAAATAATTAGCTGTATCATATCATGATTTTGTTCTTGGGTTTAGATATCCTGTAGCGGTCTCCATGTTTTGCTCTGCAAAAGCAGAAATCTTTTGGCAGGTAAAACTACCCCTTATATGTATTTAGCACCTTGCCCATAGCTCAGCTGTAAAAGGAGAAGTTTGTATTTGCATAATATGTTCAGATACCTGTATCTCTGGATCAAATCACTAATTTGACATGCCATTCTCTAAATACAACCGCAATACACATCTATTCATTATATGCTCAGTTTGAATTTCCTAACTTAGTGACAGGTATGACAAAGCATTAAAAAAAAAAAAAAAAAAAAAAAAAAAACTTTGTAGATAGTGTGTTGGGCTAGTTTAAATTATATTAGTTCACGCTGTCCAGTCCAGGCAGGATGATCTTCCCCTACCTATTCATGAGAGGACTTTCTTAGTTCCTCACTTCATTTCTCAAATACTCCTGTGGAGAATACACTAGGAGAAATGACACAGATATGCTGCAACAATCTCTTTGACACTCCACACAACAAAGTAATTCCTAGAGCTTCCCTTAACTTACACCTTCACATAAACAGTCTTTCACTTTACCAATCTTACCCTCAATATACTAGTTCACAGAACAAATCCCTAATTGAAGCAATTTGCAAATCTATAGTGCATTATGCTGCTGAATATTTAAGCTCACTAAAAATGTGTTTTTTTAGAACATAAAAATGATGCACAAATTAACAGTGGCATACATCTGACTTGTAATAATACAGCGCTGTCAATTTCAAGCAGCAATGAACATTTAGAAAAGAAAAAAAGAGAAGAGAATCACTGCACATTTAGAACACGGGCTGAGACACCATGGTGCCAGTCACGCAATTTTGTATATTTTGGACTAATTATTTGCACAGGAATCCTTTCCCTACAAAGATAGAAAGGATAGAAAGAAAAAAAAAACAAATAAGAAAAAAAATCTGACAAGTAATAAAACCACTATAGCTATTTGCACAGTCACATGCAGTGATTTTGCCTTTATGATTGCATGCCATTTCCTGAAGCTACTGAAAACACTCAGTAAGGCGACCTACATGAAAAAAAATGCACTCTAAAAGCCATTATTACCACCAAGCCAAAGACCGTAAAAACATGTAACATTGATGGTAAACACAAGGTAAATAAGTAAAACACCACAAGTGTCAATCAATTTGTTAAATCCCTAAAATGTTTTAGACTACTACTGGCTATGTTAGTCCAAGTAAACACATAAGCTAGAATCATGTTACACATGTTAGATAACATAGGGAAAAGGATATACCGCTTACTTAAACATTCCAAACAACAATTCCATAGGATGCTCACGAGAAGAAGAAGCTTTTTTTAAGTATTTTTTTTATCTTCATTACAAACAAAAGGAAGACAATGAGTGAAAAAAAGAACACTTACTTTTTCACATTTTCAGGCTCTGGTTCTTTCACTGCAATGGAAAAGAAGAAAATATATGGAGGTACCAGCTAATTGAAAATGGAACTAAAATTCAGCATAAAAAGATCATAACAGATGAGAACCTAAACCAGCAATGGGCAAACTACGGCCCGGCGGACATTTTAATCCGGCCCGCGGAGCGTGGCAAACATTGGCTGTCAGGATGTAGGCGGGGCAGCGTGACGAACTCCTCTCCTCTCACAGTCCGCCCTGAAGACGGCGAGAGGAACGCGCAGAGCAAAGGTAAGTGAATTGACACAATATGGGGAATGAATTACTATAGGGGGGATGAATTTCTATAGGGGGGAATGAATTACTATAGGGGGGATGAATTACTATAGGGGGGATGAATTACTATAGGGAGGATGAATTACTATAGGGAGGATGAATTACTATATGGGGGATTAATTACTATATGGGGGATTAATTACTATGCTTACTATGGGGGAATATTACTATACTTACTATGGATGGCATGGTAGTGGCTGGGCCGGCCAGCAGCTAGTCCGGCCCCCGGGTCCAATATATGAACCCATTGCAGCCCTCAAGTCAAAAAGTTTGCCCACCCCTGACCTAGACAGTGATACAAAGATGAATGCCATATTAAATTGAAACAATGGAAACACTTGGGTGATAGGACATCATATAGCTGTATTACATATACTATAGCAGTGGTCTCCAAACTGTGGCCCTTTGCTTGATTTTATCCGGCCCCTGGGGGGGGGGGGGGCATTCTTCCCACGGACACAAACAATGGTGCACTACTCCTCCCCACTGACACCACTGATTGGTCATTATCCCCCCCCCCCCACACAATACTAAAGATGGGGCATAATTCCTTCCACTGACGCCAACCATGGGACACTACTCCCCCTACTACCAAAGAGGAGACACAATTTAATCCCACCGAAACCAGGATATGTTCCACTCCCACTGGCAAAATTTCAGCCCCCTAAAGTTTGGGAGGGCAGTAAACTGGCCCTATGTTTAGAAAGTTTGGAGACCCCTGCACTATAGATTGAGCAGATAGAAAATAAATAAATATTCTACCTCTGCAGAAGAGGTGAGCACACCCTTGCCATACATAAACCAATCAGCCATAACTATATGACCACCAACCTAATATTGAGTAGGTTCCCCTAATGCCATAAAAACAGCCCTGACTCATCAAGGCATGGACATCACTAGACCTCTAAATGTATACTGGAGGTATCTGGCACTAAGCAGTCAGGAAATAGATCCTTTAAGTTCTGTAAGCTGTGAGGTGGGCCTCCATGGATTGGACTTGTTTTTCCAGCACATCCCATAGATGCTCGTTTGGATTGAGAGCTGGAGAATTTGGAGGCCAAGTCAACACCTCTAACTGTTGTGTTCCTCAAACCATTCTTGTACCATTTTTGCAGTGTGGTAGGGCATGCTGTCCTGCTGAAAAAAGCCACTGCCTTCAGAGAAGACCGTTTCCATGTAGGGGTGTACTTGGTCAGCAAGAATGTTTAGTTAGGTGGTACTTGTCAAGTAACAACTACATGAATGGCAGGACCAAGTTTCCAGCAGAACATTGCCCAAAGGATCACACTGCTTCCCCAGGCTTGCTATCTTCCCATACTGCATCCTGGTGTTGTTAATATCAACTTACATATTTGAAAGTAAGAGTAGGCGTTTGGTTTATCTATTTATTTCAACTTCACACTTGTGCAATTGGCGGCTTTACTTCTACATGTTTTTTGTTTGGCCACAGTATATAGAGTAAGGATTTAAAACTGCTGTCAAGGCAGATATGAGACATTAAATGATGTAAATCTGTATTCATTAATACAATAATATTCTTTGTAATGCAAGTAACTGCATTTTATCTGGTTTAGCCTTTTACAATTGTTGTAGAGCAACACTCAGACTAGGAGAGGGAAAAGCAGCATGTGTAACAAATATGTTATGCTGCAGTGCTCTAACCAAGCATACGGATTAGAGAGCAGATAGAGAGGTGAGCTCATCAGTTGGCTTCTTCTCTTTTCTGCACAGGCTGGGTTAGGAACAGAAAACTTGTAAATGTTATTTTGCGGAGAAAAAAAATACAGTTTCTTGCCATGCCATACACGGCTGTACTGTGTGGTGGAGCTGTGCAAGTCTCAGAAATGCAATGGCGGATACACAATTCTTTGGCAGGTAAAAGCATATACATTTTTTTTGCCTCCAAATTGGTGTGTTAAGCCGTTTGCCTAGAGTACTGCTTTAAAGTATGACCTAACAAAATTAATCTGCTTGAAAGGCAGATCTGTTCATTACCAACAGCCCAGTGGCTCAACACTGCACAAGTATAGGAATTTATCAGGATATCCACTATGGCCCTTGGTGATGTATGCAAAATGTTGGAGTCAAAGAAATTTTCAGCCCAGTGTATGCAATTAAAGAATGTTACCCCAACATTTCACATTCCTGAAATGTGCCTGCTGTACCATGTCCTTGTATGAAAAAGTATCCTGTTCTCTTTGTATTGATTCCTTTGTGTGAAATACCTGGTGTTCCTGCCAATCCCTCTGCTATTGGAACTCAACCTGCTCTCCTCCAATGATTAGACTTGCCCCCCACTCTGCACAGTCAGTCACTGGGAAGACCATTGTGCTGTTGTATCATAGCTATCTGAGCTCCTTATGCAGCTGTCAACAAAAGTCAAACACCTAAAACAAACAGCTTTTATACATCCTGTGTGTCTTAGGTCTTATGGGAAAATGAAAGAACAAAGGATTGGGGTTTCTAGTTTTTTTTAGACCCTGAGGGTATATAAAAAAAAAGAACATACACTGAGCACACATTAAAAAAACCCAAACAACTAAAATTTTGCCTTTACTTACGGTTTTCAGTGCCAGTCATCTGAGCAAGAATGCGGAAAGACCGTGACTGAGTAGTACCGGTGCGTGGATGCCAGTCTTCAGTTTGGTCTATGAGACGCTTTTTGCTAGCATCGCTATAAATTGGAGTATGGTAGAAATCGGTGTTTGTGTCCACAATGTGTTTTCGAGGAGGGCTAGGGGAAAAAAAAAAAAAAAAAAGCCTTAGCCTTTATGGGACAATTTATTTTCACAGTTAATACTACAAGATTTATTTTCTCGTTCATCCTTTTTAAAGAAAACAGAACATGATACTATAACATTGCATATGGCACTAATTATTGTATGAAGAAATACTACTTTTAAGCTGGCTATGGGTAGAAAGCTGGGAAAAAATAACCCATGCCCATAGATCTACAGTAATTTGCCAGTACTTTTCATAAGAAAACCCAAGCATGGTTTTACATGCAATTATCCTGACCATAGCAAATTATTGAAAGGATACAATGATACAAAAAAAACAAAACAATAAATAAAAACAAAATAAAAATGCAAAATTCTCAGTCTGACATGACTGACCACATAATGCATCAGGCTCAATACAGTAAGTAGTTACAGCAGTTAAGATATAATGTCATGCATGCTCTGCAATTTTTACAGATGTATGGGGACTTAAAAACATTTAACATTTTCTTATATTTGAGATATTCTGGTCCTTTTTAAGAAATAGACAATATTATGACAAATTGTTCAAAATTAAACAGGTAAAAAAAAAATCTATTATGCTTTACTTACTGTATATTGGTATTTAATCAAAATGAAAATAAAGCCGATTCAACTGTGTGCATTGCATTTATACAGTTTACATAAAACTATGGAACTTTAACCACAAGCCTACAGGACATTAATACCCCCTTCCTGCCCAGGCCAATTTCCAGCTTTCAGCAATGTTGCACTTGAATGACAATTGCGCGGTCATGCAACACTGTACCCATATGACATTTTTATAATTTTTTTGTGACAGATTTATTTTGGTGGTATTTAATCAAGTCTGGGTTTTTATTTTTCTTAAACCAAAAACCACTGAATATTTTGAAAAAAAAAATGTTTTAGTTTTTGTTATAAAATTTTGTAAATAATTGATTTTTCTCCTTCATTGATGTGCGCTAATGAGGCTGCAGTAGTGGGCACTGATGGACACTGATAGGTGACACTGATGAGGAGGCACTGATGGGCATTGACAAGCATCACTGATAGGCAGCACTGACTGGCACTGAAAGGCAGCTCAGATGGGCACTGATATTTGGCATTGATGTGAACTGGTAGGCACTGATATGTGGCATTGATGGGCACTGGCACTGATGGACACTGACAGGTGGCACTGATGGGGCTACACTGATCATCAGGGCACACTGATCATCAGTGCACATGTCCCATCCGCGGAATGCCGATTACCGGCTCTCCTCTCCTCTTGAGCTGCTGTATACCAATAGTGGGAGTTATCTGCCATGCTTTTGCACCTCCAGTTATATCCCCTCCTTACACCCATA
Organism: Staurois parvus; assembly: GCF_062004578.1. Lineage (NCBI taxonomy): Eukaryota > Metazoa > Chordata > Amphibia > Anura > Ranidae > Staurois > Staurois parvus. The sequence continues at coordinate 1,482,153 of NW_028318362.1, read as the reverse complement.
CATCCATTTATATTTCCCGCCTTACGATAATCAACCAGTCAGGACAGCCTCCCCTGCTACTTCTGGTATGCAATATATTTGATGCACCAAGCATTTTTAATATGCGTTGTATATCATGATATGTGATAAACACACACACAAACTGAGGTTATAACTTCCAAATATTTTGTAAACTGTATAGATCTGTATTCTAGGAAATAAAATGTCTGAACCACCCAAATATCTTTTCATAAATATTTGCATTGCATTTATAGTATTCAATATCATCTACACAACTCTGTACAGATGTAAAAATTGCCACATCTTTTGTAAGCGAACTTTAATGTAGACATGTTTGAAGGACCCTGTGGCATATTAATAAAACTTAGAATAAAGGGATATTACCTCTTGTGGCCACTAGATGGCACATGTACTCTAACATAAGCCACATTATAAAAAGTAAAAAATCTAAAGTTTCTTCACTGCTGTGACATACTTCATAATCTTTATCCAATTGGATAGATTTATAAAATGTTACGTTTACAAACCGATCTTCAATATTTTTCATTGCATCCACTCTATAAAATCTTTATAAGCATGTAATACAGATGCTTATAGCAATTATGTTGCAAAGTACAGCTGAAACACAACTGAGCCAAAATTTTATATTAAATGTTATATCAAGAAACCATCGTTAATGCACAATCTTTAAAAAAATACTACGCATGGTTAGCGTTAATTTAACCCAGCCTTTGGGTCCAAATGAATGTTAAAATGAAAAAATTAAAATATAAAAGGGGAAATATTAGTGTGCATTCAAGACATAACCTGGTTTCATACCGTTTTGGAGGAGGCTTCCTTTAGATAGGAAAGGCACAGGTAAAAAAAAGGAATAAGGAAAGGGAAAAAAAAAAAACACACACACATGAGAAAAAGGCATAGGTTTCTCACCCAAATACTGAAAACAGATCTACACAGAAATACCGATATTTAGGAATGACTCCCAAATGGATATATTTTGAACAGTTTAGGTCTTTAGTCTCGGCATCAGCTATTAAGCTTCCAAAAGGGTCAGCAAAATGTATTTAATGAAGTAAACATGTAACAGACCAAATATATGATGGCCCATAGTCAGCCAGTTGCAACCTTGGGAGATATTCACTAGTAAATGGCAAACATACTATTCAATCACATAGCATTCAGCATGCTCCACACACCTGACTTGAGCAATCTAAAATCATTCCAAATTCTTCAAAAGTTAAGAATGCAGCTAAAATTCTTCACACTCAACCCATGCTCAATCTGCTAGGAGTTCTGCACAAGCATTGTGCTTGAATGCTTTTCTCTCAGTACAACTCTACGGTCCTTAGCTTAAGCCTGCCATACATGGATCGAAAGGCAGCTAGTCCAGCACAGACCTGATTAATTTTGATCCATGCATGGGCAGGCTAGTTGTACACAAGTCAATCAATGTGTGTACAACCATCCTGTCTGTTTTTTCCAGAATGGTTAGTGTTACTGGTTATAGCTAGCAACACTTAACACTGTGTTCGGATATTGGGAAGTTTCTCTGCTGTCAGCATACAACCTGCTGGTTGAACAGAAAGAAAAATTAAACGTATTTAGTGAATAAAGCTCTGCTGACTTCCATCAAACTGTGTGCTGCTCTCTTGATCTGGAGGTCCTACACATGCCCCACTCCCCATTTCCATAACAAATAGGGGAAGGTGTTTTGTTAGTTATTTACAGATGTTAACTGGAGAAGCGATACATTTTTTTGAGATTTCAGTTTATTACACAGATAGTTAAAAAGGCAGCAGATGACTGGCAGGTATAACCTGTATTGTTCCGTAAATGCAGAAAACGTTGGCACAAAAAAAAAAAAAAATGCTGGTTTAGAGATATAGCTTAAGGTAAAAATTACAATTATAAATGTGTGCACTGGAAAGACGCTAAAAGTTTTATGTAACGCTTCCTAGCAGGATATGGTTCTATAATATTTAACCAGCAGGTGGTGCCATTACAGCATACAAAAAAAAAAAAAAAAAATATGTTAGCACAGTTTATATTAAACTTGCACTTGAGACCACTCGGATTTCTTTCAGGGGTGCTTTTGACCTTCTAAGCTGCTTCAACCTTTTGCATTTTCACTGATTTGTATGGGAACAAAAGCAGTTCTGATGTAAACAAAAATGCACATGTACTGTACGCAGATGTATAACCAATTATTTTTATTCTAACAGTGTCAGCTTTATTACTTATTTTACTAACATAATCTACATAGATTATTTTGTTATTTATGTGTTCCTAAAGAAGGTGACACGAAGAGGCCTTTTTATAGAGAAGTGCAGATATCACTAACAGCTCTCTTCTATACACCAGTGTTACTTCACACCGTGATCATAAAATTTAGAGTGCTGTGTGGACCCTTACATGATTGCAAGAAAGGATGGTCACATGACTAACAGGTCACGTGATGAGACTATCCCTTGCTTTTTTTTTTTCTTACAGATTCATTTTAGCCGGTTTTTTGAATTTGGAGTCCCAAAGCAGGCAGAACACTAAGCATATTTGTTCAGCACATCCCTGTGATTTAAAAAATGCACTATAGGTACAGTAAGGACAAAACACCTGCTTTGGAAATGGAGCCAAACAATACAAATATAACTGCATATATTATTCTGCAGCGTGTGTGGATTTTTATTGTTTTTTGCACCCCTTTGATTTCTTCCCTCAGTCCAAAAACATACTGGGAGCTTCCACTTTCATGTTATGCATGCATGTATATGAAGGAATAAAATAAAAAAAGAAAAATATCAAATACAAAATAAAATTAAAATATTAAATTGTTACAGAAAACAACTCCATCCAAAGAGTAAAATCAGTCAGTGAATTACAAATGCCATTCCGTAAATACCATGGAGCTTAATTAAAATTAAGAGAACGGTAACCAGAACAAAACTCATCTCTATCCCATGACCTCCACCTCTGGAGCTAACCAGGACAAAGTTAGTATTTCAGAAGTACACAGTCATTGGCAATTTCTATTCCTATGACAACTACCTTAGGTAAACTACCTAGTTATTAAATACTCCACAATGGGTTTATAGACTAAGAATCTCCATGTGGGACTTCATATCTATGCATACTACAATATGAATAGTGCCATTGAACTGTGTTGTGTCTACCTTATTCTTCCTTCTCAGCTAAATATATGTGGACTGGCCCTCAATGCTGACTTGGTGCAACTGTAACTACAATTATTTGTACTGTTATTCAATTCCCCATATCTGCAAAACTTTATAGAGGAAATATAACATCTGCAGCCAATGTTTTACTTTAATATTTCTAGCACAGCATTCCAATTAACTATAAAGAGACTGTGGGTATGAAGTGAAGTTTTATCCCAAACTTTCCTGTTGATGCCAAACCTCAAGCTGTTCTGTCTTGTAGGTAGTCCCCCCTTGCAACTGCAATGATGTAAGAATTAAAATTTAAAGTGATATTTGAAAAAATCAGAACATTTTAATAACAAAACGTGCCCTATTTGCCTGCTTTGTGCAGTGGTTTTGCACAGAGCAGCCCCAAACCTCTTCTTCTCAGGTCCCCTGCACGTGCTCCTGGCTCCTCCCCCTTGACCAGTGCCCCCCCAATAGCAAGCCACTTGCTATGGAGGCACTGATGCATGCTCACTCCTAAGCCCTGCTCTATGCGCCCATAAGGCACATAGAGCCACGACTCTGCCCCGCCCCCTGCTAGTAGTGATTACAGTTGCTGTCTCAGCCAGTAAGGAGTGAGACCCAGCATACCCGAGACTCCCGTGCACAGTCGCTCGATCAAGAGGGGGCTCGGGTATATATTAGGGGGGCTGTGGGGGGGGGGGGGGGGGAGCAGCACATTGAAGGTTTTTTTTATTACCTTCTTGCATTCTATGCATGAAGATAAAAAAACACCTTCAACCTTTACAACCACTTTAATTTGCAATTAATATTTTGCATTGCTGTTTCCCAAATATATCAGACCCATGGGGCTGCTCTACAGATGGTTCAACCAATAAAATTTCTAAACAATAGCTTTTAATAATTCAAGCTGATGCCAAAACACTGCTTCAAACATGCAGTTGTCACACACAATTTATTAAATTTGAACTGAATACTAACTTTGCCACTGTTGTTCCCTGTAAGAGGAAGGAAGAAAAGTATAAAATGGTAAGACTGGAATCTAAAAATGCAGCTGGACAGAATGTTTTAAAATGCTCTAATGATACTAAAATTCACATAGGAAAAAAAATAATAAAAAGGGGGCATTCAGTAAATTTTCACTCTGGCATAAACTGTAGGGTTTTCTGTATTTTACCTTCTATGGAAATAGTTTAAATCCACTGTCATAGTTAAATTCAATACCCAGAAAAACCTACTCCATTCCTCAGGAGTGTGGTGTAGACAGTTATTAAACACAAGTTGTAAATGGGAAAGGGAAACTGAGACTAGGTCCTGCCAGTAGCTAATATCATGAGCTATAAACATGTTATACCAAATTGGAAGCAAAGGTCTTCCTGAGCCAGGAAAATAAGATTACCATTGGCTTTCAGATATCGGTGTCCAGCCGTGAAGCAGAGAGCAGAATGTCTAAGCTACATGCTGTTCACATCAACAAGCTTACTTACATTTACTTGACCTCTTTTCACTGAAGAGGAAGAGACATGCTTATGCTGGTCCTAAACTAATTTAGCGTTCCCTATGAATGGGTGGACTGTGTGCTATTTGGTACGTTAATACAGAAATTTTAAATACATAGCCATGTTTTGTTTTCTTTTAACTGGGCATAGACCAGGGCACTATCTGCATGGAGTTTACATGTTGTCCCTGTGCTTGCATGTGTTTCCTCCAAATACTCTGGCTTCCTGTCACACTCTAAAGAAATGCTGGTAGGTTAAAAGCAGAACTTCACTCTCTGTCAACACTGACTGTTTTTAATCCTTAGCCCTTTCATGTAGGGGATATCTTCTGATCCCCTGCTGAGCAGAGCAGGCATGCAAGTCTACTCTGCTCCATGGGTGGTCGTGAAATGGGCCTTATGCTGCTAGCATTAGTACATAGAGAGGGAAACAATTTAAAACAAGTACCGTATTTATTCGAGTATAACGCGCAAAATTTTCAACCAAAAAAAGAACTCAAAGTTTGGGTGCGCGTTATAAACGAGGGTTGGTGTGGGGTGACGCGGTGGCGGCCGATCCATTGAGGGCGCAGGCGCAGGCTCTCACTGTACGCGAAGAAAAAAAAAACGTCCCCTGTGCCGGCCCCGCCCCTTTAAGCAGGGGATCGGTTTTTTTTTCTACGTCCCCTTGTCGCGTACAGTGGGCGGCCCGAACTGGCGAGATGCACTGGTGGGGTGACGCAGTGGCGGCCGGTCCATTGAGGGCGCATGTGCTCACAAGAAAGAAGAAGAAAAAACGTCCCCTGTGCCTCTTCATTTCGTATGGTCGCTTCTTCATTTCCTTTCCTCACCCACGCGTTACGGTAAGCATTGCTGTTTTGCTGTGTTCTTCATTTGATAATCATATTCAGTGTTCATATTATTTATTGATATACTGGTACCCGTTAGATGGCAACTCAGGGAATCAAGAGAAAACGTTCTGCATATGACGCTTCATTCAAGCTCAAAGTTGTTGGTCATGCTGAAATTCACGGAAATCGAGCAGCTAGCCGAGAATTCACTGTACCAGAGACGAATGTTAGAGAATGGAGAAAACAGAAAGTCGTCCTGAAAGATATGAATAAAAGCAAAAAAGCACAACGAGGGAGACAAGCCATGTACCCAGACATGGAGAAGGAACTTTATGAATGGATCATTGACCAAAGAAGTAGTGGGTACATTGTCACATCACTCCACATTAGACTTCAAGCCCAAAAGTTTTGCAAAGATTCAACCTTCAAAGCCTCTAATGGATGGACACAAAAGTTTATGAAAAGGCATGGACTTGTAATACGCCAGAAAACAAAGATAGCGCAGAAGCTGCCAAATGATTTAGCAGAGAAGATCACTTCATTCCATACCTTTATAATCAAACAACGCAAGCAGATTCATTTTGAAATTTCACAGATAGGCAATATGGATGAGACCCCCATGTGTTTTGACCTACCAGGCAACAGGACAATTGACAGCAAAGGGAAGCACACAGTCCAGATTAAAACCACAGGCCATGAGAAAACTCATTTTACGGTTGCGTTATCCTGTATGGCAGACGGTTTTAAACTTAAACCAATGGTGATTTTTAAAAGAAAGACTATTCCAAAAGGAGTTAAATTTCCACCAGGTGTCGTGATCCATTGTCATCCTAAAGGATGGATGGATGAGAAGGGCATCATTTTATGGTTAAATAAAGTTTGGAATACTAGACCAGGCGCACTACTGAAGAAATCCATGCTTGTATGGGACCAGTTCCGCTCACACCTGACAGACACTGTGAAAGACAAACTGAAAAGTCTAAAGACATTTCAAGCTGTGATTCCAGGTGGACTAACCTCTATTCTTCAGCCACTCGATGTTGTTTTAAACAAACCCTTCAAAGACAGAGTCAGGGAAAAGTGGATTACCTGGATGAAATCCGAAGACAAAGAATTGACTGCAAAAGGAAACCTCAAGAAACCTGGCCTATCTCTCGTGACATCTTGGATTAAAACATCATGGGAAGACATGCCAAAAGAAATGATCATCAAGAGTTTTTTAAAAACAGGCATCAGCAATAAACTGGACGGCACAGAAGACGACCTGCTGTGGAATTCAGACTCAGAAGAAAGCGAAAGCGAAGAAGCTGGAGAAACAGATGTTCCTGCCAACTGGGACACTGATGATACATTAACTCTAGAAGAATGGAAACAACTCTTTAGTGTATCTGATGATGATGAATCTGACTTTGAAGCATTTTAAATAAATATTGTTACCGGTAATTTTATTTCGGTATTGTGTTTACCTTGTCAATAAATGATTTTTATCATGGCCGCACGTGTTCAACAACGTTTGTCAATTACAATGCTTGGTCTGAGCCGAGGAAAAGTGAAACAAAAATTTTATACCGATTTTTAATCGAAAATTAGGGGTGCGCATTATACACGAGTGCGCGTTATACTCGAATAAATACGGTAAATATGATATATTTCCTATTTCTTCAGTTAATTCCTGGTATCCAGGCCTTGGCAAATGATGTCATGCATCCTAGGAGTCTTCAGGAGGGGTTTTCTCAGCTAAGCACAAAGTCCTGCCTGCATGCCTGAGCAAAGGACAGATGGATTCCAGGAAGCAAATGCTACATGAATCATCTGCCCTTACTCAAGATGGCGATGGCCAGGATCGCTAGGTGGTGTTTTTCAAAGCGATACCTCAGCTAAATAAAGCATGGAGACATGAATGGTGGAGGTTTTTTGTCACATGAAATAGAGTTTTTGGTTTGTGGAGCATAGATGCAATGCAATTGTTGCTGTCCCTTGTACGTATATATACAGTATGTGAGCTAGGGACTAGATTGGAAGCTCTTTGAAGGCAGGGACTGCTGTGAATGTACGCTATGTAAATGTGTTGTGTAAAATGACAGCATGCTTGAAAATAAATGAAAAGCAAAGAGCCTTCTGCCAATCCTTGTGTGAGCCTACTGAGAACTGGAACCCACCATGTTCCTTGCTGACATTCATAAAAGAGTACATGTGGTACTGCGTATACTTGGAGAAGGAATGGGCATGCTGATGCTGAAAGGATTTTAACAAAATTCATTCTAGAGCCCTGTCCGTTTTCATCCTGAAGAATGTACATAAACACATTATATTGTGGCAAAAGTTGTATAAACAGTAACTTCTCTAAAATGGATATTCAAAGAGTTCATAAAGTCCATGTGAGGCACATCAGGGGTTAACTCCGCTGGCTTCCAACACTCAGTGCAGCTCCTCAAGAGACTGAAGGAATCTCTAAAGCAACAAAAAGGAACAGCAGAGAGTGCATGTAAGAGCAGCAAAAAAAGTAAAAGAAAAAGAAAAAAAACACATTTGATAAGGAGTCAAGTGCCTTGCATATGAACTTTATCCACCTTGGGCTGTCATCAAGACCACAACATCACATAGCAGAGGTGATACAATCCACAGACTCTGCGCTTCAAACGGCCATCCCTGTGTGCTGGGGTGGTGGAGATGGAATTGTATTGCATTAATGGGCACAATGGTTATCCCGGGGGTTTCACCACTACCCTATACAAGAACAAATGTTGTATGGCAATAGAGGCAGAGAGTGATGTGGCAGTCTCATTCTCAGGGAAATCATCACCACAGTTATGTGGTGTGGTGGGTGTTCCAGTCTTGTTAATAGAACAGCTGTAGACTTGGTAGCTTGTTAGTCTTTGACTAAGTAATTGACATTAAGGGAAATATGTTTCTGTAAGTGTTTGGGATGGATGGGTTTTTTTTTTCCAGGTGTAGTCTTCTAAATACTGAACTTCCCTAGTTTCCTACAAATCATCCAAACCTCTCTTTTTTGGTATTTTGTTTGAGTTGTGATAACCATTTTAAAAATGGCCCAATAGATGCTTTCTTAACGAATTGAGCTCCAAAAGGTTTTACCTTCATAACCAGGGCATTTTTTTGCTATTCTGCACTGTGCTACTTAAGTTGGCAATTGCGTGGACATGCAACACTATGCAAATTAAATTTATATCATTTATTTCACACAACTAGAGCTTTCTTTTGGTGGTATTTGATCATCACTTGGTTTGTTTATTTTTTATTATCTAAACAAAAAAAAACCTGAAATGTTAAAAAAAAAAAAAACGCACACGAATAAAAATATTTTCCAACTTTGGTTTAAAAAATATCCAATACAATCAAATTTTATCATAAAAATTTAAGCTAAAATGCATTCGGCTACATATATTTGGTGAAAAAAAAAACCCAATAAGTATATATTAATGGGTTTGTATGAAAGTTATAGCATCTACAAACTATTGTATATATATTTGAAAAAAAGTGATCAATCCTGATGTACTGACAGCCCATCTAATTTCTCAAGGCCCTAAAATGCCAGGACAGTACAATTAACACCCAAATGACCCCTTTTGTAAAGTAGACAGTCTTAAGTATTTAGCATGAGGCATGGCAAGTTTTTGGAAGTTGTAATTTTTTTCGAAGATGAATAAATCAAGTAACATTTTTTTTGTCACAATTTTTTTTCTCTATCACCAGTGCAGTACAGTATCGTCATATGACTGGTGTAGGAGTGATCAGGTATACTAATGACAGAATGATTGAAAAAAACAAAAAACAAAACACACACACACAATATTAAATATATAATTTCTTTTTTTTTTTTACTACACGCCATTTTATCACAATAGCTCAGTGTCGCCATAGTGGCACTGTACTACTCTGGGAGGGCATTCAGGGAATGTTTTGTTTTTACACTGTTATTGCTTACAAAGTGACTCACTGAATAAGCAATAGCTTTAGCGGTCATGAATGGCCGTGACCGGTGATTGTTAGTGGTGCACCGAAATGAAAATTCGGGTGCTGAAACTGAAAATTCACAATGCACTTGGCCAAAAACCAAAATGCACAGTTTTTAAAAATTAATATATATTTTTGGAAAAAAAACACACTTTGATTAAAAAAAAAAAAAATTATATATATATATATATATATATATATATATATATATATATATACATATACACACACACATACATATATATATATATATATACACACATACACACACATACATACATACATACACACACATACATACACACACATACATACACACACACACATATATACACACCCCAATTGTTTTGTAAAATATGTAAGAGGATGTTGCGACAAGTAAATAGATACCAAACATGTCATGCTTCAAAATTGCGCACGCTCATGGAATGGCGTGAAACTGCGGCACTTGAAAATCTCCATGGGTGATGCTTTAAAAATTTGTACAGGTTAGCAGTGTAAAGTTAGAGGAGGCCTAGTGCAAAATTTATGGATTTTGCTCAGACGTTCGTGGCGATACCTCACATGTGTGGCTCGAACACCATTTACATAAGCCTACGTATGTGTTCAACACTATGTGCAAGCACGGGGGGATGGGGGCACGTTAAACTTTTTAAAAAAATTTATTTAATTTTTTTGTTTGCACTGTTCCTTTTAAAAAAAATTGTAATCACTTTTAATCTTATCACAAGAAATGCATGCATCCCTTGTGATATAAATAATTAGTGACAGGTCCTTTTTATGGGGTCAATAAGACCCAACATCTCTCCTCTGCAATGTAAAGCATTACATAAAAAAAATAAAAAAAAATAAAAAAAAAGCATTGATCTAGGGGCTTTAAAAAAATAAAAAATGGCCGGAACCGGAAGTGACATCACTCTGGTTCTCCAAGGGCATAGAGATGGGTGGTGGCCATCTTTCCTTCTCTCATCTCTATGCCCAACACCGGGATCGATTGTTTGTCAGGTAAGACTGAACAACCAAGCGGCTCCGGTTGGGCGACGGCAAGGAGCGAGGTTTTTTTTCGGCACCTGTATCGGTGCTTTTTTTTTTCCATTTCACGTTTCGGCCACTGGAATTTCAGTGCAGCCCTAGTAATTGGTTAAGCTAATCACATAGTACAAGTAGTCAGTTACCATGAGATTGCTGTGGGCCAATCACACATCACAACAGTAAGCAAGCTGTTCATGAATGTAGCCCCAGTCATGACAGGTTGTTTACATTGTTATCATGTGATTGCTATGACCAATCATAGCAATCACTAGATACCTGGTTACCAGTAACAGTGATCCGCTGTGTCTGGATGACACAGTGGTCTCAGGAAGGGCATGCTGCTCACTCCTAATTAGGTGCAGGCTCAATTACATATACACACACACACGTGACTGAGCCTACATGTGTCGCCCCTCTGCAGTAAATGTACTGTTCAGGGCAACAAGTGGTTAATTGCTGAATGCACCTAATGACATCATATGTGACGGAATGCATAGGGCAGAGCTATATACCCACGCTATCACGCATGCCCGATGGTCATCTTTGTTTCTGGAAATTCGGATTCTGGCAGGTTTTTTTTTTGGACATGCGGTTTTACTTGGTTGCTACGCAAGTGCATTTACCTAACAAATTGTTCTTGTATGGCGGTTTTATACTATGTGGAGTGTCTTTTTTTCATTGCATGTATCTGGTACAATATTGATCCTGCTGACCTGATCCTAAGTGGTGCTGAGGAGTTTTCAACAAGCTGTGGAGGAGTGTTTAGCTTTATTATGATATCTTTGGGCATTATGGAGTAACGGTAGTATGGAAGAAGACTGTCTTTTATGCCTGGGGAAGGCCGGTTTTCTAAAAATGAAAAAAAAAAAAAAAAAAAAAAAAAAAAAAAAAAGTTCTTATGACCGTTCCTTGGTAATTTGTTAAGCCTTGCATGAAGGCGAGAGATGTCACCTTAGCTATATGTGAAGTTCAGTTTCCATCACAGCATTTGGGACGTTTTTTTCTCTATGGCTTTCTAAATTTCAACTGATGGACACTTTTATGGATTTCTTTCTCTTTGTTCACTTATAAGTTTTTGGTTTATGGTATATCATGATTTGCACTTTAAAGTCGCTTTATTTGTCACTCATGAATTTATGATTATGACATGATTATCTACTTATTGTTGCTCATAATACAGTAAATATAATTGCGTCTCATTACTTTTGTTACTTACGGTTTTGTGCCCCCCCCCACAGGGATATATCTGTATTACTGTATTTTTATTTTTATTTATTTTTGCATATTTTCCTCTGGACGCTGCACTGGGTTGTATACACATTTTCCCATACTTGGTATCAGGGTATAGTGCTAGCTACTGAGTACAGATTTTCTAATTTTTAAAATTGCTGAATGAGAATGACAGCTTATTGCTGGTGAATCCCGTATGTTTGTTCTATTTGAGATATGATGATGCCAATTCATTTCCGAGTACAAAATTCTGAAAGTTGTTCCCATTCCTTCTTAAGATCGTTCTCTAGAAAGTCACAATCTAAGATGCACAAACCTCACGAGGATATTTCGGAATGGAGAGAACGTTATATTATGCATATGGTGTTGCACCAAGCAGTCTCAATTTGGCTTTAAATTTACATTTATCGTTTGAGCTTTACTTTGGTCACTTATGAGGCATGCTGCACCTTATGGTCCTGCCTGGCAATCTCATCTATTAAATGTGTATGTAAAGATTACTCCTATACCAGCAAGACTGGCTTGAGAAAAAGGTAGAGTAGCCATACCACCTCCATGCCCACCAGCATTTGACATCCCACAAGACATTCCTCTAGCTGTCTGACTGACTCACATGGCTCCCTGAGTATTTAAAGGCTGTTGTAAGCACAGAGTCTTTGGACTCGATCACCTCTATGTACTGTTGAGGTGTGGATGACAGCCCCCAGAGGATAAAGTTCATATGACTTGGTGCATGATTGCTTATCAAATGTGAGCTGCCAATTCTTGTTTTTATCAATAAATGTAGTTTTTTATTGCACTTAGAGGCACCTTCTACTGCTCCTATTTAATTCATCCTCATTACTGAGTGCAAAGTGGTTGAGTCTGCTATAATCACTTGATCTGTACCAGACTGATAATAACTGCAGGAAAAAAAAAAAAGCAGCGTGATAAACATTTCTGGGAGAATTTTGTACACAGAAGCATCTAGTTGTAATGATCACATGAAATGGCATTTTTGAAAATTGTTATGTTATGATGTATTGACAAATTCATCAGTGTCAAGTGCTTATGTTTAAAGTTGAATTCCAGCCATACAGTTAAATACGGAGTATGGCCAAAGCTTTTTTCGTCATACTTCTCCTCTGGGTCACAGATGTGCAATTACTCTTGCACTCCTGTAACCCAGAATCAGACGCCACAGAGCCAGTCCAAGCTCTGCAAGGATCATGGATGTCAGGATCCACTTAGATATCTGACCAGCAGCTGGCTCAGCCTCTCAGGATGCCGCTGAGAGCCTGAGCCAGCTTCTCAAGCCCCCTCCCCAGCACGGCAGTCCACTGTACTATGGAGGGGTAGAACAGGGAGCCGGTGACTGACAGCCACCACTCTCTGCTTAGAGCAGACCAATAACTGAGCAATCATGTGACTGCTCAGTTTTCAGTCCTAGAATTTATTTTTATTTCCCACACTTATTTTATTATACAGGCAAATTGCATAGAAGTGAACCTTTACCTATTTAAAATATTTGCAATTCTTTTCAGTCATGTCCCCCCCCCCCCCCCTAATTTACTCACTCCTGCCACATGTTTGTTACTACAGCACAAGGGACAAGTGTACACTATTGTACCCTCTTTATAAACAAAGCTGCTGCTCAAAGTAGAATGTATTTTGCACCTAGAGTGATTGTTTTAAAAAAAATTATCAGGGCTAAGGAGCGTGGGTCAGTGTACTTTTAATACAATTCACTGGTACATTACGATAAAAGTCATCTCCCTCTCCCCAGTCTGAGTGCACAATCAGAGAATAGCAGCACAGTGATGAGGTTCTCCCTTCCTGTAAGCACTGTAAACGCTCTGAAATGAAGTCTTATTGGCTGCTTTTTCTGGTTTCGTTTTGGATGTTAAAATTAGTTGTATTCATCAGATAAAAGTCCATAGAGAGACTAGGTTATCCAAGAAATGCTAAAACTTTGCTTTACTCAGAATGTCAAATCTATTTCTTCTGTAATCACCTCAAGTGCCCGCATACAGTATCACACAATTCTGTGCAATTTCTCTTGCCTTACAGAGAACTGTACTCTGAACCAGGAAACTTATTGCCTCATGTTCAGAGCCACTGAGAAAAATAGAAAATGCCAGCAGCTTTGTGAATTTAGAGAACTGGGAAGCTAAGCATACAACACTAATGCCAGGATAAAAATAAAAGCTGCAAAATGGATTATTGTTGACCCTGATTTAGGCTTAAATGCAAATTTTTAATATTTGAATTGATAGTATATGTAAGACGTATATGAGGTATGTAGGGTACTAGCCATAAGAGTCGTACATTTTTACGTTTACTGTGACAACTATAAGGAGATCGGAAAAATAAGGACTCTTACATACAACATTGCAATGAACAGGGATAATGGCCAGCGATTGGACCAAGACATATCTAAATTCTTCAATTACTGTACAACATCTTTTATGGTCACATGTAAACCCGGAAACTTGGTTTTGGTATAGAATGCCTGCATTTTTTGAGGGGGCTGAAAGATGGTAAAAATCGGTTAATCAGCTGCCTCCTACCCACCCTATTAATGGGACAAAAGGTATAGCTGTCAGCGATCATTTGCACACTTGTCTGAATAGACATCTTTAACCAATATCTTGTACCATAAGTATGTCTCCAGCAACAGGTAAATTGTCCTCACTATTTTGAGTGAATAAACAGCATTTCCATGTTAAAAGACAAACAAAAATAAGAGTCATTAGAGCATTTGAAATCACTCTGTAGAGCAATATAAAAAAAAAAAACTGTACACAATTTCAATATGCCAAGTATGCATAAAAGAAAAACATATCTCATGCACAAATGATATTGCATGCCATATCTACCTACCCATTTTGTGGTTTATCACCCAGGTTTTCCATTTGTCCTCTTCTCTGCACATCAGCCCCATCGTGTGCAGCCGCATTAGCATACTGGTTGACAGCTGAATTGTAGCTGGCAGGCTGCCGTGGGACATTAACTGCAGCTTTAGTTGCACTTAAAGCAGGTGACTGGCCATCTGTGGCAGATCTATAAGTGGCATGCACTCCAGATGTGGTGGGGGGAGGTGGGTTGACTGCAGACAGCAGGGATAAAGCAGAAGGCTGAGGGGAGGACTGGGTTGCAGATGCTGGGGAAAAGGCAGAGGATGGTGATGGGATTGAAGCAGGTTTTAAAGAGGATGGGGCTCCAAATGGTCTAGGTGCTTTGTTGTAGGTCATATTGGCTGAAGTGGTGACTTTGGATGCAGCGGGTGTAGCGGGAGTTGCAATAGGCACAGGCTTTATTATTTCTTTAGGTGATTCCTATGTGTAAAAACAAAAAAACAAAAACACACACCAACCACATGCAAGAAACTCAGCATGGCATATCCTTAAAATGCACAGATGTCTCGAATTTTAATGTACCATCTGATGGTAACTAATTCAAATGAGTCAATAGCCCCAGAGCAAAAACTCTAACCTTTCAAAGCCCCAGTTCCCATGTGAAACATAAATAAATGCAATCTTGTGATAAGAATATCATGTTATTATAAATCGCACTGTACTAAGGCTAACCATACACGCTTAGATTTTTCTCATTTGAACAAAATTAAGGAATCTACAGTGCAGGCTATTGCATTTAGACTGCAAACCCCATATCCATCTGAATACCAGAACAATCACTGCATCTGATTGGATAGTCATTGTTTAGCCAACATTTTGTTGAGCTGGGTGAGGAGACAACACCACTCACAGCACATTCAGCTGATTCTACAGGGATAGACCAAAATTTCTAGCTGTGTATGGTTAGCTTAAAGCAGATGGTACACTGAGGTCTACCACATCTATGCAATCAAATATGTGCATTGTGCAACATCTGGAAAGCCCAGAATTCTGAAAGTAACTGCCTATTACTGGAAATGTTAAAACATGGTTATTACTTGTATTGCATAGTTCCATTGTTCCAGTTTGGACCAATGTAAGTATGCATATATCTCAATACCTGAGCAATCCCTTTCGAAGCTGCAAATCACTGTAGTAGTCAATGATTTTTAGTCTAGTGTAGAGCAGCTGCCCTTCTGCATAGTAACTACAGGGGTTGCTGGCTCGGTACTGCCACCATTCACAGAACGCATTGTATTTTTTTTTTCTCAATTAATACAAGGTGTTTTTTGATTGGACAAGGGAGAGATCATGACTTTACTGCCCTACATCTCCACCTTGTTCAGTCAGAGAAGTCCTTGTTTCTATTCAAGTCCTGCAAATGGATGTTGTTACTATGCAGAAGGGCTGCCACTCAGCACTGTTATCTCTATGGATGCACCGATACCCTTTTTATCAGTAAGTATAAAGTACCGATACTTATGGTCAAGTACTTGCCGATACCGAGTGCAGATGCTTTGCGGTGTGATTTTTGTACATACAAAATGAATGGGCACAAATCGCACTGAAAAGAATGGCATGCGATTTGAACAGGAATGTGGTGCAATTCCAGTCTGAATCGCATGCAGTTTCCCCACGCTCCTGTGTGAACCCCGGCTTGCTTGTTATCGTGATTTCAGCTTGGGTTCACACAGGAGCGGTGCAGAAAACCATATGTGATTCGGACAGGAATCGCACCATATTCCTGTTCAAATCTCATGCCATTCTTTGCAAAGTGATTTGCATCCATTCAATTCTATACCGACGCAAGTCACACCGCAAAGTTTCAGTTATCAGGGGCATTTTCACGAGTACTCATGAAAATACTCGGTATTGGTGCATCCCTAGTTATTACTCTACTATGGCAACTTGTAGCTTCCACAGGATCACTCAGGTATGATATATGCATACTTACATTGGTTCAAGCTGAACCAATGTACAGTGGGGCAAAAAAGTATTTAGTCAGCCACCAATTGTGCAAGTTCTCCCAATTAAAAAGATGAGAGAGGCCTGTAATTGGCATCATAGGTAGACCTCAACTATGAGAGACAAAATGAGAAAACAAATCCAGACAATCACATTGGCTGATTTGGAAATAATTTATTTGCACATTATGGTGGAAAATAAGTATTTGGTCACCTACAAACAAGCAAAATTTCTGGCTCTCACAGACCTGTACCTTCTTCTTTAAGAGGCTCCTCTGTCCTGCACTCATTACCTGTATCAATGGCACCTGTTTGAACTTGTTATCAGTATAAAAGACACCTGTCCACAACCTCAAACAGTCACACTCCAAACTCCACTATGGTGAAGACCAAAGAGCTGTCGAAGGACACCAGAAACAAAATTGTAGACCTGCACCAGGCTGGGAAGACTGAATCTGCAATAGGCAAGCAGCTTGGTGTGAACAAATCAACTGTGGGAGCAATAAATAGAAAATGGAAGACATACAAGACCACTGATAATCTCCCTCGATCTGGGGCTCCACGCAAGATCTCACCCCGTGGGGTCAAAATAATCACAAGAACTGTGAGCAAAAATCCCAGGACAACACGGGGGGGACCTAGTGAATGACCTGCAGAGAGCTGGGACCAACGTAACAAAGGCTATCATCAGTAACACACTACGCCGCCAGGGACTCAGATCCTGCAGTGCCAGACGTGTCCCCCTGCTTAAGCCAGTACATGTCTGGGCCCGTTTGACATTTGCTAGAGAGCATTTGGATGATCCAGAAGAGGATTGGGAGAACGTCATGTGGTCAGATGAAACCAAAATAGAACTGTTTGGTAGAAACACAACACGTCGTGTTTGGAGGGGAGAGAATGCCGAGTTGCATCCAAAGAACACCATACCTACTGTGAAGCATGGGGGTGGTAACATCATGCTTTGGGGCTGTTTCTCCGCAAAGGGACCAGGATGACTGATCAATGTACAGGACAGAATGAATGGGGCCATGTATCGTGAGATATTGAGTGCAAACCTCCTTCCATCAGCAAGGGCATTGAAGATGAAACGTGGCTGGGTCTTCCAACATGACAATGATCCCAAACATACCGCCCGAGCAACGAAGGAGTGGCTTCATAAGAAGCATT
The DNA here is from genome assembly GCF_062004578.1 of Staurois parvus. Classification (NCBI taxonomy): domain Eukaryota; kingdom Metazoa; phylum Chordata; class Amphibia; order Anura; family Ranidae; genus Staurois; species Staurois parvus. The sequence goes on along the minus strand of NW_028318362.1, from coordinate 1,464,423 downwards.
TCAAGGTCCTGGAGTGGCCTAGCCAGTCTCCAGATCTCAACCCATAGAAAACCTTTGGAGTGAGTTGAAAGTCTGTGTTGCCCAGCGACAGCCCCAAAACATAACTGCTCTAGAGGATATCTGCATGGAGGAATGAGCCAACATACCAGCAACAGTGTGTGCCAACCTTGTGAAGACTTACAGGAAACATTTGACCTCTGTCATTGCCAACAAAGGATATATAACAAAGTATTGAGATGAACTTTTCATATTGACCAAATACTTATTTTCCACCATAATTTGCAAATAAATTATTTCCAAATCAGCCAATGTGATTGTCTGGATTTTTTTTTCTCATTTTGTCTCTCATAGTTGAGGTCTACCTATGATACCAATTACAGGCCTCTCTCATCTTTTTAAGTGGGAGAACTTGCACAATTGATGGCTGACTAAATACTTTTTTGCCCCACTGTAAGTATGCAACAAAATTCATACCTAAACAGTTTAAAAAGGATTCTTAGCTTTGCATAGACTTGCTGAGCAGTGCCATCACTTGTACGGCTAATGATAATCCTTACTGAAATTACTCCCAGCTCAGTCAATGGAAACGTTTCCAGCCACCAGGGCAGCCTGAAGATAAGCATCTGTCTATCTCTGCCTTTAGATCATGGTTTCTAAAATTCCTCATACTGCTGAGAACTGACTCCCCTGATTCTAATGTATCTATTGGTCAGAGTGGATGCCATGACAGTGACAATCCAATTTTCAGTAGCTTTATTTTGCTTGATGTTGGATGGAATAGCATTAGGTGTAATGGTTAGTGCGTAGTCTGGAACCCGCAGAAGCAGAATTTAATAAAAACCTACACGCAAGCCCCTTTTATTAACACAATTTTATTGATGATTTTATGCTAGCATTCACGTTATTCTGTCCTCTGCTCCACCCTTAGCAACATCTGTTGTGCAGCAACAAACACAAATCTGTCTTAGTTAACTGCTTAGCACGTCTATGCAAGCTATGTCATTTTGAACATTAGCTATTTAAAACACAATTGCAGAAACTGGACTATAGCCAGACCATAGTTAGATGCACAATTGCTTCATAAAACTACTATGTTCAGCAATAAAAGCAACTCTGAAAAAAATTTGCTTAAGCTATCACCAAGCATTGACCCATACAGTTGGTCCAATAAAAGAAGCAATGATTTATAAATGACTTAGATTTCAGCTGACTAAATGCCAGCAAAGCATGTTATTTAAAGAATGAGAATCTTGTATCAGAAAAAAAATCTGCACTATAGCAATAAAAAACATATGTTTAATGATTTCCTTACAGTAACCATGCATGCCAGAATCTGGAATGACTATGTGATCAAAATATATTTTACATTTATAATGAAACACCAGCAAACAAAGTACATGCCAAATGGATATTTTGGGAGAACTTACAACTTGTGCAGGATTCTGATTGGTCTTTGAAGCAGCTGCAGCTCTACAAGAGAAAAAAAAACAAAAAAAGGTTATATTCTAAACAAACCCCCTTTTTCATACATCAGCCTTAGTTTTATTTAGGCTGCATGACATCTGTGCATTCTGAGAATACGCAATGAATGCATGCCCTGCTTGCGTTGCCATTCATTATGGCACCCTAAAATGCAACCAGCAGAAGTGTGCTTTCAAGAAAACAAAACAAAAAAAAAAAAAAAAAAAAAACACAAAGCTCAATGCCCGAAAAGGTGCAGGAGCTTCTTTGGAGCATTTGTCACATAGGCCAGCCCATTCAGGTGCACAGGTTGCCCTATGCTTGTGAGAAAAAAAAAAAAATGCACACTAACATGATGCTAATGTGAAATCTGTAAAATGGTGAATCTAATGCGCAATTTATAGCAACACAGAGAGTTGGTTGTTACCTTAACATGTTTGGTGCTCTATGCCAACAGAAGAGCTAGCAGAAAAACAAACTTGGTTTGCATTAGAGAAAGATTGCTCTTGAAACATGATTTAACAATAGCAAGGGCCAATACAATTTTAAGCCAAGTGAAATGCTGTGCCTGAGGCAAGACTCAGTCAAGGGACTACTGGCATCATACAGGATCTCTCACTCACAGGGTACATATACAGGCCCAATGCAAAAAGGTACAATAAACAAGCAATTCATCTAAACTGCAATGCAGAGCTGGACATACACAGAACAAGTACTCAATTGGGCAAAGCTCACTACAGCACATTGTTAACTTTACTACTTTTTTTTTCCTGCAATCCTTAGACAATAAAAGCACAACAAAAACTAAACAAAATGCATTTTTTTGTTAGTTTACAAATAAATCAAAATTACTGAATATAAAACGTGCACATTTTATTCTGTTATATGTCCCATTTCAAGTGACACCAAAATTATGATTCTGGTACAAAGCATCGCAAAAGTAATTTACAAATTAAAAAAAAACAAAACGATTTCAAAAACGGGAAATGTGTAAATATGTGTTAAGTATGTAAAATACTGACAAAACAAAAGAGTTTCAATATTAATAGTTAAATCAAAAAAAAAAAAAAAAAAAACAGCAGGAAAAAAGTAGCAGCTGAAGAGAGGAGACTAAGGAGTTAGGGCTGATTAGCGTAAACCAAGGGTAAAATAAGGAGTTTAAAAAAAAAAAAAAAAAAGACTTACTTGTCAGGTTCCTTTAATTGATATCATTTGCACATATCATTTTCAGATCTCAATACATCCCTTTGATTTGCAGATGAAAGCACAGAATGATACAATAGTAACAATATGTTACTTTGCATCTTTGTATAACTGTGTCTTGGGCAGTTTCATTTTTTTTTTTTTTTTTTTTTTTTTTTTTTTTTTTTTACACACAGCTACCGACACTTCTGAGTACACAGTAATGCTGGCTTTGTCTAATCATAGCCTGCAACTAGTTAAGCAAATCAGGTTTGTCTATTGTTGTGACTTAAGCCTTGTATCGCACAAATGGGCCAAAAACTGACCAACTTTCGGCCCGTTTATACAGCTGTATGGAAAACAAGCATCTGACCCGCATCCAACCAACGCTTGGCCACAAGTGCTGATCAGTGTGTTCTGGGGGCAGGGGGGTAGACCCTGTCAACAGCACAGTTGGGGAGATCGCCATACTTACACCTCCTGTGTTAGTATGGCAATCTCAGTTTTTTTTTCCCTGGTTGGTCTAATGCAGCAGGGATATGCGAATGACTTTGCAAATGGGAATAGGAACTCTAGTCTCTCTTGACAACCCTGTCCCTAGCACGGTTTCCGTGCCTAGTACACCTACACAGACCAACTTATGTTCATTGGAATAACCCTCCAGGTCAACGGAAGAACAGCTTCTCGGAATACTAGAAAAGGAAAAAAAAAAAAAAGGAGTATCCTACTAGGTCAAAAAATGATCGTAGCGAAAGTTATATTGTATATCTATGGAGAGGGAGTCATCCACAAAACACAATACTTGAAAAGCTCGTTTGGCTGCACTTCTGTAGATCACAGGAGTGCAATTCGTTCTGCACTCCTGTGACGTGTTTTCAGCTGACAGCAAGCAAAAGTCTGCTGTTGGCTGGCGTCACTCAGCTGGTCCAGGCTGGGGAAAGAGCACGACTTTAAATTGGGATACACCCAGATGTCTGGACCTGCACCTGACTCAGCCTCTCAGCTGCTTCCTCCCCCTCCACAGCCCAGAGCTCCAGTGAGTGCTGGGGGAGGGGGTAAGGCAGACAGCAGTGACTGACAGAGCTCAAACCGGCAGGGAGAACAGTAATCAGTGGTGTCTGATCCCTCAGTTGTCAGCCTTAAACTAGCATGGGACAGATGCAGCATCGGACCGATAATGCATCCACCTGGGTAAGCATGATTTTAAAATAAATAAATCCCATACTTTTTTTTTTTTTTCTTTTAAAAAAGGGGACAATTCCTCTTACCTCTAAACCATCTAGATTTAAGTATTAAGTTTCTAATTTCCTAACACAGAAGTCCTCTAATAATAATTTCACATTGGTAGATTTTTGTGATCAGCTGTTGGAAGTGTCCACATGCAAAGTTATGTCATTTAAAACGCTATTAGTTGTGCTGCCATAACACTTAAAATGAACAGTAAAAACATGCTCCATTTCTTGCAGCTGACAAATGCTTTTACAACAGAATAAATTTGCTGAAGGGAACTTTTCAAAAAGTATTAAAAAAGGAAGACAAGAAATGTCTATACTACATATAAAAGCAAAGAAAATAAAAAAATTACTATTTCCACTTTATCTGGTCCATTTTATGCTCATGTTAAAAAGGTTGTCACATTAAAAATGAAAAACAAAAAACACATCTAACACCACTGCTGACCAGCAGAGCTGTCCGTTTACAAACCCTGCATATCCACTGTACACATTGATTTTTTTCATGCAAGAACTGCTTTCTAACTACAAAAATTCAATGGGAATGCAAATGGCAAGCTTAGTCAAGGTCAGAAGCATCCTAAACTGAACCTAAATGCAAGCTGAATTCACCTGTATGCTTGCTGCATTTTTATATCCACGATGTGGTATCAAAAAGTTTTGAGACTAGTTTTGTAACACGCCAACAGATGGCAGCACAAGGCTGCACACACAGTTACGGGGATCACCAACCTTCATAAGACACTGTGCCAAAAGACACTGTCCTGTGTACATCGGGAGCTATGCAACTAGTGCTATTCTGACCACGTGCATTACCACGTCTGCCATTTCATCATGGACAGCAAGCTAGAACAAAGAGCAAACATGAAATTCTGCATGAAACTGGGCAAATCGCAGGATCTCTGCAATCTTGTCAAAACATCTGAGCTGGATCTTCATCTTGGGGAAGAGGGCATTTTTGGGGGTTGAGCTCATTGAACGTCTTCTTGATCTCTCATCATCTTCCAGGGATGTTGTTCTGTTCTTGAAACACCTCGAACGACTAATTGCAGCATTGCCGTAAACGTGCTGAATCATGTCAAACATCTCTAGCAGATTTTCCCAGTTTCATGCAGACTTTCACATTTGCTCTTTGTTCTAACTTGCGGTCCATGATGAAATAGCAGACGTGGTAACGCACATGGTCAGAATAGCACCTGTTGCACAGCTCCAGCTGTACACAGGATGATGTCCTTTGGCACACTGACATATGAAGGTCGGTGGTCCCTGTGACTGTGCGAACAGCATTGTGCTGCCATTTGTTGGCATCGCAAAACTTTTTGATGCCACCTCATAACCAAAACAGCCCTAAAAATGCCATTACTCAAAAAGATGCCAGACTTTCTTCAATATGGCAGAGGCATGCCCTTGGGTAGCGAGTGATTTCTTATACAGGATAAAGCTGGCTATACACAGATGCCTCCATTGAAGCTAAACAGCGTAGATGGATGACCATCCCCCTGTGATTATTGTATTTTCACAATCAGCCCTGCCAGCCGGCAAATTACCTAAACAGCAGCTGCATCCGACAGGCCAACCACGGACTGTGCCTCATGCTAAACCTGTATCCAACGTAGTGGCATCCTTAATCAGCAGACATGGCAAACTTTTACAATGGGTTCAGATCTGCTTTAAGGAGAAGTATACGTCTTATAAACACATGCTCGTTTTAAATATGCACACACTGAAAAAGCTGCTGACAAGCTAAAAGACTGAAGTCCACCCTCTTAAAACCCAGCTCAGTGTGGCAATGGAATAGTTGTGCAAAACCTGGATCACAGTAAGCTTTAGTACTGGGACAGTTTTTTTATCCCAATATTGTGAATGCGATTAAAAGCAGAATTATAGGCAAAACTTTATTTAAAATTTTGGCGTAAGGGAGGGTTATAATCCCTGTCCGTTTATTTTTTGCCACGTTGAGATGGCCCTTCACCTTTTGTGCCATAGTCAAAACAGGAAGTGAGACATCTCTACAAATTAAGGGAATTCCTTGGGGACCCCCAGATCACAAGAACTAGTGTCCCCATTGGAAAATTTACCCTCTATTACTTTTCTGGGGACAACACAAAATATGGAGTTTTTTACTTTCACTCTCAATTTCAAATGGTAAACAGGACAAATATAGAGACTGAATCTCCACAACGGGGGGCACCTACTGCAATAAAAACCTCACCGGTGTTTTAATACCTCTCCACCATGTCCAAAACTTGGGGGAAAAAAAGGTTTTGCCTTTAGTTCTTCTCTAAGAAAAAAAAGTGTATTTTTTAGAAATATTTTAGAGAAATCTGCTAAAAGTAGTCTGTGTTTACACTATAATATTCATACTGACTGATTAAGCACAGTGTATGCTGAAAAATTCACATATGACTTGTTATTTATTGAACATACCCAATTTGCAGAAAAGAAAAAAAAATCTCCTCGCACAAAAATATGCCAATTTATCATAAAGAATTCCAAACATTAGAGCACACTGCCTTATTAGGCAATGATGAGAATAAAGCTGGTCACAACTAATGCATTGCCAGCCAACGACTCATTTTGAATCACATTTTGTTTTTCATTTTCTATTTTTTAGCTCAGGCATTTCCCTCTATGTCTGAAATAACAGACAGTGTCCACAGTGGGAGTCTAGGCTGAAAGTATTTCACAAACACATGTTGTCCCTTTTTTACCACAAGAGGTTATGAGAAAAAAAAAAAATATTTTTTATGTGTTATATATTTTACTGTACAAGGCACCGGGAATGTGTCCTGGACAGCAGGCATATTCTCCCAGTATTTGAGTTAGGGAATCCCGCTGACAGCTGAGTCATTGGTTGTTAAGGACGCGGGCGAGCAGCTTGCTTGCTCACTCCTTAACAACCAGCTATACACTGATAAACACTGACAAAACATTGGCACAAAAATGGAAAACCACAAAAAAGTTAATGAGTGTTTTTTTATTCAAAACACTGCACATCATCAAAAGAACACCATACCCACAGTGAAGCATGGTGGTGGCAGCATCATGCTTTGGGGCTGTTTTTCTTCAGCTGGAACTGGGGCCTTAGTCAAGGTAGAAGGAATTATGAACAGTTCCAAATGCCAGTCAATATTGGCACAAAACCTTCAGGCTTCTGCTACAAAGCTGAACATGAAGAGGAACTTCATCTTTCAGCATGACGACCCAAAACATACATCCAAATCAACAAAAGGAAGGTCTTCACCAGAAGATGATTAAAGTTTTGGAATGGCCCAGCCAGAGAGTGTTTCTGCAAGGAAGCATGGGCAAATATTGCCAAGTCAAGATGTGCCATGCTGACAGACTCATGCCATACCCAAAAGAATGAATGCTGTAATAAAATCAAAAGGTGCTTCAACAAAGTATTGGTTTAAGGGTATGCACACTTATGCAACCATATTATTTTAGTTTTTTTTATTTTTGCTTCCCTCCACCTAAAAGATTTCAGCTTGTTGTTCAACTGAGTTGTATAGTTTATAGGTAACATTAAAAAGGTGGAAAAAGTTTGTCTCATTTTTTTTTTACATCACAGAAACCTGACATTTTAACAGGGGTGTGTAGACTTTTATATCCACTGTGTATATACACACACACACACACGTATTTCTTATTCTTTGACTCTAAAAAAAACATAATTGCTATTCATTCTCAAACTTCCTACTCTACATATGTGGGGAATAGATAACCCACATAATATAAAATAAATTTTAGTTTTATCTGTTCATCTCCATCCATTTACTGCTACTATACAGCAAACGTACAATCCAGCATGCTGTTGTGTATGATACACACCATATAAGAGTTGATACGCACATATTCACTCCTTTACTCTGTACCATAATGCACCCTATCAGTTTGCTCACAGGGATTGAACATAGCAATTAAGAGTTCTAACCCATTTTGGTTTTTTCCTGGTTGTCTTTTACTGGGCAGTTGCAGGATAGTTAAATTAAAAGTAAAATGTAGTTAATTTTCTTAGCAAAATCATTCTCAGCCCTTTAACTTTGTTATAGATTTATAGATTAAGAAGTCTTCTTAATGTGAAGCAGTCACAAAATGGCAAAAATGGTATATACAGTACATTAATTATTTTCTTCAAGCTTATTATAGAGATATGCCTCCCAGGGTTTATGGAATTTACCAATTCCCGTAAAGGTGGATATTGGTTAGTATTGTAGGCAAGGACCAGTAGTATGTCCATTCTCTGAATCAACAGAAAGATATCTTGGCAAATGCTTAACTTGATAGAGTAGTATTCTATTGCTATAGTAACATAATAAACAACAAAAACAGAAGCTAAATAACTTTAAATTTCCCATGTTTTTTTTTTTTTTTTTTTTTTTTTAACATACCTGTGGGAAATTTAGAAAAGTAAATGAAAGGACATTTACTTTTCCATTTCTATAATACGATTTCTAAATGCAGGCTTCTGGAATCTAGTCTTGTATGTATACATCTATTAAGAGGAATTCACAATTTGAGGGGTTATGTTGATTTTAAATTTATTGTATTTTGGCTTTAAATTTGATCTAATAAAATTTATATTTTTTATGTGCTGGTTCATGGGGTGCTGAGAACATTCATTTATGTTCCATATGCAATAGATTTTTAGAGTATTGAAGAATTGTGCCTGCAGTGCAATCTTGTATGTAAATTTACAATAAGGATAAACATATGTAGCTTATTAGGACTTTCTAATTGTGCACTGCTAACCTTACGGATGAGAAAAGTTTTTGAAGGATGATACAAATCAGATCATGCAATGTATAAATGTGCAAATTTAAAGTGGTTGCAAAGGCTGAAGGTTTTTTACCTTCCTTCTATGCGTGAAGGTAAAAAAAAAAAAAACCCAAAAAAACAACCTATTTTGTGCTCCCCCCTCCCTTATACGCACCGGAGCTCCCTCTTGATCCAGTGATGTGCATGGGAGCTTCGGCTGTCACGGGTCTCTCTCTCCTCATTGGCTGAGACATCAGTTAGCCAATTAGGAGAAAGTGGGGGTTGGAGCTGAGCCATGGCTTTATGGATGCATATACAGGAGCGAGCATGCACCAGTCCCCCCATAGCGAGCGGCTTGCTATTGGGGACACTGGTCAAGGAAGAGAAGCCAAGAGCACCAGCGGGGGACCCTAAGTAAAGAGCATCGGAGCTGCTCTGTGCAAAACCAATGAACAGAGCAAGTAAGTATGACATGATATTTAGAAATAAACTCAGCCCTTTAAAATCAATTTAAATACTCCCATAGAGGTTAAAGCTGGGTGCTTTTTTTCATAGGTATTTGTTACATGCAGGAATGCAGGATAAACAAAAATACTTTCTGACAAAAGGAAGACCTAGTATTTTTAAGACACAGTGATAATTCTAACCATAAATAAATGCTTTATTCCAGTTGTACTTCTATATTGGTACAGAACTCCTAGCAAACCACTGGGGGTAAACGACTAGGCAAAATCTAAATTAACATGATGTCAATTAAAGTATTATCTTCCTCCCTGGCCACTTGTACTTTATCTGACCTTCTGAAAATCCTTCTTTCCTTTCTAGGATGTATTTTAAGTGAAAGGATATGTTCAACATATTTCTTTGCTAAACAAATTAAATGAAGTCATCCTTGATGAGAATTAGGATCAAGTATACCAATTACACCATATATGCAAAAAAAAAAAAAAAAAAAAAAAGACGAAAACTGCGTACATCTTTATCACAGCAAAGTGAATTCCGTTAGTGTCCCACTTTTACATATATTTTGCTTCCCTACTAACCTTTACGCTAAAGGCCATGACAAAGTGAATATCAATGAAGACTGAACAGAATTTAAAAAGATAGCTACATTTGTGTGGGGGAGTTTTCTGGTGTATAAGACGTACTTTTCCTGTTAAAATATAGGGTTTGGGCTATGCTCGCCGTATAAGACTACCCCTCTTCCAACGCACACCAAATAAAAATTAAAAAACATCAGATTTGATTTCAATATGGTATGGTATTCCAATGATGGGGCACGATTCCTCGCTCCGACACCAATGATGGTGCCCCATCATTAGTGTCAGTGGGAGGAATAGCGCCCCATCATTGGTGTCCGTGGGAGGAATAGCACCCCATCATTGGTGTCCGTGGGAGGAATAGCGCCCCATCATTGGTGTCCGTGGGAGGAATAGCGCCCCATCATTGGTGTCCGTGGGAGGAATAGCGCCCCATCATTGGTGTCCGTGGGAGGAATCGTGCCCCATCATTGGTGTCAGCGGGAGGAATAGCGCCCCATCATTGGTGTCAGTGGGGGGAGGAATAGTGCCCCATCATTGGTGTCAGTGGGGGGAGGAATAGTGCCCCATCATTGGTGTCAGTGGGGGGAGGAATAGTGCCCCATCATTGGTGTCAGTGGGGGGAGGAATAGTGCCCCATCATTGGTGTCAGTGGGGGGAGGAATAGTGCCCCATCATTGGTGTCAGTGGGATGAATAGTGCCCCCTCATTGGTGTCGGTGGGAGGAATAATGCCCCATCATTCGTATCAGTGACACCATTGATGGGGCACTATTCCTCCCACTGACACCAATGACACTTGCTGACTCCTGTTCCAGTATGGTGCTGCTGCAGCCAGCATATGTGGTTGCAGCAGCACCTCTGCACTGCACACTTACCGGCTTCTCCCTCACTCGATTTTCGCGGGTCCGCTCGGCTCCGCCTCCTCGCCCGTGATTGGCCGCCTGTGTGCCTTTCCTGAGCGACAGTTCTGGCGGCCAATCACCAGTGAGGAGGCGGAGCCGAGCGGCAGGAGTGAGGGAGTGGCCGGAGTGACTGAAGGAGCAGCGCTTCCTGGACTGGATCGTCGTTGGACCGGAGCCAGGTAAGAGACAGCAGCTCTCTGCCCAACCCTGTACTTAGTGTCCCTTACGTCGGAAGGGGGGGGTAATGGCAGCGGCACCGCCCCCCTAAAAAGTGCCGCCCTGACGTATACCGGCGTATAAGACAACCCCCGACTTTTGAGAAGATTTTCAAGGGTCAAAAAGTCGTCTTATACACCGGAAAATGCGGTACTTATATAGCGCCGTCAATTTACGCAGCACTTTACATATATATTGTACATTCACATCAGTCTCTAACCCTCAAGGGGCGTACAATCTAAGGCATTATGGCAACCTGGGGGCGTTCTGTAGAGATGTAATTTCCTGCTTGTGTAATTGGCTTACTGATTTTCCCAGAATTCTGCACTAAGGCAGGCCATAGACGGGCCATTTATCGGCCAAATTTTCGGCCGATAAACGAAAAATCGGTCTGCCCCATTGCCGATGCTGCCACCTATGTCCACGAAAAACGACCATTTTTCGTGGATTTTCCAGCATGACCGATAAAAATAAATGAGATCTGCGAAAAATGGCCGACGGGCTGGCCCCACTAACGGCGTGATTATCGGCTGATTTTTCGTGCAGACGACACGTCTATGGCCTGCCTAAGATACAATTTGATTTTAGGCATCCTCTGCAAAAAACATTTAAATTTTTGTGAGGTACTCCCAAAGAGTTGATCACATTAAAAAGGGATTCAGACCCAGCCACTTTCCTCATTAGAACCCTGCAAGTGCAGCAGCTGATCAAAAATGAAAGTCGCTTTCATTCACATTGCACATGGACAAACAGCTATTTCGTCAGAATAACAAAAGGCGGGTATCTGCAACAAAAGATTACCCAGATTACCCAAAGTGGATTTTTTTCCTCAACAAAGAGTTACTCTTTAAATACATGACTTTACTTTATGGTAGTATTTAGGGAGTGAAAAACACACCCACCTATTATTCAATTTTTTAGGGATCCCCAATAAGCTGGCAGAAAAACATCCATTTATTTTGCCCAGTTAATAGACTTATGTTTGTGCTCACTTCAGATTTTAAGAGAGTATTATGACAAATACGGTGCCTGACCCCTAGCCTTTTCAGCAACTCGTGACAAAGGACCAGTCAATTTCACAGAGCACTGACACTTGCGCAACAATGTCACTATCAGCTGAACCCTGCACAATTATTTTACAGCTTGCGGGGCCACAATCAAGGTGCCAACAGACTGAGAGCTGTTGTCACTGGGTTAAGTTACCTAAACAATTAACCCTTTAACCTCCCTGGAGGTATTCCCGAGTGTAGCTCAGGGTAAAAGTTTCAGCACCACAAGTGGTAACCCCGAGCTACACTCGGGAATACCTTGCAGCGCTGCTCCGGGATCTCTTCTTCACTTACCTTGTCCTGCGCTCCTGCGATGTTCCTGCTGCAGTGTCCCCGGCAATGTCCTCCGGCCCATGCCAGCATCTATCTTCTGGGTTCTGTTCCCTGTGACGTCAGGACGTATGGGGGACGGAACAGCGGGAAATTTAAAAATGCAACATTCACTAAATACACTAAAATCACATAGCAAAACATTCATGATATCACTCTAAGGGTGATCAATAAATGCAGAAGTTCAATGTAATAGTGCGGATCATGGAGAGATCCTAATTCAAGGTGAGTGGACGTCCTGATCCAAGGTGTGATGATAGGTGTGATCACACAAATAGGTGAAAAACGCACTCACCAGATGTGCGTTTCATATACGCAATATGTAATCCTGCGTCACCAGGCCATAAAACGATCAGATCCCAGATCAGATTGTACCCAGATCACCATCCCGGCTCCACAGAAGTGAGGTCATCTGAAACCGCTACTAGGTATCACCAGGGTCCTGAGTCCTCCAGATGGGCACTGCGAATGATAGCACTCACACAGAGTGCCCAATAAGAGACCTCATAGCGTGATACTGCTTTAGATGCTTTATTCAGGGTTGGTTGGTGTGGGGTACATAAAAAGGTTAACCAAAAAGTTTACTGACCATATGTATTCATAAAGTGGTTAGGTGTCATAAAAGGGGGGCAGCAGCAGCAGCAGGACACCTAACCACTTTATGAATACATATGGTCAGTAAACTTTTTGGTTAACCTTTTTATGTACCCCACACCAACCAACCCTGAATAAAGCATCTAAAGCAGTATCACGCTATGAGGTCTCTTATTGGGCACTCTGTGTGAGTGCTATCATTCGCAGTGCCCATCTGGAGGACTCAGGACCCTGGTGATACCTAGTAGCGGTTTCAGATAGCCTCACTTCTGTGGAGCCGGGATGGTGATCTGGGTACAATCTGATCTGGGATCTGATGATCGTTTTATGGCCTGGTGACGCAGGATTACATATTGCGTATATGAAACGCACATCTGGTGAGTGCATTTTTCACCTATTTGTGTGATCACACCTATCATCACACCTTGGATCAGGACGTCCACTCACCTTGAATTAGGATCTCTCCATGATCCGCACTATTACATTGAACTTCTGCATTTATTGATCACCCTTAGAGTGATATCATGCATGTTTATATATTGTGTGTATAAACTGTGCTCTAGTATTTAGCGCTGCACCATTTTATTTAATATATATGTTCGATTGGAGGTTTTATTTGGTTACCTTTTCGTTGTATCAGCTGCTCAGTAACGGTTTTTTGTGTATACACATCTATACACTTTTTGCATTTAAGTCGCGCTCACTATAATATCTTTTATTACATAGTAAAACATTACTGTATCAAACCATAGTGCTTTGTCCTGTGCCCTGACTGCATTTTTACCGTTCTTTCTGCCTGGAAACTGAGAAACGTCCATGGCGTCCTAAAAACGGTCCTTTAGGTCAAAAGCAGTTTTAGATCAGCTAGAGAACAGCGATAGTAAATTAGAACTACTTGCAGAATTGAGTGATAATGATTTGTGGGGAAATTCGTCAGACACTGAAAACAATTTTGCAACTTTGCTCAGTGATGTGCGAACTTGGCGCTCTATTTCAAATTTCAGTGTTTTTGGTTTGATTATATTATTGAATTAAATTTATTATATTATTTTTATGATTATTAAATTATAATTTATGATTTCGGGTTTCATATTTTAACATACCCAGGATGTTTACTATACTCTTTTGGCCTACAATAAAAAAAAATACATATTTCCATGCAAAAAAAAAAATTTACCACTTTGGGCACAGAAATACTGACATAATCAGACTGCTAGGGAGGTTACGCCACCACCACTCCCTTTTGACTGAGAAGGAGGAACTCAATCTTAGCAACAACTATGATTTCAGAATAAATGTCTGTACACACAGGATCACCACAGACAGGTATATTCAGAGATTTGTCATATACATTAGCACTCTTCAACACACAGGGATTCTTTAGTTTGTATTAAAAAAGGTAAAAAATGGTGCAAATAAAACATTACAGAAAAAAGGTGTTACAAAGAAATAAAAAGAGAACAATAATGCAACAGAGAATTAAGAAGGAGCTGAAAATGAAGAATACTTCAAAGTCCTTGGTTTTCGCAGAGTCCAATTTTTCAAGCAAAAACATTGTCATGGCTCTCTCAAGTCTGGTTAGGTGCTGACAAACCATCTGACCAATTATACAGTTTAAGGGTTGGTAAATGGGAGTTCACCATGTTTATGACTGTATCGTGCCCTCCCTTACACACAGTATTATACGAATATTAATATCTTCCAATATGTGCAGGCTGCATTGCATTCTGGAAACTGGTAAGACAGTATTTTAGATGGGTCTTTCACCTAGGAGGGAAGAGACTGCTTTCTCAGTTTTCATATGTGCTAGCTTAGTCATGTATGACCTTGATTTGTTCGGTATGATATTCCATATACATATAAATTTAATATTATATATTATTGTGTGTTGGATTTTATGAATTGTGTCTGGATTTTGTCAAGTTGTGAATAGGGTAGAGGTCGCCCATGCCTGGATGCTTTCTGGGTAGAATTTTATGGCACGCTATGCATTCCTAGTGCTTTAATGGCCTTACACATAATGTGTGATACAACTGATGGATGTCATTGTTTTACGATAGGTCAGAGGGGAGTGTTAATCTGTAGACTTTTTTTTATGGTTTGTAGAAACAAAATATTCTGCCAGGCCTCAATTAGTGCTTTACAGCTCTAACCTAGGCCTGCGTGCTGGTGTCTGTTGTCCCTAAGTGGAGAGAACAGGCTCTTTGAAGTGTGTTAAATGTTAAAGCTACACATTCCACAGTTTGCATGAAGAGGGAGGGTTAAGGCTGGGCTCAGGAAAAACAAAATGGCTGAGACCTGAAAAGATGGCTGTCACCTACAGCTTCCATGTGCCTACTGCGCACAACCATTGCAAGTATCAGTAAGGGGTACGAAACTTCCGAGGAACATTTCAATATACCACCTCAGCCAGGAAAAGACGTACAGTAGCATAATAATATAGAGGTCGATCCATTACATGTTTATCGGACAAGACAAAAACATGACAGCACAGCAATTCTACCTTTATCCCATTAGCAGCATAACTTTCTGTCACCCTTTAAGTGGGTCTATAGTTTAAAAAAAAAAAGGAAGAAGAAGAAGGAATGGCGGCACAAAATTTGACACATTTACAGAACAGCAAAAACTATTATATATATGGCAACAACCAGCCAGACCAGAAAGGAATGTCAAGCTGCGTGGCCTGCTTTTGAATGATCAGCTCGATTGGTGACCAGGGAAAAAAAAAAACTTGGAATTGGTGCTCGGGAAATAAAAAAAAAACAAAAAGAGAAAAAAAAACAAAAACACAAACACACACACAAATGTCCCACCAAACCCAATATTTAGATATTTTCCCAATATATAGTTATCTGCATTTTTTTCTCTTTGTATACATTATTGGCTTGTTGCTTGGGGGTAACAACATCAAAGAAATAGTGTTCCTCAATGGCTTCTCTCCAAAACAGAACGTGGAAGCATGTTACAAAGTTAGAATTCCATAAAAGCTTCCAATATGTGTAAAGCCACACATGTGTTATTCTGGGAAGGGAAGATAAGTGGAGGCCAAATTCACATTGTTCCTCTACATCATTCACCAACTGATATCTAAAAATATACCAAGCTGCATAATGCAAAATGCCTACTAACAAGTCCTTTCAATTCCACATATTTTTGACCTTTGCAGCCTCTTCAGTTGAGAAGGTGAACATGATTTTCTGGGCTTTAGAAGAGAAATGACTCTGTAACCCTAGAACATGTATGAAGTACTAAGGGCAATTTTAAAAAAGCAGATCACATTAAAGATAACAGAAAATATGAAAAAGCATTACTTGTTACACTTCTTTCAAAATGAATTAGCCAATTAATGCGGCTAGTAAAAATGACCTAAAACACCTCTTTTTTATGGAGCTGTCAGATAAAAAAAAAAAATCCTGAAATCAGATATGCAAATGGTAGTGTTGATGTGAGGGGTGAAGCCAACCACAGACAGAAATTCAGCCGGCTCAACAGGAACCAGACAGACAAATGTTGATCCATCTATGGGCAGGCTGGTTGTACTGAAGTCCATCTATCGATGGACTTCAGTACAACTGGCCTGTCAGGTTTCTTTGTTCAATCACTTCCAGCAGCTGTAGCCGCCAGCAATGATCATTTTACTCTGACAGCTGGGAAACCTCCCGCTGCCAGAATACAATAGCGTGGTGGGAGGGATTTTTAAATGCATAATGTAAAGCCAGCCTTAGAGGGGGAGATCATTACATTTGATTACAAAAGGGAAAAAAAGATCAGTGTTGATATCCTCAGCAAGGCTGTTCACGAGTTGTCCAACAAGCAGGTACAAGAATGTCAAGGTCAGCGAGATTATAACTTTGTACACCTTAAAAACCGGGTGCCCCCTCCTTCTGCTATGCAGCCACAGATTAGTTACGGGATGGAGATGTCAAATTCTTTAAAAAAAAAAAAAAAGTATCCAGATTACAGGTAAAGCAGTTTTATTTATTTGTGTCTTTGCTGTAGCTTTTAGTTGCAAGATACATCACGTACTGAGCAATATTAAAGCTCGATCTTTAAATTAAAGTAGAACTAAACAGATTTTTTTCCGCTCTCATTTTAGGCAGAGTAAGGGGAGTATTATAACCCCCGTTATTTTTTTGCCATCTGTGTACCATTTGAGATATTTCCCATAGCCAAAATAGTGAGAGGAAATACCTTCCTGTTACCCTGGTCCCAAGAACTAATGTCCCCATTGTAAGATTTCCCCTCTATTCCTGTTCTCCGACAACCAAAAGTGTGTGATTTTCTTTCATTTTTACTCTTGATAACAGTAAAATGTAAAACAAAAAAAAAAAGGAAAAAAAAAAAAAAGAGCAGGTGAATCTCCCTAAAAAGGGGTACAGACCACAATTTAAACTTGATAGAGGTTCCTTCTACACTCAATCCAAGAAAAAAATAAATAAATAAATAAGTTTTGTCTTTATTTATACTTTAAGATGATGTAAGAGCAGGCTGAATATGCAAACGTTAGTCTGAGGAATAGTTTGTATTAGATATTAGTTTTCTAACAAAGTAATAAACTAGTGACAGTTGCATTCTTAGCTAATTAATGGAGTTTTAGGTTATGCAGGTATCATCTCCTTTAAATCTTGGGACGCAGTCATTGACCAGGGTTTAGGACTTGCGCAAGCTCCAAAGCATCCAGTGTGCACATACGGTAAATAGTGATTAAGACCCCTTTCACACTGATCTGATCAGTTTTTCAGACAGAGCGAAATCGGACCATCCATAGTGCTCTATGGCAAGGTGGGTGTCAGCAGACATGTGTCCGCTGACACTCGGCATCTGATGCGCTAATAACAGATGGATGGGGAATCCGTTCCCCATCCATCCAGCGGATCAGATTAGATGGAAGTCAGATGGAAATGTACAGACGGCTCGTTTATCTAACTGCCCCAAAGAGAACAGCGGGCTGTATGCATAGCGGTGTGGACACAGACCTGTCATCCACCTTCTCAGAGGGGATCAGCAGAGAGATTCCCCTGCTGAACAAGCGAATCTGCATGACAGAGTCCACCCAGTCTGAAAGGGGTCCAAGGATTGAGATCCTCTATCCTACAAACAAACAAAACAAAAAAAAAAAAAAAAAAAAAAAAAAATCAATGAAAACCTTTTACAAAATTTCCTTTTGTGCCTGTGATGACAAAAGAAACAGCAGTGATTTAACTACTGATATTTTTCACACCAGAAAAATATCAGCACCTTGTAAAGCTGAGATTATGGCAATCACACCTCTTGTGGAATTTAAAATGAAAGTGCCAACTGTTTCTCTCCCACAGGTCTAAAAAGTGTATAGCTCACTATTCAACAAGCACAGTCATCCTTTACAGTAATTACTCTTCCATTCTGACTTACAATGCTAATGTTCCTCTTTGACCACCTTTTGTAAATGCCAACATTAGATTTTATCAGTAAAAGCACATGTGTTGGGAGGTAAAAAGCAAAAGTTCTAAATAGATTCCACAAGATAAATACCAACACATACAGTGCCAGACAGTGTACAAACTGTGCACTATCATAACCCTATGTCACACACGCAAGACTTCACAGACATATCAGTTGGCTGGGTAAGGTTACTACTGCAAGGTGCTGAAATATGCTAAACCACAGAGCTAAAAATAAAGCAGGACACATTGCTCATATGGATGACAACATGTCCCCTACGTATCTAGCTGTGAAACTGATATAATGTCATAAAATGTAACAAGCCATACTTCATCGCATGTCTGGAAGATGTTTATCAACAAAATACTAAAGCCCCATACAAACGATGAGATTATTGGACAAATGATCATCCGCTTTTTTTTGCTAGTCTCATATCAAAAGTGAAGAGGCTACTAAAGTTATGAAAATTCTTGTACATAAGAAAATTTGGAAGTGATGTAATGTATTTGTATTTTTTGAGGAAAACTAATGGTTAAATGAAAAATCATACAAGAAAAAAAAATTTGTGCTTGTCCCTTTTCGGACATAATTTTGGATGAAAGTCGAGTACGAACGATCAGATTTTTTTTTGTCATTGAAAGAGTTCTTATGCTCTTATGCTCACATGCAGTAACCCATAGCAGACAATTAGAATTCCCTTTGCTGAAGTCAGACCAGTACAAAATGCTTTTGGTTACTGCACCTAGGAACTGGCACTTGGGAATGAGGATTCCCTTATGAAAAAGGCTTTTAAATGTCATAGGTTAAAGTTACTATATGGGTGAAAAAACAGAAAAGGTAAGTGTCTTTGAATTTACACAAGCATCTTACACAGGGGTATGGAAATTTCTGAAAAAACTACTTTTCCAGGGACTAAATCTGGGTCCCAATCTACTTATCCAGATAAAAAAAAAAAAAAAAAAAAAAAAAGCAGCAAAATTTTAACCAAAAGCGTATTTAAATCTGAGGTTCTGTTAGGAATGTCCGGGACTTTTAAAATCAAAAAGTGGCTTTATGGCGACTTAAACATTGAACTTATGTATTTAACATTGCACTGTATATCTTGCAGTGTAACAAGCACCAAATGGGTGCTCGTCAGGAAAGGAGAGTGTCCGGCTTATCCTTTATCCCTTTCACTGCCAGAGTCGTTTTTGCATTTTTTGCACATGATTAAAAAATCATTTTAGTCTTGAAGATTACACAAAACCCCCAAACATTATATATTTTCTGAAGGCAAAGATCCTAGACAATAGAATAGTGGTAGTTCCAATTTTTTAGGTCACACAATATTACCACAAAAGGTCTAGGAAAATTTCAGTAAAAAAAATTACACTTAAATTAATTTTAGGGTACACAAAAGCAATACATTACCCTAGTTTTGGGTAAGATATAAAAGATGAGGTTCCACCAACTAAATAGATATCCAACATGTCAAACCTTAAATTTACATGAACTCGTGAAATGGCAACAAAACTTTAGTACCCTATAATTTTCTATAGACTACGCTTTAAACCCCTTTATAGGTCATCAGTATAGCATTTACTAATAAAAATTTTTTTTTTTTTTTACTTCATCACATAGGGGACAAAGTCCCCTATGTGATGAATTTTTGGAGACAGGTTCTCTTTAAATGAGACATCCAGGGTCTAAAAGACCATGCATGTCTCCCCTGTGCTCCCCTGAATGTAATGTGGTGCACATTCACACTATTACATGCTCGCTCAGCCTCAATGGCCGGGAAATCTAAACAGGGACCTGGAAGTGATGTCATAACATCACTTCCAGGTCAGGAGAAGAAGGGGAGCGGACGTGTTGCTCTCCTCTCTCCCCTCTAGCCGCCGGCACACACTGAACCAGTTCAGGTCCCGCAGATGGGCAAGTGGAGCCCAGGAGACTTAGCAAGCAGGATGTTGAATTTGTAACACAATCAGGAAAGTAAAAAAATGGGGGAAAGCTGTACAGCTGACGAATTGAACAAGGCATTTGTCTTAACACATGCCTTTCCTATGAACCACTATCAAGAAAACAAACTATAAAATATTGACCACTTACTCTCCTTAGCCTCAGACATGTGCTGGCCCTGCTTGCAGGGTAGAGGGTCACAAAATTATGGAAACACCAGATAAAAACGAACAAAATTGTTAGCCAATATTGTGTTGGACCACCTTTGGCATCCAAGATGGTCTGAATTCTCCTGGGAACTGACAAATATAAAAGTCTTGGATGGTGGATAAAATCTGATACCACTCTTCATGCAAAAATCTTTCCAGTTCTCACAGAGATGCTGGGAGGTGGAAAACAAGCCCAAAACTTGTTCTCCACAATTGACCATAGTGACTCTATGATATTAAGGTCCAGCTACTGTGGCACCCAGGGAGGGTGCAAGACTTTGTCTGCATGCTTGTCAAACCACAATTTGACAACACCAGCTGTGTGAATCAGAGCACTATCATCTTAGTAAATGGTGTGGTCTTCAGGAAACAAGGTCTGTACCATGGGGTGCACATGGTTGTTCAAAATTTGTACATGGTCACCAGCAGTGACTACCTTTCAAAGTGATGAAGGGACCTGCAGAATACCAAGATATGGCTGCCAAAAACATGATTGCACTGGCACCATGCTTTGCCGTTGGCATAAGACAGTCCTAGTTGTGAGCTTCAGTGTTTGCCACACGTAAACACATCCAGTGGTTGGGAACAGTGTGAAGCTCAATTCATGGGACCACAGTACAGTCTTCCATTAATCGATAGTCCAATTTATGGGTGTTGTACCACTCTCTCCTCTTCTGAGCATTAATATTGATCAATAGAAGTTTGGCAATTGTAGCTCACCTGCAAATGTTTTGCTTACACTGGCTGAGGAATGAAATATGGCTTCTCTAAAACACCAGTATGACCATTCTGGACGTTTCACAGACACATGTGGTTCACTATATAGAACACATCTTTCAGATCATGTGCTATCATCTTAAACATAAACAAAAAGTTCATCCAAGGGTGTGTTTATAGAGTGAATTCTTTAAGTGTATACAAGTCCCCTGAAGTGGATAGTGATGATCAGTTTAAAACCAAGCTCCATTTAGCTAATAAAATTGTAAAAGCACCACTAAAAAAATCTGTTGAGCATTTAACCCCAATGCATGTGGTGGGAAGAAGGCAAAGGTGCCCTGTCCAGCGCACTGCTAGCGGTCTATCAAACTCTAGGAGGTTGTCAGCTGCTGCAGCTGGACAGCACGCCTATTGGTACAAATGTTTAGGGTAGTATGTGCCCGGGAAACACAAGCAGCTGAACTCCACCCTGCACCACGCCTAAATTCTAGTGTGCATGGGGTCTTACAAAGGAAAAGAAACTATCTGCCAGGAGATAGGTTTACTGATATTCAAGCTGTGCTAACCATTCTGGGGCTCTGCCTAAGTTTTAAAACAGATTGCTTACCATTTCTTAGATGTGATGGCTGCATTCTTTTTTTTTTTTTTTTTTAGGCTTGCTTTCTTTGATTTTAACCTGTTGGGTCTGGCCAGCAACTCAGTTTTTCAAAAAGAACATGCTCTCCAGCAGAATTAGTCAGTCAGGGATGAGACAAACCATTTAACACTAGTAGAGGTGCTTACAATGTAATTTACTTTCATGTAAAACCTTTATCACAAAAGGGAAAACAATGGTTCGCCATAACTGCTTATAAAAGTATTAGCTGGTGCTTGGCTGCAATTTGTTAGTGTATTTAAATCTGCGAGTACATTCAATACTTCCCTCCCCCCACACTGATAATACTGCTGCTCAACTGGTGCCCCCTGTGCTCCTTCATCCAGAGAGGAGGCACTCTAATACAGGCGGTGTTTTACTAGTCAGATTACCTGAACACTGGAAAAAAGCCTTAAAAATAAATCACATCGAGTGATTGGAAAGTTGCAATATATTACATTTTAAAAAAAGTTAAAAGTGGTTGTAAAAGGCTAAAAAACCTGTGTGCAGCAGTTCCCCCCAGCCCCCCCAATACTTACCTGAGCCTCTTCGCGATCCAGTGATGTGAATGACAGCCTCGGCTGTCCCGGATCTCTGCCTCCTCACTGGCAGACACAGCAAGCAGGAGCCATTGGCTCCCGCTACTGTCAATCACAGCCAGTCAATCAATGAGGAGAGAGGGAGGATGGGGTCAAGCTGCAGCTCAGTGTGTGAATGGACACATGAAGAAGTGGGTGCCCCCATAGCAAGCTGCTTGCTGTGGGGGCACCCAATAGACAGGATGAGCCAGGAGAGCCTGCTGGGGACCCGAGAAGAGGATCCAGGCTGCTCTGTGCAAAACCCCTGCACACAGTAGGTAAGTATAGACATGTTTGTTATTTTACAAAAAAAAAAAAATTAACCTTTAGCATCGCTTTAAATTTCAGGATTCAGAAGATGGTTGAGGGTTGAAGGTTGATTTTATGAGTGTAATGAGTCAGCTGAAGTGTTAGGTTCAAGTGTTAGGATTGCCACACTTGAAGCAATTTCAACAA
Source organism: Staurois parvus (assembly GCF_062004578.1). Classification (NCBI taxonomy): domain Eukaryota; kingdom Metazoa; phylum Chordata; class Amphibia; order Anura; family Ranidae; genus Staurois; species Staurois parvus. The sequence continues at coordinate 1,441,701 of NW_028318362.1, read as the reverse complement.
CTTTCAAGCAACTTTAGATTGCAAACACAACCAAATGAATCAAAGCAATTTACCACTAACAGTTTCAGTTTTAATCAGTTTAAAAGAAACCATTGGCAGTAGGTTGCTGTGATCCTTGTGGTTGTTTCGTGACCAAAAAGCTGTTAATGCAAGCTTATGCTCACCATTCACACAGCAGTTAACACTAGTGTAGATTGTGAATGCTTGCCAAATCATATAGTTTTGAGCCCTTTTACAAAAAACACACCTGTCACACTTGTGGTGCCATGCAAGAAGAGCATTTTTTGCTTGAAGCTCAAAAAAGGTGCATGAGCCGCTTTGCCACGTTTGTTGCATGTGGGCAGCACAGTGGCTAAATGGTTAGCATTTCCGCTTGGCAGTACTAGGGTCATTGGTTTGTATCCCAACCACAGCACCACCTGTCTGGAGTTTGCATGTTCTCCCTGTGCCTTCGTGGGTTTCCTTCGGGTACTCTGGTTTCCTCCTACACGCCAAAGACATGGTGGTAGGTTAATTGGATCCTGTCTAAATTGTCCCTGGTATGTGTATGTACGAATGTAAGTTAGGGACCTTAGATTATATGCCCCTTGAGGGTTAGGGACTGATGTGATTGACGGCGCTATAGGAGTACTTATAATAATAATAATAATAATAATAATGTAGGGCAACTCATAAAAGTGAGAAACATGCATGTGAAAGTCACCAACTGTGTAATAGTAGTAGGAATGGGGGCTAAGATTCAAGGAGATGACTTGCATGGTTATTTTTGGTGCTGGATGTTAGAAGTCAAACTCTAGTTCTAACATTTATTGCTTCTTTTATTACAAATCACATGACCAATGGTATAGCATTTTTTAGAGTTTGCTTTACAATTTATTTATGAAATCAAAATTATTTAATTAACTGCAGATTATATACACTTGGATGATAGTGGTCCTAAAATAAAAAAGGTTAAAAAAAACAAACTTTTTTTTTCGGAAGACACATTTATATTTGCAAACGTGATCATCACATATTACAGTCACAGCAAGTATGACATATTCTAAGGCCTACAAAGATGTTCCAGATGTGAAAAGAATCCAATGGACTCTTGTGGCTGGATGTAAAGGTAGATGTGGACAGTTGCAGCTGCTGGGCCTGTACAAAGCAATGCCTACTGGTGTTTAGATATATTCCCACAAGCAAGAAAAATTGCCTGCTGTTAAGGACAGATGATAGCAAATGATCGACTATATAATAACCTTCCCTACTCTATCCCAAAAAAAAAAAAAAAATTAAAAAAAAAAAAAAAAATGTTGGGCTACAGATCTACTTTGTTTCTACAGATATAAAAATATACTTTTGTATTACAAACTTAACATTCCCCAGCAAAAGCCCTTATATTCTATTTAGTAGCTAGTAGATCACCTGTATTAACATTCAATATAAATATCCAAAATTACATGATCCATCTACAGTCAAAAAATTGTTGCAATTTCCATTTAGCCTGTCATAATAGATTCTCCTAATAAACTGCTAATCAGCAAATGTTAAATGTAATCCAGAGGCCAGAAAAAAGTCCATAGCTATCCAATGTACAGAATGTGTCTCTTTCTTAAAGAAATTCTAAAGCTTTCTCTGCACCAAGCTAAAAAACCTTCTGTATCTAGTATCCCTCCCCCCAGCCCTTCCCCTTATACTTACCTGAGCCCAATCTTGATCCAGCGCTGTGCATGAGAGCAGCAGCTCTCTCCACTTTCTCCCTCCTCACAGGGTAGACCGATTAGCTCCAGCTCTCAATCAAAACCTATGACAAGGGAGCAGGAGGCAGGGCTCGGAAACAAGAGGTGAAAGACCCCACAAGTACCCCCCTTAGCAAGTGGTTTGTCGGGAAGAACTTGAAAGGGGGGGGGGGGGGACAGGTGCACCAGAGTGGGACCCCAGAAGAGGAGGATCGGGGCTGCTTTGTGCAAAACCATTGCACAAAGCATAGAAGTATAAACAAAAATGTTATTAAAATAACAGTTTACTATCACTTCAATAGTACTTCTGTGCCTGGTAGGCTCCTCATTTAAAGCCATTATCTCTAAAGTAAGACAAGATGTTCTCTCCAGGACATTACTGGAACGCAAGAGCAAGCTGATAAACTGAACACTTCCACGACAAACACAATTGTTTGTATATAAGATCAAAAAACTCTAGCTAGCATCTGGCAGTCAGCTGATACTTTAAAAAACTGCAATAGTAGCATTCAAAATAGCAGGACCTGCCCAAGTTTGTATAAATGGATTCGTAAAATCTAATGTGCAGCTCTCAATCTTGTCACCTGACAGTCACCCCTTTAAATTATTTTGATCATATCTGCTAACATCTAAGGAAGTTTGATCTAGCCCTCCAATACAGTTTTCCTTGTACAACAACTTTTCCATTCATCCTGTGAAGATTCAGATATTGGGGTTGATTTACCAAAAGAAATAGGTTGTACACTTTCCAGGGGAATATTTTATTAGCTTAGTGAATGTGGTGGAAAACAGGAATTTTGACGTACCTGTAAATTCAATATCTTAGAGTACAGCACAGGACACAGGAATTGATTACTGGACCATGGGTTATATGTCACTATCTTCAGGTGATTGGATATTGGAAAAAGCTTTGCTGGGACCACCACCCAGTGTATCCATATAACCCCACCCCTCTGTCATCTCTCTATTACTTGGTAACATACTTGAGCCTCACAGAGAAAAGAGGGGAGGGACCCATGTCCTTTACTGTATTCCAAGCAGCTACAGGTGGAAGAAAACAGAGCAGAGACATTGCAGCCCATTATTTCACTCTGCAAGAGTTTATTGCTTTCCTCATAGCTATAGCAATTGTTAGTACATACTCCCACATCTATGGATGGTAACAAACCTTCACTATGAAAAAGGCTTCAGTGAGGACCTGTTAAAATTTAAGCCAGCCATACATGGATCAAAATTTGGCCGATTTATCAGGAACCAGGTTATTTTCAATCCATATTAGGGCAGGGAGGTTGAACAGAATTTGATCTACCAATCAACTTTTGTACAACTGCACTGTTGGCATTTCCCCGCTTGATCAGAGTTATAGACTGCAGATTGCAACACTAATCATTGTATTCTAATGGCGGTGAAGTCTCCCTGCTGTCAGAATACAATAGCTCAGTGGAGGATTCCCCCATCCACATTTGTGGGAATAGAGGCAGATTTTTGTTTTCCTTCAATCTGCTGATTAAAGGAAAAAAAAAAAAAAAGACTGACTCATCCATGGGATGCCTTAGACCTGGATGGGGATTGATTCTTTCCCCTCTACCTTATGTATACAATGGGGATTATGGATAGTGGGGTAGCAACCCCCTTTCCTCTAATTAACCTAACACAGTCCGATGGCTAAAGGAATATAGCACATAAAAAAAAAAAATACAATTATCAGAGATAAGTGGCTACTAGAGCACTGCTCAGTTTGTATTACACTAGAGTACTTAATGGTTATCAGATAGTTGCTTTATCTTAACTCCATATAGATAAAATGACAAACATTAACACTGTAAAGCCAGTCATAGATGGAACAATTTTCTCTCTCTTTCTTGCAACCACAGGTCCCCACCAGCAGAACACAGTAATTACTGCTAGTGGCTATACTAAAAAGTATAATTTGCATGTAAATCTGACAGGCTGGTTGTACCAAAGTTGATCAATCAACTTGGGTACATTCAGCCTGCCCATACATGGTTCAAACCGTGCTGCTCACTGCTGAACCAGCAGAGATTCAAACCATCTATGGCCAGCTTAAGGACATACCTTGGAAGACCACTGAGCATTCTGTAGTCAAGTTACACCTCGGCGTAGCAGAAACAAGTACTTATTTCTTAATGGCAACCCAAATGCAGGCAGCAGTCGCATGTTTTCCAGGCAAAAAAAAAAAAAAAAAAACACAATATTGTGGGACACAAAACACTTAGCAGTGCCAAAATTTGGTACATGAGCTTCTTTAGCATGTTTTGGAGTGGGAAAGGCCCATTCAAATGAATGGTGTCACTCCCCCCCAAAAAAAAAAAAAAAAAAAAAAAAAAAAAAAAAAAAAAAACACACAACACACAATCTCAAGTGTGAACAATGTCTCATACTAATAATTTTTGCAACATGCAATACAATGTAAAGTAGAGAAACCTCTATCATATAGGGGGCTTTTTATAAAGGTTTGGCAAACACAATTTTGTTTATCTAATCCAAGTAATTTTATTTTTAGGCGCAAATTGGAAGCAAGAATGGAACAAAACCCCGTGTTTTCCCTGTTGAAAATAACACACAATGGAGAAAAATCACAAAAGCTTTACAAAAAGCAGTATGTGTGTTAATGTGTGAAATTTTCACAGTCTGTATAAGGGCTCATGTCCATGGGTGTTTTCCTGTATATGTGCATTTGAAACGTGTTAAACAGAGGTCATCAAAATCCTGACTTCAATTGGTCAATACACATGGCAGTTCAGAGGCTGCACTTGACCTGCTTTGCATTGCTCTGCTTTTCTTGGACACAGCATTTAGTGCATCAATGCTTGTTAGCATGATGATGTATGTAAAAGTAAGGCACAAAAGATTATCACATGGATATCAGATAGGTGATAGCACCTTAGAGACCCTGTCACCTGCCCATTTAAGGCACAGCGACAAGGTCTCTTAAAATGGACACACCTCCCCGGTCCAGGTAAACCTTCCTTACCGGCACTCCATGCTATGCTCTCATTTGCCACCATATAATACCAGGTGCCAGGTATGGGAAGCATACAATCTCCTCCTAGAATGTAGTGCTCAACCATAGCAGCCAAGCAATATACTTGAACACTAGAAGAGAGAGACATCATTGCTCCCACTAAGCTCAAACACCAACTGACACATGCTAATTTGATAAAGCTGTAATGGAGGAGAAGCAGGGGAGCAATGTGAAGGGGAGTATAATTGGATTGGAGGGCAGGCTTTAAAGTGACTCTGCCCATTTCAGGCAAAGTGACAAGTTTTCTTCAAAATAACTAATTGTTTCTGTCTGGTACAACTGAGGTTCTTTGAGGTGTCTACTAAGGAGAGCAGGAAAATAAACAATTTCAACTATAGATAAAATATTAGTTCATGAGAAATGGTCATTTAATTCTTAAAATATCCATGTCAAGTGGAAAAATACTGATTCTACATTTTCTTTAAAAAATATTGTGGTATAAAATAAAATGCAGAAAAAAACAAAAAAACCCAAAACAAAAAAACTGTCATAATCACCTAGGTGGATGCAGCACCAGTACGATGCTGCATCTGTCCCCCACCGCTTCTAAGACCGAGAACCGAATGATCAAAGATTGCTGATCACTCAGTTCTCAGGTCTTCAGTGAGCAGAGAGCCAGTGACTGGCTCTCTGCTCTGTCCCTCCAGCACTCACTGGAGCACCAGGCTGTGCAGGGGGTGGAAGCAGCTGGCTGATGCTCTCAGTGGCTTGTTGAGAGGCTGAGCCAGCTGCCAGTCCAGGCATCTGGGTGGATCCTGACTTTAAAGTCAGGATCTCTCCAGAGCCTGGACCAGTTCTGTGACATCAGCCAACAGTGAACTTTAGCTCTCTGTTGGCTGAAAATGGGTCACTGGAATGCCATATGAAGTGCACTCCTCTGATCCCCAGAAGTATGGCCAAAAGAGCTTCAGCCCTAGACATACATGGATCGAAATTCAGCTGGCTGCCAGTTCAGCAGGGACCTGATTAATTTCGATCCATGTATAGGCACTGTGGTTATACAGAAATTGATTTACCAATCAACTTCTGTACAACCGCCCACTTGGATTATCCCCACTTGTTCAGCGCTGCAGCATTGATCAATGTTCCACTGCTGTCAAAATACAATAGCTCAGGGGGGAGGATTCCTCCCATCCCAATGTATGAGCTGCCTTACATGGAATGTTGATACAATTAACTTGTAACCCAGGAAATGAAAAGACAGGTGAAGGAAGCTAAAATAGATAAAACACAATCTATTGTCAACACTGCAGTAAAAAAGTAGTTCAGTAGAAGACAACCAAAACTGTTAAAAGGTAAGGAAATCATATGCAGAGTAGCTTTTTACTCTGACAGGAATTCAATGTTGTGGCTGAAGAAAGTTCAATAAAAGAATTTATTATGGATGCTCAGCATAAATCAGATGGAAGTAGTTTATCACAGATTGCACAAAAAGGTCCTGGTGAAACTCGACCACTTCGTATTTTTATTTATAGAAGCAAAAGTAAATGATCCGATGCTGTAACTAGGACCAATGTCCAAATATTATCTTGATAGTTGCTTTGCAATAACATGGAAGCATCCGTTTCTTAGATGATGCTTACCCTGTGGTGATCTGAAATAGCTGTAAGCTCTATAAATAACATTTAATATAACTGCCAGGTCTGTGAGTAAAAGTTTGCTGGAATGCATTTTAAGGTCTAGTTTGGGGAAGGAAAGTTTCAGTTAAGGAAACGTGCTTTTGACTTGATCCCTCCTCTGGCTGCAAGAAACATCGATAGCACCTTGCTCAAATTTTGAATTTGTCTAACCAAAAGCTGCATAGCTGCCATACAGCTTGACAGCAGTAAGGTGAGCAACAGGCAAAAAACTTGAGATTTAAAAAACACGTGTTTTTTTTTAATATGCACATTACATTGTAACAGGGGATTGCTTTCCCACAAATGTGTATTTCTGAATGAGTAGAAAGATATTTGTCTTGTTATATATAAAATTCATCAAATGTGTCTTCCCAGAATATATTTGATAGGCTCCTGCATCTTTTACCCATTTTTTTGTTCAGGTCTTTGTATCTTATATGCATGTGATGTTTTCTTTAGGTCACTGTCAAAAATTAACATTTTGGTTTTGAATGACTAGAAATGTCTACAGTGCATCCAGAAAGTATTCACAGCGCTTAACTTTTGTCGCATTTTGTTATGTTACAGCCTTATTCCAAAATTAAATTACATTTTTCCTCAACATTCTACAAACAATACCCTATAATGACAATGTGAAAGAAGTTAGTTTTGAAATCTTTGCAATTTAATAATAAATAAATAAATAAAAAACCACATGTACATAAGTATTTACAGCCTTTGCTCAATACTTTGTTGAAGCACCTTTAGCACCAATTACCACTTTAAGTCGTTTTGAGTATGATGCTACAAGCTTGGCACACCTGTTTTTGGGCAATTTCTCCCATTTTTCTTTGCAGTACCTCAGGTTGGATGGGGAGCATCAGTACGCAGACATTTTCAGATCTCTCCAGAGATGTTCAAATCGGGTTCAAGTCTAGGCTCTGGCTGGGCCACTCCAGGACATTCGCAGAGTTGGCCTGTAGCCTCTCCTTTGTTATGTGAGCTGTGTGCTTAGGGTCGTTGTCCTGTTGAAAGATGAACAGTTCCCCGGTCTAAGGTCTAAAGTCCACAGTGCTCTGGAACAGGTTTTCATCAAGGATGTCTCTGTACATTGCTGCATTCATCTTTCCTTCAAGCCCGACTAGTCTCCCAGTTCCTGCCGCTGAAAAACATTCCCACAGCATAATGCTGCCACCACCATGCTTCACTGTAGGGATGGTATTGACCAGGTGGTGAGTGGTGCCTGGTTTCCTCCAGACATGATGCTTGCATTCAGGCCAAAGAGTTCAATCTTTGTTTCATCAGACCAGAGAGTGTATCTCATGGTCTGAGAGTCCCTCAGGTGCCTTTTGGCAAACTCCAGGAGGACTGCCTTTGCCTTTTACTCAGGAGTGTCTTCCATCTGGCCACTCTACCATGTAGGACTGATTGGTGGAGTGCTGCAGAGATGGTTGTACTTCTGGAAGGTTCTCCTCTCTCCACAGAGAAATGCTGGAGCTCTTTCAGAGTAACCATTGGGTGCTTGGTTACCACCCTGGCTAAGGCCCTTCTCCTTTGATCGCTCATTTTGGCCCGCTCTAGGAAGATTGCTAGTGGTTCCAAACCTCTTCCATTTACAGATGGAGGCCACTGTGCTCATTGGGAACTTCAATGCTGCAGAAATTTGTCTGTACCCTTCCCCAGATCTGTGCCTTCTGTGATCCTGTGATCCTGCCTCAGAGGTCTACGGACAATTTCTTAGACTTCAGGCTTGGTTTGTGCTCTGACATGCACTGTTAACTGTGGGAACTTATATAGACAGGTTTATGCCTTTCCTAATCATGTCCTTATATCATTATGGGGTAATCCATTTTGGAATAAGGCTGTAACATAACAAAATGTGGCAAAGGTTAAGCGCTGTGAATACTTTCTGGATGCACTGTACATTTAGTTACCCGCTACATTATGCACAGAGGACTGTGAAATACTTGTACAATAATCAAACTGATAAAAAAAAAAAAAAAAAAAAAAAAAAAAAAGGACCTTAGACCTTACTATACAGTTGTAGATCATACATAGTAAGCCTTTGATTAGTAATAAATGCAAGTTCATGATTGGTCAGGGGTATTGTGAACACTGTATAGTACAGAAACATGTAGCATGTACTGTAAAGGTACATTACTCATAATGGTTCTGCATCACTTCATGTGAGGCTGCGATTGGTCAAAAGCATTGTTACCACTGTATTGCACAGACAAAAAATATATTACAGTATCGACAGGGCAGATAGAGTACAGTAATGTTTTCTTGTCACTTTACTAGACTGAGGCTGTGATCATTCAGAACCTCTGTGAGCACTGTACCACACATATGTTTATGGAGTATATAAAAGTATGTACGGACCACAAGTATATAGTTAGAATGCTAGCTAGAAACTATACTATACTCTTCTGGGTGTATTCCAGTCAAATGCACACTACTTGGTCTCATTATGTCATGCCTTATCTGTTTTTATGCAGCATACTACAGTGAAATAATTCAATACTCACTTTTGCAAAGTCAAACTCAGTGATCCAGTGCATGCCTTAATCTTGTTTTGTGCCTCTAAATGGGTCATTCCATCCGTGCTTATGCCATCAATTGTAAGGACTACATCACCAATTCCGATATTTGCTTTAGCAGCTTTCCCTCCATCATTAAGCTAATTAGAAGACAGAAAAAAGGATCATCAAGACAACAATGTAAAATTAATTAAAATTATTAAGTCACCAATCAATCATTTTCTTGACAATGCAACTTACCTTTTATTAAAGTAACATATATGCATATTCCAATTTTGTATTGCCTATAGATTCTAATCAGAAGGATGTCTCCTCCAGAACAAAAAGGCAAACCTTTTGGAGACCACAAAAAAAATCTTCACAAGTCTGAAACTGAAATATCTACTGGAAGTTATCCTGTATGTGCAAACATATTCTATATTGGCCATCAGCAAACACGTTTACTGCCATCTCTGCTCAACCTAATTCTTTTAAAATTTTAAAAACAAAACTAAAATACATACACATTACATACTTTTGATTTGCACCATTTTCACAATCAATGTGGAAAATATAGATACTATGCAAAATAGTATCATCCTTGTTGGGTTGGTTAGTGAAACCATTTAGGGTCCTCTAGCTGCCCATTACAAGATCTACATGTTAGGCAAGTAAATTATGAAAGCACTTAAATTTATTGTTTTATAGAATAAGAGCAAATGTGTACCCATTCATTGATTGTGAAATTGTGGCCTTAAAATTACTTTGAAAGATCTAATGGGAATTATAGTGAACTCAGAACTGGCCACAATATTATTACACATTGCAAGATAAAAGGTGTACAGAAATCTAATGGAGTGCCCACATAAAATGTATTCATATAATGTGTAAGCAGTACATATACTGCACATAATCAGATTGTAAAGTTGACCACAAACACACACATCAGACTCTTGTGCAATCTCTGTGCAGTGCCCTTCAGATTTACCAATAACTATGTTGTGTGAGGGTCTACCTGACTATGACTGTTTATAAAGACACTACATGGGCAACTACTTGTAAATCTAAAAGCAGGGTGGCACAGATTAAAATCAGATTGCTGTGTATGTAACAATCTTATTAACATACCATGTAATCTTTCAATAATTTGACAATTTGTTTGATATAAAATTTTTAAAAAAAGATTACATATCATAATTAAATACTTCTGTCATATCATGCATGTGTAGCATTTGTTAAAGTGAAACGGCACTCAAAACCATTTAATATTTGGGCAACAAGACTACATGTGATCAGTCAATTATTGCAGTCCTATATACCAGTGGAAATATTACAGATAACCAAGCATAACCTCAATTCACAAGGCCCCATATCAATCATTTTTTTTTTTTTGAGAACCCTCCTTTCTTCATCAACCACTCTGATACCTGACAGTTTCAACTGAGACAACAGGGTCATTCACTTTAACAAACTTTACTAAATTAAAGTCCGGTAGGAGAAAAACATAGCATAGTCAGTGCAATATTAGGAGTCAGATTGATCTATAATTGTTAAAGAGGCAGCAGTACAGGGAATTTTAGTTACATTTACTCAGCAGCTCACCAGAATGTTTTCAGCAACTGATTTTTTTGGGGATATAAAATTTCAGGGTTTTGGTGTAAGTTCTAAGCCCTTCTACTACCCCAACCAGTAAGTGCTGAGCAAAGGTTAGTAATCAGTAAAAAAGTATATTTTAATCTCATATTACATATGTTTAGTGCGCTTATGTACAATAATTCTAGAACTTAGAAAAAAACTTCTTTAAAAAAAAAAAAAAAAAAAAAAAAAAAAATATGGGTCTTTCTGGTTCCATTATACACCTCAAAATGTCTTCCTAAATATATAGAAGTAGTGCCGCGCAGTACTATGTGCAAAATAACAAATATAACACCCTTTCAGTGCTCCTCATAGTGCCAAGTGTCATCCCATAATGCACAAAAAGTAATAGTGAGTAATAAGTAGTAGTGAATAAACCAGTAGAAGTCAAAGACTTAACATATTCACATGTACCAACTAATTTGTTCATGTCTAGCACTTTGAAATGTGACTGTTTATCCCAAGTACGACTGCAATCCTACCTAATAATTCCTCACTGATGAAAAATAAAATTATGAGTTAAAAAATAACATCTTTTTAGCAGAGGAAACGCGCTGGAATTTTTTTTTCAGCCTCAGGAAGACTATGAGGCACACAGGGTTAACACCAGAGGGTTGAGCAGCATGACCAGACACTCTGATTGCAATACATCTTTTCAGAGAGATGAGGAAAGGAATGGAGATCTGTGACTAAGGACAGCACAAGATCAGCGATAATGATACAGTACTGGAAGCGTTCTCTTTACATGAACCCCAATTTTCTCATTTTTAAGTTTCCTCAAACTCTCTAGTGAGGTCCCCCTTCCACTCATGGGCTCCACAGCAGCTATGTGGGTTGATATGGCTATAGTTACACCACTCCTCACGCTCTACCTTTAGTCTTTCAATGAGAGCTACAGTAGCAAGAAAAAGTATGTGAACCCCTTGGGATTACGTGGAGTTTTGCATGAATTGGGCATAAGATGTGCTCTGAACGTCATCTAAGTCACAACAATAGAAGAACACAGTCTGCTGAACATAATACTACACAAACATTAGATGTTGCCATGGTTTAATTGCACATAACATGTAAACATTCACAGCGCAGGGAGGAAAAAGTATGTGAGGCCCTAGCTTAATGACTTCTCCCAGAGCTAATTGGAGCCAGGAGTGAGCCAACCTTGACTCCCATCAGTGTGATGATATTGGATGTGTTGCTGACAGCTGTCCTGCCCTTAAAAAACACACACCTGTTTTGGGTTTACTGGTTTCAAGAAGCACTGTCTGATGTGAACCATGCCTCGCAGAAAAGAGCTCTCAGAAGACCTACGATCCAGAATTGTTGACTTGCATGAAGCTGGAAAGGGTTTCAAAAGTATCTCCAAAAGCCTTGATGTTCATGTGTCCACGGTAAGACAGACTGTCTACAAATGGAGAAAGTTTAGCACTGTTGCTACTCTCCCTAGGCGCGGTCGTCCTGTAAAAATGACTGCAAGAGCACAGCGTAGAATGCTGCATGAGGTAAAGAAGAATCCCAGAGTGTCAGCTAAAGACCTACAGAAATCTCTGGCACATGCTAACATTTTGGTTGACACATCTACAATAAGGAAAACATTAAACAAGAATGGAGTACATGGGAGGACACCACGGAGGAAGCCATTGCTGTCCAAAAAGAATATTGAAGCATGTTTGAAGTTTGCAAAAGAGCACCTGGATGTTCCACAGCACTACTGGCAGAATATACTGTGGACAGATGAAACCAAGATTGAGTTGTTTGGGAAGAACACACAAGACTATGTGTGGAGAAAAAAAGGCACAGCACACCAACATCAAAACCTCATCCCCACTGTAAAACATGGCGGAGGGTGCATCATGGTTTGGGGCTGCTTTGCTGCCTCAGGGCCTGGACGGATTGTTGTCATTGATGGGAAAATTAATTCCAGAGTTTATCAAGACATTTTGCAGGAAAACGTACGACCATCTGTCCGCCAACTGAAGCTCCGCAGAGGATGGGTGATGCAACAGGACAATGACCCAAAGCATACAAGTAATTCAACAAAACAATGGCTGCAACAGCACAGAATATGACTTCTGGAGTGGCCCAGTCAGAGTCCTGACCTCAACCCGATTGAAATGCTGTGGAGAGCAATTCACACCAGACATCCCAAGAATATTGCTACACTAAAACAATTTTGTGAAGAGGAGTAGTCCAAAATTACTCCAGATTGTTGTGCAGGTCTGATCTGCAACTACAGGAAACGTTTGGTTGAGGTTATTGCTGCCAAAAGGAGGGTCAACCAGTTATTAAGTCCAAAGGTTCACATACTTTTTCCTCCCTGCACTGTGAATGTTTACATGTTATGTGCAATTAAACCATGGCAACATCTAATGTTTGTGTAGTATTAGATTCAGCAGACTGTGTTCTTCTATTGTTCTGACTTAGATGACGTTCAGAGCACATTTTATGCCCAAGTCATGCAAAACTCCACGTAATCCCAAGGGGTTCACATACTTTTTCTTGCAACTGTTGATGTCAATTGTGAACTGAACTTTTGGTGCCTAGATCTAGACAATGTTTTTGTAGATTTCTATGGATAATCTACTAGAGCAGCCTTTTTCAACCAGGGAGCCTTCAGGTTTCCTTAGGGGTGCCTTAGCAATATGCTTAAATATTGCCCAATACTGTAGAAAGGCCAGCAGAAGGTGGATCAAGCCCACCTTTAAATTACACAAAGCCAAAGATTTTCAATGTGCACCATTAAAACGTTCTAGCTGCCGGGAAACTACATCTACACAGCACCCTTGCTTGCCCCTCTGTCAAGGTTGAGAGAGCATGGAATACTAGTCAGAACCAGTGTGCAAAGGTGTATTTACTTTGAAAGAATAAATCACCTCTAATATTGGGTGTTCTACGTGTACAGGTTTTGCTGTGTTCTGTAAAACTATTCGTTTTTTTTACATTTTGTATTGGGTGCCTCAAGACTACAGAATTTTACAGGGTAAACAGTAATAAATACCTGGCATAGATTCTCTTAGGCCCATGTCATATTTACATTCCTATTCAACAAAAACTGACTTTTGAGCTGTAAAAGGATATTGGAAATACGGTTTCCAGCAGTTTTGTGAAACAAGATGACTGGAATGCTTAGCAATAATGTACAACATACCTGTCTAAAGGGCATCAACAAAGTGATGCCTTTATGTAAAAAAGGCAGACCTAGCAAAGGATCAACCAGGCTGAAGAGATAAAAAGAGAAAAATGAACCAGAAAAAAAAAAAAAAGAAAAAAAAAAAAAAAAAAAAGTCTGAGATGGATCTTCTAAAATTTTACTGTTCATTTCCTCGTTTCACTTTTTTGCTCTAGGTTATATAAAAATAAAATAAGGGCTCAGTTCACAAGGATTATCACATTGGTTAACTCTCCTTAAAAGAACACTTGCTTTTGACTGACAGTTAAGGTAAAATATTTTCTTAAAAAAAAAATAAAAATATGTTTCTTTTAGCTTTCAACAACTTTTAAGCGAACAGAAATGTAAACCTTACACAACCTTCCCCTACCAAAACACACAATGCGGTACAACATGAAACAAGGTGGATCTCATCTCATCTAGCTGCCTCGCATACTTTGAATCCCATACCTTTCCTTTACAAACAAACAATCACTAATCCATACACATTTTCCTACAATTCAGTCAAAAAAAACAACAACAAAAAGCAGAATACAATACTACTGTGGGGGAGATCCATGCATCACACAGTTGGTGTTTTTTTTTTGTTTTTTTTTAACCCCCACAGCAACAAACATATGAAATGTGTATACCCAAAATTAAAAAGTGTTACTGAACCCAGGGCCCTGCATTCACTGAATCTGGTCTCCCAAAGTACACAGATCATGGAAATGCAATTATTTTAGTAAATATAAACTGCTAAATATCTTTTCTCATCAGCAGTATATAGCAATCTTGTGACTTCTATCAGTGTCTAGCTGAGCACTGGTTAAATGTTGTAGGAGGAGCTTTCATTCTGCTCTGACTGCCGTATGAGGAGGCATAACTCATGGCTCTCTGCCTGGACAGTGTTGATTGGCCCTGTGCTGATCACATGCACCCTCCAAAAGAAAAACAAAAAACCTCTATAGCCATACACTCTAAACTGAGCATGTGCAGAGTGACTCCCAGAGCTCTCCACTATCAGCAGATTAATTGGGGACAGTAGAAAAGGGGGAGGATAAGAGAAGACAGGATCAGACAGCCTTTTTACACAATGCAGAGGATTAACCCCTTAGGTTCCACAGTGAGTCTAATAAGTATGCTTTACTGCATATACAGACTGTTGTGGGTTTAGTAACACTAACACTGAGAAAATATGAAGACTGCCATTACTGATCTGTTCTGGAAATGCTAGTTTCTTGGTTGATTTGCTGATCCAGAGGTTTGAGTCTTTTCAAGTTACTTTCTGCATGTTTGATCCAGATAAGGAACATGGAAACGTCAAGGAAAGGGACAGAAAGCCAACCAGATTTTAGGAGTAGATCAATGACAGCCCAATATTTGTCTTAAAATTATAACTTAAAAAGGGAAAACATTTTTAGTTTTGTATAGAGTGGGGAGGGATTAGAACACCTGTCAGGTGTTCATTGCTGCCCGTGTCCCAGTTAGGGAGATTCACTCATTTATCTCAGGTTCTTCTAGAGTGCCATCAATTTAAACATTTACACATACATATTATTTATACACACACACACACACTTTTTTTGCAGGAGGTGCTAGGAAAAAAAAAAACAAAAAAAAAACAAAAAAACTTGAATTTTAATGCAGGAAAAAAACAAAAACCCACAATATACAGTATAACCCATTTTTTGTAAAACATAAAATGACCCTGATGAAGTCACGACGCACGTGACGCAACGCGTCGGTTTGTCTACTTCCTGGTGACGTATGTCCGGACGCAGTGGCCATATTGGATTCCCCCAGGTGCATGCATATCTACCCACAGGCTGGGAAAAACGCTTGTTTATGGAAAGGAGCATGTGAGTGGTTTACTTTGTCACTTTTTACTTTGCCTATTAAAACTTACTACACTATGGAAGGCTTTCTTGTCTTTTTATGAGTTGCACAAGAGAGGAGGAGGATTAAGGAGTCTGCCAGAGGAATACACCACTGAGGTGGTAACTGCTTTGAGGCCCTGTGTGGGTCGAGGAAGGGAGGTGAGCAGGCATTGCTGCCATTTGAAGGAGAGTACTTGCACTTAGAAGTGGAGATCACGTGTGTGTTCCAGCTTAAAGCACAGTCACATGCATGGAATATTTTTTCACCTTTGATATTGTCTTTTTCACTTATGGCATATATTAGTTATGTTTGATTTAGACACCATTGTATGTGGCCAATTATTCTGTTTTCATGTATATATACTTTGTTTAGTATATCTGATTTATGCACTACATATTTAGGTTCTTAATGTGTGATATTTAGCTATTATAGTCATTTCGGTTGACATTATTTTTTCTATCCACTAGAGGGAGTTCACATATTTTTAATATATATAGTGGTCACTTTGATTTACTATTATACTTTATGGAGACACATGATTGTATTCATGAGATACAAGCGCTTCACTAATTTTATGTTTATAAAATCTGTTGTTGTACCGAGTAAATAGATACCAAACTTGTCATGCTTTAAAATTGCGCACGCTGGTGGAGTAGCACCAAACTATGGTACCCATCCCCTGACGCCAACAGTATGCATAAATGCGGCCCAACAGAACTGGGCTTTTTCCATGAGTGTGCATATGTGCATACTCGTGTTTGTGCTGGGAGCGCTCTGTCTCCCCAGGGATGCCTGGGTTCCCTATTAACGATCGGGACCAGGGACTCCCGGTTCTGGGTCGCTCGATTGCTTTGATAGCCTCTGATTGGCTATCACACTGATCAGTCACTGTGCAGCCGAGCCCCAATGTTTTCTTTTCTCTCTGAATGGGGATTGAAACAAAAACTTTCCTATATACCTTAGACTTACAGCTGGAGACAACTTATATAAAGTGTGGCATCGTGACCTGCCTACCCTGAGGACTGCCTACTAGTGAGGACTGGGAGGATGGGCTCCAACAGTATCTTCCCCAGATTATTTCAGCCCAAGTTCCTTCATAGAGTGTATTACAGTTCTCAGAGACTGTCAGTCATTAATTGTACTGGTCAAGCAAACTGTCCTAAATGTCAAGCAGAGGTGGGTAATTTTCTACACATGATCTGGTCCTGTAAACATATTCAGGGCTTTTGGATGGCAGTGGTTGCGAACGTACACAGGGTCAGCGCGGTTACGATCACCCTGGATCCTTTACTACTGCTGTTGGGCATAACTGATCATCTCCATGCTACTTCTCACCAGAAGCTGTTTTTATTTTATGCTACATACTATGCTAGAAAGACCATACTCTCTAAGTGGAAGTTAGCAGACCCTCCGACAGTGTCTGCTTGGAGGTCTATGATCAATGCAGTCCTTCCTCTTGATCGGCTCACATATATATATATGAGTCATAATTGCCCCCAAAAATTCGGAAATATATGATGGTCAGCTTGGGTTGATGCTAGGAACCTTACTTTTGTCTGATATATTGATCTTTTCCATTTCTTGACTTCTACATTCTTTTCCCTCCCCAACCCTTCTTTTTCCTGAGGTAAGCTGCCCCCCCGTCCCTTCCCTCCCCGCTCCCAGTCCTTTCTCCTCTGCACCCTTCTACTTTTGCCATCGGGGCAATGCTTTCTTCCCCGCCATCCCTTCCTTTTCCCTGTTTCTTTTTCACACTTTATTTACAAGAACTCTTGGATATGACGGTCTGTTATTGTCTCACAGAAGTACTATAAATGAAAATGTGATTTTGTCTTGAATTGTCTGATCCGCTTCTTTGTTGGTCTATATATGTGTAGCATTGCACCATGTTTAATAAATTCTGTTTAAAAAAAAAAAAACACAACAACCCTTTGCTCTCTCTCATACAGGGAGAATGTTAACAAAAGTGTGTAAAAATAAAAGAAAATAAAAAAATCCTAGATCAATGCTGGCTCTCTAGGTCATTGCCAGCGTTCGTGTTGGGGTCAGGTAAAGATCAAAAGGTTATGATCTCTTCTCCATCTACACCTCCTCCCTCGGCAAACTGGTACACTCCCACGGCTTCAACTATCACCTCTACGCCAATGACATGCAAATTTACCTCTCCACCCCTCAACTCACCTCTTCAGTCTCTGCCCGTACCACCCACTCGCTGAACATCATATCAGACTGGATGTCGCTCCACTTCCTCAAACTGAACCTTTCCAAAACCAAGCTCCTAATTTTCCCCCTAGCCCGCACCCCCCCCCCCCCCACCCTCTCCATCACGACCAACAACGTCACCATCAGTCCCACCCCGCAAGCCAAAGTCCTAGGTGTCACTCTAGATTCAAACCTGTCCTTCTAACCCCATGTCCAATCGCTAGCAAGCTCATGCAGGCTCCACCTCCGCAACATCTCCAAAATACGTACGTTCCTAACCCCAGACACCACTAACCAACTCATTCACTCATTATCTCAAGACTCGACTACTGCAACTCCCTCCTCACCGGCTTACCCCAACACAGGCTATCCCCGCTTCAGTCTATCCTGAACTCAGCGGCCAGACTCATCCACCTTACTAACCGCTTCTCTTCTGCCACCCCTCTATGCCATTCCCTCCACTGGCCCCCAATTGCCCAACGCATCAAATTCAAACTACTAACACTGCCACACAAAGCCATTCATAACGCTGCCCCAAACTACATCACCGACCTGATACCCAAATACCACCCAACCCGTACTCTTCGCTCCTCACAAGACCTCCTACTCTCTAGCTCCCTGGTCTCCACCTCCCACGCCCGACTGCAGGACTTCCCCCGTCCTCTGGAACTCACTACCTCAATCCATCAGACTGTCACCTACCCTCCTCACCTTTAGGTGCACCCTGAAAACCCATCTCTTCAGGGAAGCCTACCCCACCCTCACATAACTGCCGATCTCCTCCACTCCTCCTACCACTCCATCCCCCACAACCACTTCCTCCTATGCCACTATCCCCTCCCTCCTAGATTGTAAGCTCGAAAGAGCAGGGCCCTCGAACCCCTTGTGTATTGTATTGTTACTGTATTGTCTCATGTACTGTCCCCCACTATAATGTACAGCGCTGAGCAAACCTTTTGGCGCTATATACTGTATAATAATAATAATAATGATGATCAGTCAAATTTTGGGCATGATTTTTTTTTATTTTTTTTTTTAAATACACATTTTTAAAAGTAGCATCAGAGTCAGAGTGTTTAAGGTAGGATAAAAAAAATGCAAAATGCGCTCTATTGTTTCTCGGCCTTACTGCAGATACAAAAACACACACACACACACACACATACATACATATAGATTTATTTTTATTTTTTTCCAAAACAAAATTTGAAAAACCGCTGCGCAAATACTGTGTGAAAAAATTTCAACAACCACCTTTTTATTTTCTAGCCTCTGGTAGATTTTTTTCTTGTAAACAAAACATATCAAAATATCTGCCTACAGCTCAGCTTCAGAAGTAGTTGTATTGTATAAGCTGCCTTTAGATGCATCTGCAATATACCATAGCACAAAATAGGTCTAGTAATAAACCCCAGTGTCTCGAATAGGTTAAGCAAAAGATTTAAGGGCACAGACATTTGCAATTATGTTTACTTACACAGTAACAGTATCTGTCCAGAGCAGGTCTCACTTTGCATGCTAACATTACAGAGAGTAAATATCACTTTATCACAGGCCCCGTTGGAAAGAGTCTGTGCAGGGCAGGATATTTTAAAACTTCCCTATTACAGTGCAATGACATACTGCTTAAAGGCATTAACAAAATGATACTTACAGTATAAGTCAAATGTCAAATGGATACCTTGCTTAAAAAAACAAGTATGGATTGGGAAATGTAATACATAGGGACTTCTAAATGTAATCTCCAAAGCATTTCATTATCATGCAATATCATTTTCAGGAACACATTTTGACGGAGTTTTCCAACATTCAAGATTTGTTTGTGCCAACTGCCAATTGGGTCTAAACTTCATCAATGATCACATTTACACTTGGTGGCCACAAGCAAAACAGTGTAGGAAACTGAAAAGCAATAATATTCTAGAATCCATTATCACATCTGTTCTTTAAAATGAGGCCACAGATACAGGATAATGGTGGGCTTTGTAGGCATCTGACCGCTGTCTGTCTGTCACTTTAGCAGATTGCTCTATAAAACAAGGAAGCTCCAGGCTTGTGGGGGACATTACAAGGCGGCAGAAAAACAAAGAAAGAAACAAATTTTATTAAAAATAGATTAAGTGCCAATAAGTAGTGGAAGTGTACAGATTATTTTTGAATAAGGATATTGTTTAGTGTCATTTTAACTGCTTGCCCACCACCCTATAGTAGAAGTACTGCTACAGGGCAGCAGGGCTCCACAAAATCACGTATACACACACACAAAATTTAAATTTCCAGGCAGGGGATGCACGCATGCGCCACCCTACCTGTGCCGCCAAGGATGTAAGAGGGTCCCGGCTGGAGATTCCCCGCCGCCACCTGGCGATCACTGTGTAAAACTGACAGGGGAGAGACCTGTGTGTAAAAACACAGGTCTCTATCCTGCCAGCAAGAACATGCTGCTTTGTATTTCTCTGCACAGCAGAGAAATACAAAGCAGCATATCACGGTTGTAAAACAGCACACAGTTAACCCTTTGATTACGCAAAAGTTAACCCCTTCCTGCCCAGTGTCATTAGTATAGGGTCAATGCTTTTGTTAGCACTGATCACTGTATTTGTGTCACTGGGGATGTCAGTGGCAGTTAGTCAGTTCCCACCCAGTGTCAGAATGCCCACCACAGTACCACTATAGGTCACCGATTGCCGCCATTACTAGTATATATATATATAAAAATTATACTATATATATATATATATATATATATACACACACACACACACACATATATACACACATACACATATACTTTTTTTGTTAGCAAAGACATGTAGCAGATTACATAATGGCTGAAATTTGTGATGAAATTTGATTAACTTTTTTTTATTGAATATGTATTATAGCAAAAAATATATAATATATATTTTTTTTTTTTAAATGGTCTTTGTTTATAGTGCAAAAAATAAGAAAAACGCAGAGGTGATCAAATACCACTGAAAGGTCTATTTGTGTGGGAAAAAAAGGACATGCATTTAATTTATGTACAGAGTTGCATGACCGTGCAACTGTCAGTTAAATAACGCAGCGCCGTATCACAAAAAAATGGTCTGGTCAGGAAAGGGGGGGGGGGGGTTAATCCTCTGGAGAGCAAGTGGTTGATGACCATTACATTTCAGTTTTTATCTCCTCGGGATGGTTTGTCTCAATGTTCATTTAAAGTATGTGACAACTGGTAGACAAAAAAAAAAAAAATATGTAGAATGTCATGGTCTGTCTAAATATCTACCCAATAAAAGGAAGGCAAAATCCTCATAAAAAAAAGTTTGCTATGGAGGGAGAGTATAGGCCATGGAAATTTGACTTCAGGTGGCCTCCCACCTCTAACAGCACTGTGCCCAATTCACAAAGCTAAGACACCAGGATAAGACACCAGGACATTCTATTTTCAAAATGGGTACAGCAATTTTCAATTGAGTCCAATAAAATTTGAAAAACGCATGACTAAAATAAAAAGGAGCCTGTCCCTCTGTTAAACCTTAATGAATTGAGTGCACCATTTCCCAACTGTGCATAACAGTATCACTTAACAGAGCCCTTCAGGAACAGGACTGTTTGATACAGGTATGTTGTTTTGGAGCTAGAAGGCAGCCTACAATATTAGTTCAGGCATTACGCAGAGCACAAACTGTCAGAGCAAAGTGGTCATCTTACAACAGACTCACCTCCCAGAGTTAGAATCACTCAGGCAAACTAAAAATTTGAAAAAGGGTTAAAACCAAGGCCGTGCCATTGCTGGATGTCAACTGAGGAAGCCATTTTTACCCCTCCCTCCCAAAGATGGCCACCCTTGGTATCTGCATTGCCTCTTTGTGTCAGGTCAGTGGCACTTAGCAAGTAAAACTGCAGGATCAGCATCACTGAGCACATTTTTTACCTGTTGCAGCAGTTGCATGTGATGGCTAGCAGCACTGTGCTCAGTGGTTTTACTAGACTCAGCATTACTGAGCTGCACTGAGGATGGAGTGTCCCAATATGGACACCTTGGCCTCAAAGCTGAGTCCCAGGGTGCCTTCCAAGTGTGCTGTCTCAGGCAGCTGCCTCAATTGGCTTCAAGGAAGGCACGACCCAGGGTTAAATTATAGAATATATATATTACAGCATATCTTTGGAGTGTGGGAAGAAACCAGAGTGTCAGTAGGAAACCCACGCAGGCACAGGGAGAACATGCAAACTTCAAGCAGGTGGTGCCATGGTTGCTATTCGAACCAACGACCTTACTGCTGCCAGGCAGAAATGAACCATTTAGCCACTTTTTTTTCCCTTTCTGTAGAGAAGGCCGCAAAATTAAAATAACTAAAAACTAAAATATTCAGATTCTCATACACACAAAACTATGAATTCATCATTTATGGAGTCTTAGCAGTACAAAGTGATAAAGCTATGCTTAGCTTTCTTTTTTCTATTTTACTGGTTGGTCAAAAAAACTAAACATTTTACAGGCATGCTACTGTAAAAGTTGCTAGACAAAGGTCTGGTGTCCCTCTACCATACAGAAGCAATGGAAGTAGACTCTGGAATGTTACAAAGATGGCTTTATGAAGTCCAATAAATGCACAGCAATGCAGCTGCAAGGATGACATAGGGATCCCACTGCTGCCTCCAAGGGATGTCCAAGTCACACATTGTGGGCAGCAGTGTTTTAGTGAAGTGCACAATTGCACTGCAAGATCCCGCATATTTGTAGATCTGCCGCTAGCCTCTGCCAGGTATATGGGACCTGCAGCATTTCTGAGCACAGGCGCAATCCACTGCATGGGCAGACATGATCAGGTCTCTAATGCTTGGAAAAAAGCAGAAGCATCTATGCACATACCAGTACATTAGATCCCAGTGTGTGAGCAGGCATGCTGCTGGTTTAAAGCAGTTTAGACCTGGCAGAAACCTTTGGCATGTCTACACAGACGGGATTCCATTAATATGCAGACATAACGTATGTCTATTCTAGTTCCCAGACACTTTAAACCAGCAAAGAAGCAGTTGGTTTTATCCAAGTTTTAAAAACCTGACAGACTGTGGGAGACATGTCACTGGTCTGTGTCAGGTATCTGGGACCTGATAGAGGCCTGGGGCATGTCTGCACACATGTGGGATAGTTCAGGTTGGTGGTGCAAAATAAAAAAGTGAAAAGCAGCGTGAAGAGAACTTAGGAAGGCAATATTAGACTCCACAGGACTAGTCCTTATGTTTTTGTTATTGCCATACAGGGACAGAGGGAATTTAGGCCTCTTTCACACTGATCCGCTTTTTCAGAAAATACGCCAAAAACACCCAAATCTAATTGAAGTCTATGGCAAAGCAGTAGTAACTAGGAGAAAAACCAGAAGTACGTTTACCTGCAGCAGCACTGCTAGTTTAACCTAGGTAGGATGAAGTTCCTCTAACTACAAAATGACAGATTCTAAGAATATTAGCTAAAACACTAAAAGGATACCTACATTTTTGATCCGTATAAAAATTGTATGTTCAAGTAACTTCAGCTTGTGTGCAAAAAAGGTTTAATTTTTCTTGTCGTGTTCCACCTTCATTTAACACAACATACTTTACACAGTCATCTGTGTTTTATTGTATCATTTGAACAGATTTATTTTATGCTTATGTCAAATCAGCATAAATTTCTCTGAAGAATTCTCACCAAGCCTGCGGTGAATTCCAGAATTATGCTTGCCTTGCATTTCAAGAAGTAAAAGAATCTAAGGCTTATTGATAAAATTACCACAAGTACTAATTCTCCCATAGATTTATCACACAGGAATGTCTGGCATACAGGCAATACAGAATAGGATAAAATAGAGAAAGAAAAAAAAAAAAAATCAAAAACAGTTGTAGGCATTAGGAAAGATTGCTTAGGGCAGAAATCCAGAATTTAAAGTTTGGCAAGTATGAGCAATTTTTCACAAAAACAATAATTTAGAAAATTGTGATAGAAATTACACTGGATCGTGAATGACTTGAATATTAGAAGCAAAATAGAATACATCACATATATTGAAGTCAAGCACGTATGGACAACTTTTTCATACAATTACATTCCACATTTCTCAGAAGGGAAGGTTTGTATTATTCGCTACTGAATATAACCAGGAAAAAAAAAACCCCATGCACCAGTCAGTTTATGGGAGTGAATGTGTAAATAATTCTACCAAAAGCGTGTTAATTTTAGTTGGTATCTACACAAGCCAAAATGCAAACTTTTCAATGCAGCAGAATGAATGTGATTTCCTGCTCCTCTCTCTCAATACAATTTTGAAGCAATACAAGCCCCAAGTTTGATACATCTGATTTTAGGGCAGGACATTTGTGAATTTCACGTATGCACCTGTTCTCTCTCCAACTAACACCTGTTCCTAACACTTCTGTCTCTGCATCCTTTCCACACCAGGGAGAGAGTAGTAAACTACTTCTAGTTTCTTCAGAGTAGTAAACTACTGTAGGTATGAGATTCAGACACCTAGAAGTAAACATATCAGCACTAGCTTCCCAATCCTCCCATCATGCTGATGGCCCAATGGGGTGAGGCTTATGAGCAAGTCAAACATGCCATAGCTTTGTGACCACAGAATGCAGTAGGTGTCATGCTTACCCCTAATGCAGGTGGTCTGGCACTATAGCTGGCTTCTGTGTTCTTCACCTATAGCAGCCCCCTTTCCCATAAGGCAAGCAAGCCTACCGGTACTCTGTTGCCCCAGGACTTATACACAATGCTGTAGTGCCTGGCCACCATACTGGGGCAGGTGCAAACCAAGCACAGAAAACAGGTACTTGGGGATGGCAGAAAGCCAGAGCGGTTCAATGACAATTCAGGTACAAGGCAGGCAAGGTTCAGAATAATCAGGGTCTGATCCTTATTCAAAAAGGCAGGCAGAGTTCAGAGTGTAGCCGATATCTGATCTGAGGTTGGGAATCCAAACAGCAGAGCAGAACACACAGGGAGCTTGAACACTTATTACACACACCATCACAAGCATGAGACTGCAGGCTTGGCTTTCTTAAATCAGGTTTGGTATCCACCCAGTGATTGGCCACATCAAATCACTTTGCAGGTGCATAGACAGAATGCATCACAGCGAAAACCAGGAGGCTGGAATGAAACCAGCAGCTGTGATGGATCAGGAGCACTAGATGCTCCTGATCGTAGAGTACTTTTTGGGGGAGCCTTCTTCAGGAGACTGTAAACCCCTCTCCCCACCATTCATTACCTTTTCACCCAACCATCAAATGTAACCTTAAACATCTAACTGGCAGTGTCACAAACAATGCAGGACCAGATGTTTTCATACAATGCAGGACCAGATGTTTTCAGAGTGTGACCACCAGACTGCTTGAGCAATGAATAAGGTAAGTATTGTAGCTTTTCTGGTGCCAATCGTTGGGCTTTATCTTAATCCTTTAACCCTACCCCACTACCATAACTAAAAAAGAGACTGTCAGTAAGGCAATCCATAGATGGTTCTAACCTTCTGCAACCACAAGGTGTGGGGAGCAGTCTCTGCCAGAAGAACAGTGATTGTTGCTAATGGCTACAGCCACTGGCAATAAAGCGCATGAAAAATCTGACAGGCTGGTTGTACCCAAGTCATATAACAATCGAATTGGGTACAATCAGCCTGTCCACAGATGGTTTGCATCTCAGCCGATCCCTGCTGAATCAGGGCAGATTGCAACCATTTACTATAAAATACTGCAGGCATGCTCAAGCATCTAGAGCTCTACGTGGCATAACTACAACTGATTCTATAGCAGGAGTTCTCAACTGCATTTTTGACATACATATAGTCTCTAGTAAGGTAACCTACAAATCTCTGTGTAAAACAGAATCATGGACATTTTCTGATAACTGACCGTATAATATCAGTTCAGGTATAATGGAACAAAATATGTAAAGTCCCTGAAAATACAATATTTTTGAGAGACCCTGGAAAACCATTGCTACAGCAGTGGTTTGGCATTTATACCTAGTGTTTCCCCAATGTAACCACATTTAAATATCTTGTCATTACCACACTTGCATCTGTAATAGTAATTATGGCTTGTTATTGCCAGACAAGGAGGAGGAGGCCCTGTCCAATAACTATTGCCTCAGCAGAGAATTCTAGAATGTGGCATGTGCTTATATCAGGTATGGCATCACTATGAATGTCTAAGCAGCTATATTTGCTGTCTGTACACTAGAGGAAAAAAAAAAAAAAACAGTTTACCTGACGCAAATGAAAGGCCATCCACTACGAAATAAACCACCATTTCAAATGTTTAAAGTCAATTCATACATCAGTTATCTCAGCACCTGCTCTTGCTGAAGAGGGATATGGTGTCTACTCCTATTATAAGGCTACTCTATATTAGCCACAAATGTTAACAGATTATTAAACCACAGCTTTAAACCATCACATCTGAAGTTTGTGAACTGTATTCTTATTTTATAATCATGGGAACACCAAAACAGCCACTGACCATCAAAAAGGATGCTATAGTGACAGAATAGATGGCACCGATGCATGGTAATCCAGTAGGTAAAAGACAAGTCACCAGTAAACCCGACTGCTTATGGTGAGCCTTTTATTAGTTGCATCAGAGACATCTGCAGTGTTTTGGAGCTTCTAACAGACTCCATCAGGAATCTGTATTGCCAGCTGATATAGCCTGAAACATTGCAGTTTGTCATGCGACTAATATCATGAGCAGTTTGGTGTGCTGGTGACATCCTCCTGGATTACCATATCTCAGTGGATGTCAAAAGTGCTAGCACTAGGATGTGTACTTTGTGCTTCCATCCCTTCAACAGAAATGCCAGTAAGAGGGCATGGTACAACTTTGGTCGCAAGAGGAATATTGGTTTCTAATGCAGCCTGTTAGAAAAAATAAAAAATAAAGTGAAAAAGGATACACTGGAAAACAGTCTTCTATATTCAAAACCTTTGACAGATTCTTGTTATGCAGAACAGTATAAAAAGGTAGACCAAATGACCAGAAGACACGACATATTACCACCAGTGACAGCATGGAATCTTAAACAACATTGCACAACAGATCTTGAACTGCAAAAGGTCCCCAATCTAGTTGCACCAAGTTTTTACCTGGGAAGCATTACCAGAAAGGTCTATTTCACACAGGCAGACAAGAGGGGGCAGTAAAAACAGGAGAATAAACTTTACTGCCCCCTGGCTGCCCACCTAAAGACTACCATAAAGACAGAGGGAGCTGTTCACATGCCACAGATGCGATGCTTTACATAGCAGCAATATTAATGCAGCATCTCAAGATGACAGGCAGCGCCCTCTGTCCAACCCACCCAAGTCAATGACACAGCACCACAAGCCAATTGCTTGGTTCACAATTGTGGGCAATTAGACCCACTGAAAATTGCTGCTGGGCACAAGCAAAAACAGATGTATATACTTGCCAATTTTCAGCCCGCTCTGGTCCGGTCACGTGATCTCTGTGTCAGACAGCAGCTAATGCTGGGGAAAGGAGAGAGCGTTAGACAGTGCTTGGGAATTTTGAAAGTGGGGACATCACCCATAGGCTTCCACGCTCCAGTCGTTGTTGCACCCTCCTCTCTCCTGCAGCCAACGCTGCATGAGGAAGATGAATCGTGGGAGTGGACTGGAGTAGGCTAAAAATAGGTGAGCATTTACTTTTTTTGTTTTGTTTACACAGGTCAGCATAGGTGTTCTGGGGATTTTTTAAGACTAGTCCGGTTTAGGAGAATGAAGTCAGAGACAGCCAAGCAACTAGCATTTCCAGAAGGTAGTCTAAAATAACAGCCTCACTTTTTTACCTTGTGACAAACATCCTTTATAGCAACTAGCAAACAAGAAACTATGGAATCAAAACAGGAGAATATTAGCAAGATGACAAAAATAAGCATGAGTTTATATGTTCCCCAAAATAAAGAAACTAAATTTAGACCGCAGCAATTCTGAATCTGTAACAGCATAAAGCAAATATTTCCATGGAGTGCAAGTACTCTAGTTAGGTGTCTGCAGAAACAGCAAGGCAAGTACTTGGGGTTTTGTGAAAAGTGAAAGAGACCCTTTCACATGCCAAACAAAATGAAAAACAAACTCAACAGGTGGGATGAATAGTTTATTCTTTCCAGCCAATATAAGCTATAAGAACTTTATTCATTCTCTGGATATGCATTTAATGCCATTTGCAAAACATTTTGTAACTGAATCACTGTTTTTTTTCTAGATAATGAGTGACAAATCAATGAAATAAATAATCTGGCCAAAATCATAAAATATATATTTAAAAACAAAGATTGTGCTATACAATTTGGGGAAGGAAACCCTTCTAAGTGATCTTTCAAGGAATCTTTTAATAACCATTTAAAACCCATTTTGGAGGTAGCCAAAACTTTAATGGCCAGTTCACACCATAGAAACACAGTCCCGATGAGTTCTGGATGTGTTTCCGCATGTACGTTTCTGATGCATTTCGTTTAGTTTTCCACCCCTCTCTTCAATTTAAATAAGGACATGTGCATTCCAGTGCATTTTTTAGTGCATTCCAGTTCATTTGTTCCCCTCTCTTCAATTTAAATAAGGACATGTGCATTCCAGTACTTTTTTTATGCATTTTACCACCTTTCAGTACAGTTCTGTGCAGGAAAAATGCAGCCTGTTCAAAATTTTTTCCTGCAAGCAGAACGCACTGGAACTGCAAGCACCGATTTGAACTATGACACTGACAAATCATATAACCTACTTTCTCTGCATTTTGGATAAAAAAAAAAACAAAAAACACCACACTGAAAATGCATACAGCGTGAACTGGCCCTGAGGGGGATGGTGGTGTTGGTGAAACCTCTGTCAGCCTTGACATGTCTATTTGAGAGATATCACCTCAATGTCTATTAAAAGATTTTCCAGGCAGAATGTAAATGATAACTTTGCTTCATGTTTATTTGTAGGGTTCAGGCAGCACAGGAAGGGAGAAAATATCTCACACAACAGGGCCAAAAAAAAAAAAAAAAAAAAAAAAACACTTCTTTTTACTAGAGTCAAGAAGGGTTAGCACCTCTATCAGGATTTAATCTTGAACTTTCATAACCCATGTCTTGCCCTGTGTCCATCAACAACACTAAAACACTACCATCTACCAGGCATGAAGAACATCGACAAACGCTGTATAACAGAACTGAATGGTATGCTATGGATTTTGGGCTAATATTATGGAAGAAACCATGGGCACATTGAAACCCTTGAGAACTGCCAGAGATCACTGGGGTTCCATTTACATTGAGCTTAGAAAAACAAAAAAAAAAACAAAAAAAGGCCTTTCCTCAGCCATTGCATCCACTCAAGATTTAAACTTCATTCTAGCCATAAGCTTTTCTTTAGTTTTGAGTAGGGAATAATTGGTTTTCATTTTAGGTGGTAATCTGTGTCCTACTAGGGAGATTCTCATACTTCCTGTCAAGGAGGTATTCTTCCCTGCCATGAGATTACAATGATCAGTAAATTGGGAAAAACAGACAGCCTGGTTGTACAGAACTCAAACGGTAGACTGACTTCTGTACAATCAGGGTGCCCATACATGGATACCAGAGCCTGCCTTCACTGCTGAACACAGGAAAAATCCACAGAAGGAAACACAGCATTGAAGGCTGGCTCTGCCTAGCCAAACCCTTGTTTGACTGATGTTGTGTGCCGATTAACAAAAGTTAATATGCGAGTATATTTTGTGTGGATTTAGTAAAAGTATGCTTGGGAATATTACACTATAGGAGTAGTTTTTTTTAAATCCACGTGTGTCCTGAAAGGTAAATTGCGGAAGCAGGAGAAAGTTGTGTTTTAAGTGGAAAGCCTAAACCACCATTGCTCTGATTTTGGAGTCAACTGAGCCGTGCTTGCCTAATCTTTTTAGTTAGGAACATACTTTCAGTAAGTTTGTTTCTAGAATGCGGTGCAAGGCACTTGGGGGCGAAGATTATTTTCCTGCTTTATGACTATACACCATTGTATTTTTTTATTTAATTTTTTTACAGATTCACATATTAATTTAATTTGTTTGGTGGAAGAAATCTGGGACCATAACATTGGACATTTGTTGCACATGCATATATATTTTTTGGTGTGCATGTTGTGTTTACACATAAAAGGCACCACTTAAGAGCTTATAGATTCTTTATTCGTTTTTTTTTTCTTTTTCATCAGTGCTGTACTGTTTTATTTACACCCCCTCCATGGTTACTGGGATTTACCCCTCTTACCAGGAGCCCAAGACCACAGAGGGCTTCAGAGAGTGGAGGAAGACTGAGGAACATCGGTTCCTCAATCTCCTTTGCAGTGAATGAAGTTGGAAGTGACTAGGATTTTGCCACTTCCAGTTTCAAAGCCATCATTCCCTGGCCGATACAGCCAGGAAAGCAGATCTGTGCTCAGCTGCTTTGAAGGGCAGGGGAGACAATGGGGTCTAATAGACCCCCAGTGTCCCCCATAAAGAGTACCTGTCACCTGCCCAATGCTATCACATGGGGGTTTGCTAACATTTTGTAACAGCTATAAAGTCAAGTTAAAAAAGTAAATTAAAAAAATGTAAAAAACGAAAACCATAATCTTCATTGCCCTGCAAACAACCACAAATACACAACACAGGGCACACACACACACACACACACACACACACACACACACACACACACACATATATGTAAACCCCCGCTGCATCACACGTGAGCTATCCCCAAGCTGGGGCAACAATCCTAGTGCCATAGCTCCCAGTGAACTCTAAAATTATGAAATGCTGGCGACAATGGTTGCCTATACAGATTTGTATGCAATATCACAGGTGCATGCAACTGATGCAACATTTGGTATCCATTTACTTGATGCAACCCATCAAGTTTACTAAAAATTGGGTATTCTATTGTGTGTGAGCACTAAAATTTATTTTTTTTTTCCCTGAAAATATGCCTTTGATAAAAAGTTGAGCAAATATAGTACAACATAAAAAATATGTCTATTTTTTTTATCCCACAGGGCTTCTTTTGGAAAATATATTATGCTCTTGGGAGTCAAGTGATTTGTGCTATACATGTATGCTCTAACTGCATGAACATGCATAGACACACACACACACACACACACACACACACACACACACACACACACAATGACAATTGACCACAGCTAATGAAGAAATGGTTGGTGGAAGTATGTGCTGAGGTTTCAAATTGACCATAGACATACCAGATATTGCATTAAAAAAAAAACACCTAACTGTATGAAGATTTGTAAACTCCTTAAATGAACATAGTCTTCATCAGTAGCTATTCATACATAGGTAGTGATGTAGTGAAGGAAAGGAAAAAAG
The DNA here is from genome assembly GCF_062004578.1 of Staurois parvus. Lineage (NCBI taxonomy): Eukaryota > Metazoa > Chordata > Amphibia > Anura > Ranidae > Staurois > Staurois parvus. Next base: position 1,410,595 of record NW_028318362.1, on the reverse strand, counting down.
AATGCTAGGCAACCACAATGTGTAGCAAACATTCTTATGAATACACCCTAGCCTCAAGGTAGGTTTAGGCACACAAGATTCCTTAAAATACCTTTGGGATATACACAAACAAAGTAGATTGTGTCTAGCAAAATCTTAGCTTTGGTGTTTAGGGATTGTGGAGATCCTACACAAAGGTTAAAAAGAGAAAAACAGAAACAAACCTGTAAAGACAAGGTTTAGAGCGTCTTCACACCAGTGACAGTATTACCGTATATCCCAGCATCATAGCAGTGCAGTTGTATTAAATGAACTCATAGCACTCAAAAGGCAAATTGCCCCTCATATTGCTTTTGGACTGGGCTGGGTAAGGCTGCCAAGTGTGGCCCAACGCATATGGTGCAGTGTTGTCAACCTCCCGCGGCATTTTTTACTGACAACTTGAAAAATAACATTAAAAACTAAGACCATGTTTAAACTCATTATGGAAACATTGACAATATGCATAACAAGTAATGTGACTGGTTTACACTTAACTAAAGTCAACACAGCATGACAACTTATCAGTCCCTGATGTGTACAGGTCGTTGTAAAAAATCACTGATTTTTACAAACTGTCCATAAATTTACGAACGGTTGGCAACCCTGATATGGTGTTAACAGGCAATTACAGAAATTTATAGGACCACGATCATGAAAAGTTTCGTATTCCATTAACATTATACAGTTACTAAATGTAACAATAATATTTAGATGAATTCATTTTTTTTTCCTCGTGCCTTTATTTTTATTTTTTTTAGGCAGATCAAAATGTCCAGCAAAAGTTTCAGGATCAAGCCAAACTTTAAGGCTCGGCTCACACTGCTGCAACTTGGGATCCAACTTGTGAGACCCCAAGTCACAGGACACGTGAAATCCCATGTTAGTCAATGAGAGCTGTCTTAATTAGCACTACGGAAGTTACTCTGACTTTAGAAAAGTATCCTGTACTACTTCATGGCGACTTCTATCAACTTGTGCCCACAGACTTTAATGGAAGTCACCTCCAAGTCGGATCCTCATTTATATTGATGGGATTTGGATCCTACATTAGATGAAGATTACCCAGGCATTCCCTGAGAGCTAATTCAGAGTAGCACTAAAGTCACGCTGTAAAGTCGTGCTGTAGAGTCTTAGTCGCAGGTCGTAGTCATGTGATCCGAGATGTACACTATCAAGGTGTCTTAAATGATCATTTTATTCATGCAGTTTAAGAGGTTAGTCACACCTACCCTCTTGTGCAGCAAAAGGCATTACAAGTAAAAATTGTTCTTTCCTATAAGGCTGGTTCACATCCATCTTTTGCAACTTAATGATAAAAGGGAAAAATTATATGCACTCATTCCCACCTACAGTATCCTACTGTGCTACCATACATTGCAGCATGTGTAACAGCATTTAACTAGTCTCAAGCATACGTAAAAAAAAAAACCTTGTTAAGATGGCCCTGACAGTGTTGTTGTGTTGCTCATGCCCTCTCACTGTCATTTGTGCTAGACAGATTGGTCTGAGAGAAATGTTAAGTGGTTGTACAGCCTGAAGGATTTTTTTTTTACCTGAATGCATTTTTCCTTCAGCTTCGCAAATGAAGTGTAAAACAGTTTTTTTATATCTGTAGCTCCTTACAGTTTTAGTCACATGCCTGCAAAGTAATATGTCCCACCAGTATGTATGTGCAGGCAGCTGGATCCTGCAGAAATCTTCACTGCAGGTATGCCCGTTCTCTTCCCGGCTCTGAACCTCCAGCATTGCATTGGTTAACCATTTTGGGTCCTCAGGCAGTATAGCAGTACAGATGGTCCTTCCTCCTTCTCCACTGGGAAAAGTCACTCTGCATGCAACAGCATCTGTGAATGGTGGAAGAGAAACCTGTGTCTGAACAGATGCATCTCCCCCCCAATTCACAGATCATGTTACAGGCAGTATAATAAGTTAAAGAACTTTTCTTAAAAAAAAGAAGTCTGGGACAGGCCCAAAAAAACCCCCCAAAAAAACAAAACAAAAAAAACACCCATTAGTACACCTTCTACACAAAACACTAAACAGCTAATACATTTGTGGAATTCCTGAACATTGAAGAGAAAAGTCTAACTGAATTTTCAGGAAGTCTTCATTGTAATTCAAAAGATAGCATCTGCTCTGCCAAGGAGGAGGTATAAGAGCAGGGATTGCATCATCTCCTCTCAGGAAACTACACTTCACCTCAATGTTTGGGAATTGCATTGAATATTGGCGGGTACACCAAGCCTGTACGTTGAATGTCTACTCACCCACTTCAGCCGAATGCACTTGCACCTTATTCTGCAGCCACACTGCTCAGCACCACACAGGACAGTTAGGTGACAAGCTTTGCATGTGCAAAATGTTTAAATTTAAGTACACTATATGGAATGAACTAAATATTTAATTCTCCAACCTCCAGGTTTTCTGTTACTGGCTGTGGCTGCTATCTTTGCATGCCACCTCTCCCCTCTAACCACAACAGCAGATAAACTAATTGGTCAGAGACTGTAGCCATACTATAGGAGAGGACTTGAAACACATCCCATGGGTTCACAGTCAAGAACACATTTGTAGTATAGCAAGGAAAGCATTGAACCTCTGATGGTGTCACAGAAAACAGTGGAGGGGGGGGGGGGGGGAAAATCACAGGAACAGGAAGTCAGAGTCTCCCTCCAGTGGGATCACAGGGACAGGAAGTGAGGGGAAGTAAAGACCAGACAGACTGCTCTCCACATTCCCCATCTAGAATGAGATGAAAGCTGGATGTTAAGCTGTGATAAAAAGGGACGTACTGAGCCATATACTTCCCCTGCACACTGACCCTGCATGTTCTCTGTGTTATGGGGGTCAGTGGGATGGAGGGGACCTCCTGATAACATAGCAAATCACCTCTCTTTGCATATCCACCCACAGCACACATCCTCCCATTTCTATCTGGTGTATAGAGCAGAGAGAAGACCCAGCTACAGATCCGACTAACACCCTGGTCACACCGATCCTGACTTTGAAATCGTGCGACTTACAGTGCAGTCGCACGATTTCAAAGTCGGGATGTCATTGTGATTTGAGGTGTGATTTGCAAGACATTGACACAGATGTCTATGCAAACCGCACCATGCTTGGCTCTGACCAAGTTGGAACCGCACCGATATGAACGCTGTAATTGCGGACAATAGGGTGCAACTTGGCATGCATTTGACAAGTCGCAAAGGCATGCAAATCGCATGTCAAGTCACACCCAATGCGACCAGGGTCTTAATCGGTCGGCCTGACAGCCGCACACCACTGACACAGCTCCTACCAGTCACAGGACCAAACAACCACTGCCTTGCAGCATAGTCACAGCGCTCTGTATGGCCACACTGAAACCCTGTGAGCGGTCTCCCTGGTGACAAGCCGCCATTATGTGGGAGGAGCAGAGAGCAAGGGAGCTGGTACTCAAAACAATATGTTGTCATGTGTATGACAGCACAGGTGCTCAGTCTTAGAGAGCTGAGCAACAGGAGCCGTCTGTGAGAGCAGCTCATGCAGCCATCAGATGGGATTCTGGCAATTAGGATAGGGGAGGCTGGACAGACCCAGAGTTTGGCCTGTCATTTTTAGGACACCACCTCCAATGGGCGATACAGACCAGGAGTCCGAGAATCCTGGTCCACCCACTACAGCAACCAGGAACAGAAATGAATGCCTGCTTGCTGAAGAAAACTACAGGAGGGATGTGCTAAGACCAGTGGCTGGGGGAATAGGAGGCATAGCAGCCACTGGTCTTACAAACAGGAAACCTGTGGGAATTAGCGGTTTACTTGAAAATGAATAGGCTATTTCACAGCAACTAAGTTAACAAGAGAATGGATGACATATTCAGTTAAGGTAAAAAATCAGCAACAAAGCCATGTTAAAAAAAAAAAAAAGTTTTCACCCGGCGTTCTGCTTTAAAGTGGAACTTCACTCTCATAATCAACATTGACTATTTTTAATCTTTACATGGTTAGCATTAGTAAATAGATACGTAAATATGGTAGGTTTAGCGGTTTCAAACTTTTTTTTTTTCACATTTCTTAACCTACGTCCTGGTTTCTAGGCCTAGGCAAATTACATCATACATCCCAGATGCCTTTAGGAGGGGTTTTCTAAACTAAGCACTTCAGCTCCTACCTGCATGCCTGAACGAAGGGCACATGAATTCCAGGGAGTAAATGCTACACGATTCATCTGCCCTTGCTCAAGATGGACACAGCCAGAAATGCTAGAAGGGTGTTTTTCAAAGCAAAATAAAGCATAGAGACATGGATGGATGAGGAACTTTGCATTGAATATTAAACACAACTTAAAATAGTGTTTTTGGTTTGTGTTGCTCAGCTGTAGTGTAGTTCAACTTTAATGATGGAGAGGGCATGTTCTTTTCAGCAAATCTGAACTGCTCTTCTGCCTGAAGATCTGAAGCTCTTCACCACTGTAGCACCAAAAGATCAGAGCCAGGAAAGGACAGGGCATCCATCCCTGCAGTGAAGATTTCTCTAGGATCCAGCTGTCTGGACAATGTGTGACATACTTCATTACAGTTAATTGATGTGACTAGGGTAGGGTTTTTTTCTAGCTAAACTTTAACTTCAAGGGAGTGTGTTAGGCAAGGCAGAAAGCTTTTCTCCTATTTGCGTCAGAGTGACTTAAAACGCCTTGTGGCTATATATTATGAGCCCTGACCTGAATGATCAATAGAAATATGTCTCATTGTTAATGAAGATGCCATATGTTTTACACACAGCTGTGTCACAAGCATTCCATGACGAATATTTCACTGCAATTCAATGTCACTGCTGAAAAATGAACAAAAGCATCTACTTACAGCTAACAAAAAGGAGCGAGTGTACAAGGAAAGGTTACTCACTACTAACTACACATAAAGAAAAAAAAAAAAAAAAAAAAAAAAAAAAAAAAAAAAAAGGTCCACCAGCTTTCTTACTATATGATACAGTGTGGTTTTCATGCTAAAATCACTCAGGGTAATTCACATCTATGTCAACGCAGCAACAGAGTTCTACTAAGGGTCATATGCTTGCATGACTGTCAGGGACCAAAATAGTTGTGTGAAAAAGTTCTGATGGAGAAAGACCCTCCCCAAACTCACAGTCCACTTACTACATCCAGGACAAAAGCTTGGGGGGAATACTGAACTTGGATTCACTGCTTCATAAAGGATTACATGGCCCAAGAGCCGGGGGAGAAGCTTCTTCTATCAAGGTAGTTATATAAAAGGTGTGGATTCCCTTTAAAGTGGAACTTTATGCTCTCAATCAAGAACAGAAAAGGGTTTGATTGTGTGCCACGTTTTTATTGCAGTCTGTGTCCCTGCTGGAGAGATTTAGTGTGCTCCCACACTGTCCCACAGTGATTTCAGCTGCGACATTCAGATGATAGGATCAGAATTTGGTGTAAACAACATAAAAAGCATGGATCCATCCTGCTTTGCATCAACGGTTCAGGCTGGTGGTGGTGTAATGGTGTGGGGGATATTTTCTTGGCACACCTTGGGCCCCTTAGTACCAATTGAGCATTGTTTAAATGCCACTGCCTACCTGAGCATTGTTGCGGACCATGTCCATCCCTTTATGACTACAGTGTACCTATCTTCTGATGGCTACTTCCAGTAGGATAATGCACCATGTCACAAAGCTCACATAATCTCAGACTGGTTTCTTGAACAAGACCATGTGTTCACTGTACTCAAATGGCCTCTACAGCCACCAGATCCCAATTCAATAGCGCACCTTTGGGATGTAGTGGAACAGGAGATTCACATCATGTATGGGCAGCCTGCAGCAACTGTGTTATGCCATCATGTCAATATGGACTAAAATCACTGGAGAATGTTTCTAATACCATGTTGAATTTATGGCACAAAAAATTAAGGCAGTTCTGTAGACAAAAGGGGCTCAAACCCAATACTAGCCAGGTGTACCTAATGTGGTCAGTGAGTGTAGATCTCCTTTAAAGAATAAGTTACTTGTAGCTGTCCATCTAAAATCAATGTTGCAAAAATCAAAGAAAATGTCTGCAGTAGTTGCAAAACACTGTACCATCATTTGTGTTTGGTATTGTACCTAAAAAGCATTCTTTAAACATCAAGCCTTTTCAGAAAAGGAGAACAAAAAACCATGAAATGTGCATGAATCCAGAACAATTACTGATAGGCATTTCATTTAATTGTGATCAGGCTTGTTAGGAAGAGTCCCGATTTCTTATTACCAATCAAATTTTGCACTTTATCCAGTGCTTTGCTTTACAAAACAAGTCCATACATGCCAAGAACACATATGTAGTTTAGCAGGAGTACTAAAGTGCTGATTGATATTTTGTAGTTATGAAGGCTGACAATGTTAACATATGCTTTTGTAAGAATTAAATTAAAATCCCTTAATAAAAGAGAAGTTCAACATTCTTTTAATGTAGAAAACATGGTAATGCAGGAAATTATGACAGCTTTGGTGAATCATTTAACTGGTCAGGCAAGTTTGTGTCTTCTCCCAGACAAGATTCAACAAAGCCTAGTCTTAAATAGCAAAGCGGTATAGTGCTCTCTTATAAAAACATTAAAGTACAGCAAGCTTGTAGGTAAAAAAGGAAACCCTGATGTGCCAGAACCTTACCTAATGCACACAACTATCTATTACAGGTACTTATAGGTGCCGTCAGGTTGCGCAGTGATTTACATATATTGTACATTCACATCAGTTCTAACCCTCAAGGGCCTTACAATCTAAAAGGCCCTAACTAGCAGTCATACATGCCAATTTTGACAGGAGCAAATTAACCTACCAGCAGGTCTCTGAGGTGTGGGAGGAAACTGGAGTAACTGGAGGCAACCCACACAGGCACAGGGAGAACAAGCCGTGGCTGGGATTTGAACCAACAACCCTTGTACTATTATAACAAAGTGGAAGCAACTGGGAACAACAGAAACTCAGCCACAAAGTGGTAGGCCACGTAAAAAATGATAGTGCAGAAGTCAGCGCATGTTGAAGTGCACATTGTGCAGAAGTCGCCAACTGTCTGCAGAGTCAATAGCTAAAGACCTCCAAACTTTGTGTGGCCCTCAGATTAGCACACCAGTGTGTAGAGAGCTTCATGGAATGGGTTTCCATGGTACATGCACACACAAACAAAACATACTCCCCTCTATGCTGCAATGTCAACTCTGATCACAGTTTTTGAACTGCTCAGGGCAGAAAGCAGTAATGGTCAGTCATTGCTCTCCACTCTGCTCCTCTAGCACTCACTGGAGTGCAGAGTTGGGGAGGAGCAGGTGCAGCTGGCTCTGAATCACAGCCTCAGGCTGAGAGGTGGAACTAGCTATCAGACAGTTTGTGAATCTCGACAATATTGTTGGGATCCTTTCACTGCCTGGAACATCTCTGCCACATCAGCTGATATGGTGGTGATCAGGGCGCTCGTATGGCAGCAATTAGGACATTGGTACGGTGTATGGTACTGTTATTGTAGTCACTGGGACAGGTGCTGGCTACATTGTTTATTAGGACTACACTGGGGGCAGTGATCAAGGACACTGGGGCAGGCTGGCACTGCAGTTTGTGAATGTACATGCAGCCTGACTGGCTGCTGTCCACTCATAGGCTGCAGCATTGGTTCCAATGCTTACTTTTATATTCCATTGTTAACTATGTGATTGTTGTAATTGGGTCTCACACGGATCGCTGGGCTCCCAGGTACGCACTCTGTGAGCCATGTAGGAGCCGCCAGTGCAGGCTGACGTACAGGTGCATTAGCCCGCATAGGCACTGCATATAGTTGACGTCAGTGGTAGGAATAGTGTCCCATCATTGCCCTATTGTTGGTGTCAGTAGCAGGAACTATGCTCCACTGTTGCTGACAGTGGAGGGGAAAAAAACAAAACAAAAAACGCCTTAAGGGCTGGATGAAAGCAAACAAAAAGGGCCAAATCTCCAGTTTGGAGACTACTGATAAAGGCTATGGGTAGATGGGAAGTGGTTAAAAAGGTCAATCAATGGCTCTATTAGTTTTCAATCTGTATGGAAAGGATTGCTTTTTGGTTTCCCAGTGCTTGCTGGGCTCATACCTGCAATCCCTCAAAAACAAAGCAAAACTAAAAGCTGAATAAAAGCTGCAGGTGCTGCAAGCAATCTTTGACACAGACTTCTATGGAGGTTTCAGAGACACTTTGAAACACCAAGAAAAACGAACCAAACAAAAATGGAAACCTCTATGCTAACCCAAATATATAATCAAAAACCATATATATCATGTTGCAGCTCCTCACTGTTGTGCTTTCAACCAATAGAAATCAATATAGAAAAAGTGTACCGCAACTAAAATGTTTATAATTCAATATAAATTAGCAATAATTTTTTTTTTTTTTAATTAAAAAATAAGACAAAAAAATGCATGTAAATGCATAAAACACAAAATTAGTGATATAACTGATGATATAAACAAAGTTCAGTGAATCCCAACCTCCCTTATAAACACAGAGCTCATATTCCCCCTATAAACTTCATAAATACTATAAAACAATGCATACACATTAAACTAATTTAAACAAAATGCAAAATTCATTAAAAAGAGTCCAAAAATATTCAGTGAGAAATTGCTTTCAAAATATCGTGTTTCATTACATGCATGTCATGCGTGCTCAATATAAAGTGGTTGATGTGCTCCACCACAGTGAACCATCACCTTCCAATGCTGCCACTTACCTCAAGGTTTGACCCACACAATAGGTAAGGTCTAAACACACTTTCCGAACACTCTAGGTGTAATAACTGGCAATATTCCTCCAACTCACTAGTAATAGGCAAGTGTCACTTTAAGACTGCAAGCCAAATCAATGTAAAAAATTAAACAAAAATAGATCTCATGGTGCAGGATCTGTAACTTGATATTGTTTATTAAAAGAAGATTACAAAACACTCACAAGTAGGGTGCACTTGTAACATCCCATGCACTAGACTGATCGCTTGTTTACATTTCCATTCCAATAGTATATTGCCCCCTTAAGGATGCATATTTCTGGAGTAGTGTCTAAAATGACCGAACTCACACCTGACTATGACGTCTAGTGACCCCCTCTCCTGACGTGTTTCATCATGTGGTCAGTGACCTAATCATAGGAAATGGGAGCCATAGGTTTTCCTATGACTAAAAAGGTGTCACAGCAGAAAGTGGTGAATGACAGTTACTGCTCTATGCGACTGTGAAAATTCTGCGATCAGCAGTCATGTGATCACTAAGTTCTCACACTTAGAACCGGTCAGGGATAGATGCAGCATTGGACCAATGCTTCATCCACCTAGGTAAATATAACTGGGGAAAAAGTGCCCACACTTCACTTTTGAATATAAAAAGGTAAATTTAAACTTTTGTGTTAATCCTTTAAGTGGTGCTAAACACAGTGAGCATGGGAGTCGATTTATTCTTGCACTGAGAAAGGCTGGGAATGCAGCAAAGTGTAGATTCTAAAGAAGAGACTGTTTAAAGTCGTTTAAACCGAAAATTAGAAACATAATATATTGCTGTTTACCAATCTTAAAATGTGGCGACTACATTTTTTTTTTCTCTACAGACACACACATGCCTTTATATTCATCAGATGATTTGTCAGTGCCAGAATAAACAACTCCTACGTGCATCATCCTAGGCCAGCCAATCAAGGTGGCCGAAGATGCAAAATGTTACAACTCTGGAAGGAAGGTATGTTTTTTGGCATTTAGTTCCATCTTAAAATTTTGGAGGGTGTTCATTTGATGCAGTTTAAGCTGAACAAGATGAAATATATAGTTGGACGCACTATATTTAAAAAAAACAAAAAAAACTACAAATACATTTTTTAAACAATCTTTAATGTTTTTTTGTCACCGCTCAAAATTATTTTCTAATTTAGATTATTATGCTTCTAAAAAGTCTGGAATTCCAGGTTTCATTTCACTTTAAATTGTTAGTGCATGTATATTTCCAAATACATTTTTACATGCAAAGATTTGAAGTTTTGGTTTCATACACAGTTTCCCATTCTTGTGTGCTGCTGAGTGAATTTCATGGTTTTTATTTAGAATTCATTTATTTTAAATGGTCTACTGATGCATACGAAGAGGGGGAGAAAAAAGAAAAAAGAAAAAAAAAAAAAAAGTAGATTACATTGCAGTAATGGACTGGCACTTTGTTTTTTTTATTTTTAAAAAGGGCAGATTTACAGCTATGTGTTAAAGGTACACATTGGGACCATTACTGCACCCCACCAACATGCATTGTGATTATATTGAATAACACCCTAAGGCAACCCACTTGGAAATGCATCGCACATCTTAATCCTAAAACCAGTGCGGTGCAACCTCCTTTCGCCTTCCACTAACTTTCAGGACAGGTATGGACCTAATCTGCAAATAAATAAATAATTAAAATATTATATATTAGGAAGAAGATGGTGGTAGGCTAGTGCACTGCAGCAATGCCTAAAAAAAACCCACACAAAACACCACACACACACACAAGTAAACAGGATGCTACTGCAATCTCCTGGTTGCTTGGCTTTTTTGCTACTTCACTTGCTGCAATGCCTTCTAAGTCAATGACCCATAAAGAGTATGCTTGTTCTGGGTCAGCAATCCAAAGAACTAAAAATAAATATGGTACGGATTAGCAGGAGAGCCAGGAAACTAGCATACTCAGCAAAATGCAGCAACTGCGGCCCACATTTCCTTCATGACAAGTTTCTTATAAAAGTGGTTATAAACCTCTGACATGAAATATGAACAAAGCATATCCCTCTATAGTGTGTGCTTGTCTCAATCCAGAGCACAAAAAAAAAAAAAAAAAAAGAAGAAGGGGGGGGGGGGGCTCCAGCACACAGCCCCTGACTGACAACCTAAACTGTGTGAAGAGGGGTGTGTCCCTTCCCTCCAATCCGCACTCAATGTGTCACTTTTGCACCTCCCCACTTTCTGAGAGCTCGTTGGAATTGTATAAATTCTGCACTTTGGATGAAGAGAAGACTGTAGATAGCAGGTACAACTTATGTAGGAGGATTTGTTGCATCTCTATGTATCACCTGAGGCTAGTTGCTTCACTGGTTATAGGTTAGAGTTTGCAACCACTTTAAATTTTCAACTTTGACCTTTCTTAAAAAAAAAAAAAATAAATAAAAAAAAGGGGGGGGGGGGAGGAGGAGGAAGGGGGGGGAGGAGGAAGGGGAGGTCAGTGTCACCCTTAACCCAGAAAATACATATGTAAATATATTAAAGTACTTACAGTACGCTTGGCACTGAAAATGGGCATGAAATTTCCCCAAACCTTTTCAAAGCAGCTCTTATAATGTAATGCCTACACAACCAGGTCAAAAATTGGTTAAGTGACTACTGGGAACAGATCCCAAATAATGAAAGGAAAAAGGAAATTAATGATCAGAAGGTCCTTCCTCCGCTGCATATAGAGATACTTAAGAATTCTAGGAAAGCCAAGGTTAATAGTTTCCTGCCAGCATTGTTAACTCTTAAGCATTTCTTAAGACTTCAAAAAGGTAGACATGATTTATAATCATTTAACAAGAATAATTACCCATATAATATATTCTGATTTCTGTACCAATTCAGAGTCCTCAAACAAAATATCAACAATACCAAAAAGGAAACAAATAAAAAAAAAAAAAAAATTATATGGTTTCCTTGTATATCTATCTAATGTATACAGGAGAGATATCAAAATGCACAGCCAGGCACATTATTGCCATAGAGGTAATTCATAAATTCCTTATTCTGTTGCTTAAAGCCCAACTAAACTCATCTAAACATTTTAGGTGCATCAAAACAAAAATAGGGTGTGCAATGTCTGCTGTGATCTGGGAGAACTGTGGCAATTCCAGTGCATCAGATACTTGCTCTTTTTTTTTGTTAGAACTCCATTGAAAGGTCACAAGTGACATTGCATTTAGCTCTATGTACCAAAGCAGTTGTGATGTGGTAGTTTGTGTCTCAACGCTTGGGCTGAAAAAATGTTTTGCATACAGCATTTTATTCAGCACACACCACTATGTGAATTGGTTTCCCAGAAAACAAGACCTGGTCCTTGCATTTGGATTGTGCTGAGCAGTATTATAGTCCAATGCAAAAATTGGATGAGAGAGCCACAGCCTGAAGCAGTAAAGCCCAATCACCTACCAGCATTCTGGAGAAAAAGTTCCTTTGCTCTCTGAGAAGCAGTGGTCTTTCTGTAGAGACCTGCTGTGCCCCCAGGTGGTCAGTGCTGGAGGTCCGATTCACAGGGAAGTGTCAGACCTCTAAAGAGATACTACGGCTTTCACACAGATAGTGGGGGTCATTCTCCACAGCATGTCAGCAGGACAGGCTTTTCTACTCTGTGCTGCAGTTCAGTTTCAGGGTCTTGGCAATCCTCTTATAACCTAGGACATCTTCATATAGAGCAACAATTATTTTTTTCAGATCCTCAGAGTACTTTGCCATGAGGTGCCATGCTGAACTTCCAGTGACCTTGTAACACTAAACGATTCACATGACACCGGGGAGGGAAAATGGCTAATTGGGCCCAATTTGGACATTGTCACTTAGGGGTGTACTCACTTTTGTTGCCAGCGGTTTAGACATTAATGGCTGTGTGTTGAGTTACTTTGAGGGGACAGAAAATTTACACTGTTATACCAGCTGTACACTCACTGTGTCACATTGTAGCAAAGTGTCATTTCTTCAGTGTTGTCACATGAAAAGATAGAATAAAATATTTACAAAAATGTGAGGGGTGTACTCTCTTCTGTGAGATACTGTATGTCCCAGCCACTTCTTAGGTGTAAAGGAGTTTAAATTGGAAACCTCTTACAGGTACAACAATCTGACACTGATGCTTACTAAACTGTTGCAGTTGTCGGTCTATGATCACCAACACAACTCTTGCAAATGATTAGCTAAAGCTGAAGTAGCCTATTACTTGATTAAGAGATACGCCACATGAGAAGCAGACTGCAACTTGATCAAGAAATCCCACTCACATGGGTGTAGAACAGTCCTGGTACTGTGCAGGATAAAAAGATATAAAAGTTATCTGTTGGGACTTCACAGAGAAGAAAGGGACACCAGTTTTGCTCTACTGGTAGGATGAAAGTCAGCAGATGTTCTAGAACTAGTTCCCTTTCATTCCAGGCTCTTAGATGTATAAGCCAAGTACCACAAGCAGCTGAACAGTGTTTTGCTTCTTATCTGTGCCATGTTCCATACAAAAATACAGCTTTCCAAGAGAGCTTATAAAACATCAGCACACTTTGATAGAACTTCAGTAGTGGAGTTAAACTGCAAAAATTGGCTATTTAGGTTTTACTTCCTATATAGAAAAAGTTACAGAAGAATACTAGAGTACATTACATCTAAAAACATGTAGAAGAATACAACTCCAATAACAACTAAACATATTTTCAAACACACACTTCCTGTATATTTGGTTCCCATCATCTAATTGCCATCCACATACAAATTGAAACGTTGGAAGGGACACAAGAGTTTTAGTGAATGTCACCCAAATCTCAAGCTCGAAAAAAAAAAATATACAGTCATGGCCGAAATTGTTGGCACCCTTGATATTTCTCCAGGAAATCATGTATTTCTCACGAAACGTATTGCATTAACACATGTTTTGCTATACACATGTTTATTCCCTTTGTGTGTATTGGGACAAAACAAAAAAAGGGAGGAAAGAAAGCAAATTCGACATAATGTCACACAAACCTCCAAAAATGGGCTGGACAAAAGTATTGGCACCCTTTCACAACTGCGGATAAATAAGAATGTTACAAGCATGTGATGCTCCTGTAAACTCACCTGGGGCAAGTAACAGGTGTGGGCAATATAGAAATCACACCTGAAAGCAGATAAAAAGGAGAGACGTTCACTTAACCTTTGCATTGTGTGTCTGTCTGTGCCACACTAAGCATGGACAACAGAAAGAGGAGACGAGAACTGTCTGAGGACCTGAGAACCAAAATTGTGGCAAAATATCAACAATCTCAAGGTTACAAGTCCATCTCCAGAGAACTAGATTTGCCTTTGTCCACAGTGCGCAACATTATCAAGAAGTTTGCAACCCATGGCACTGTAGCTAATCTCCCTGGTCGTGGACGGATGAGGAAAATTGATGAAAGATTGCAACGCAGAATAGTCCGGATGGTGGATAAGCAGCCCCAAACATGTTCCAAAGACATTCAAGCTGTCCTGCAGGCTCAGGGAGCATCAGTGTCAGCGCGAACTATCCGTCGACATTTAAATGAAATGAAACGCTATGGCAGGAGACCCAGGAGGACCCCACTGCTGACACAGAGACATAAAAAAGCAAGACTACAGTTTGCCAAAATGTACTTGAGTAAGCCAAAAGCCTTCTGGGAAAACGTCTTGTGGACAGATGAGACCAAGATAGAGCTTTTCGGTAAAGCACATCATTCTACTGTTTACCGAAAACGGAATGAGGCCTACAAAGAACAAAACACAGTACCTACGGTAAAATATGGTGGAGGTTCAATGATGTTTTGGGGTTGTTTTGCTGCCTCTGGCACTGGGTGCCTTGACTGTGTGCAAGGCATCATGAAATCTGAGGATTACCAAAGGATTTTGGGTCGCACTGTAGGGCCCAGTGTCAGAAAGCTGGGTTTGCGTCCAAGATCCTGGGTCTTCCAGCAGGACAATGACCCCAAACATACGTCAAAAAGCACTCAGAAATGGATGGCAAAGAAGCGCTGGAGAGTTCTGAAGTGGCCAGCAATGAGCCCAGATCTAAATCCCATTGAACACCTGTGGAGAGATCTTAAAATTGCTGTTGGGAAAAGGTGTCCTTCCAATAAGAGAGACCTGGAGCTGTTTGCAAAGGAAGAGTGGTCCAAAATTCCGGGTGAGAGGTGTCAGAAGCTTATTGATGGTTATAGAAAGCGACTGATTTCAGTTATGTTTTCCAAAGGGTGTGCAACCAAATATTAAGTTAAGGGTGCCAATACTTTTGTCCAGCCCATTTTTGGGGTTTTGTGTGACATTATGTCATATTTGCTTTTCTGCCTCTGTTTTATATTTGTTCCAATACATACAAAGGGAATAAACATGTGTATAGCAAAACATGTGTTAATGCAATACCTTTTTTGTGTGAAATACTTGATTTTCAGGAAAAATATCAAGGGTGCCAACAATTTCGGCCATGACTGTATATATATATATACACCAGTATATATAAACACGCGCGCGATCTGAATGTGGAAAAAATATCATGCTGGATATCTATACTGATTTGGACTGGGTAATGTGTTAGGCACATAAGGATGCCCCATCGTTTGATGGAAAAGAAAAATTGATCAACCTACAGAAGAAGGCTGAATTCAAAGGCACCCTGAAAATCAAAATGAAAAAATGCTGCAGCAGGCTAGCCCATTTTGCTGACATTTCATTGCAGCAACTCAATATGGTACTCAGTTTGTATGGCCCCCACATGCTTGTATGCATGTCTGACAATGTCGGGGCAAGCTTCTAATGAGACGATGAATGGTGTCCTGGGGGGGTATTTCCTCCCAGATCTGGACCAGGGCATCACTAAACTCCTGGACAGTCCGAGGTAAAACCTGGAACGTCAGATGATCCAAAACACAATATCCCAGAGGTGTACTTTTGGATTTAGGTCAGGCAAGCGTGAGGGTTATTCAATAGTATCAATTCCTTTATCCACCAGGAACTGCCTGCATACTCTCACTACATGAGGCCAGGCATGGCCGTGCACCAGAAGGAACCCAGGACCCACTGCACCAGTGTAGGGTCTGTCATTGGATCCAAGGATTTCATCCAGATACCTAATGGCAGTCAGGGTGCCATTGTCTAGCTAGCCTATAGAGGTCTGTGCATCTCTCCATGGATATGCCTCCCCAGACCATCACTGACCCACCACTAAAATGGTCATGCTGAATGATGTTACAGGCAGCATAACGTTCTCCACGGCTTCTCCAGACCCTTTCACGTCTGTCACATGTGCTCAGGATGAACCTGCTCTCATCTGAAAAGCATAGGGCACCAATGGCAGACTTGCCAACTCTGGTGTTGAATGGCAAATGGCAACTGAGCTCTATAGTGCCGGGCTGTGAGCAAAGGGCCCACTAGAAGATGTCGGGCTCTCAGGCCACCCTCATGAAGTCTGTTTCTGATTGTTTGGTCAGAGACATTCACACCAGTGGCCTGCTGGAGGGCATTTTGTAGGGCTCTGGTAGTGCTCATCCGGTTCCTCCTTGCACAAAGGAGCAGATCACGGTCCTGCAGATCACAGTCCTGCAGATGGGTTAAGAACCTTCTACAGCCCTGTTCAGCTCTAATAGAGTAACTGTCTCCTCCATGTTCTTGAGACTGTGCTAGGAGACACAGCAAACCTTCTGGCAATGGCACGTATTGATGTGCCATCCTGGAGGAGTTGGACTGCTTGTGCAAACTCTGTAGGGTCCAGGTATCGCCTCATGCTACCAGTAGTGACACTGACCCTAGCCAAAATGCAAAACTAGTGAAAAACAGAAAAAAGAAAAAATGTAGTAGGGTTGCTCCCAAGCCACTGCTGTACATGTCCATTCACACACAGAGCCATGGCTTGGCCCTGCCCTCTCTCTTTCTCTCCGCATTGGCTCACTGCCTGTGATGGTCTTAACCAATAAGGAGGGGGAATCCCCAGAGAGCCGATGCATATTGCACATCGTAGGATTGCAATGGGTCTCAGGTAAGTACGTTTTAAGGGAGGGTGGGGGGCTGCTGTACACTGAAGGTTTTTTTACCTTCATGCATAGAATGCATGAAGGTGAAAAACCTTGTGCCTTTACAACCACTTTAAATGCACAGGTAATGCTTTGAAATCTTCGAGTCACAGCCTCTGTGCAGGACAAAGTACGATTCCTTTAAAAGGTTATGCCCTATACTAATACCTGTGATATACTGAAAAGGATGGGTTCACCCTTTAGAACAGTTACAGGTTTCACCCATTTTTAGGTCTCTACCCGATGTCATTATTTAAAAAAAAAACAAAAAACAAAAACAAAAAAAAAAAACCAAAACACCACACACCACACAGAGGGGCCCTGCCCACACAGAAATATTCAATTACAGTTTAACGCTTTAAAGCATCATGCATGGCTGACAGCTTCTGCGGCTGGTCAATGCACTTCTGTTTATAGCAGTATACACCTAGCAACAAAGGCACAAAAAACAAGCAGTCCTTATTTATATATTAACCTAAAGAGACAGTATATTGACATTTTAGTATAAGTGCAGCATGGCCACGATGGTGGGAATCCTCAGCTGGACTGAAACAAGAATCTGACATCTCCAAATCAGCATCCAGTGGGCTGAAACTACTTCTGCTGGAACAGTCTGTAACTAACTTCTATTGCTGTAACTATCACCATGAAGCTGAAGAGAGCCACGTTCAAAAGTATATGTAAACCCTCACCTTATAAAACAACCCATTCAGACACATCAGAAATATGAAATGTTGGGTTTACACAGTCTTTAAACACTTGTGTGTATGTGTTATTCACTGGCTGCATGTCAGAGACAAAGCAATAGTTTCACTTTAATGCCCCCTCCCTAAATGAACATACTTACCGTTCCGTAAGTCTCCCATCACTTTATTTAGCGATTGGGTGCGTAGAAAGGCAACCCTTAGTAAACTTCACGTTGCTCCACTCGGAGGAGAAAGAGGACTGGGAAAATTTCCCCACCCCCATTTGTTAGTGCTTGACCAATCACCAAGCACCAGTGCTTTCATATGGAGTAAGTCACATGATATCCTCTTTGCTCCTGGTTACTGACAGGGAGTAAGGGAAAAGCAAGTATGTGCTTCTGACGTAAACTAGTTGCTTTGCTCAGCATGACCAAAGCACAGATTTGCTATAAAAAGGGAATCTGTATAATTTACATAACAGTGATTGGCACAGGCAGATTTGTACCCCTTTATTCTATTTAAAGTACATCTAAAAGGCTTCCATGTTGAAGAGTCTCAAATCCAACTACTGTGTGGTGCACAAACTTGAAAGTGAACTAAAGCTTTCACATGCACATGCTCCCCCTCCCAATCACAGTGGGAGAGTTCTGGTAACAGAGGAGGTACAGTCAATCAATAAACAATGTATAGCCAGGTGCCAATTGACAAGCTACAGGTTTGTGAATCAACAGTGACAATGGCACACCAGCTGCAATTCCACTCTATTGCAAGCAAACACACCCTACATAAAAGGACATAATAATCAAAAATATTTTTTAAATATTTATCTAGGACCCCAAAACACACAGATCTGCTTATTTATAGTCAGGTATAAAATGGTCAGTTGTGCAAGGGCACATCCACATTACATGATGTCACCCAACTATTTTCAAATTTTAAAACCAGTCAACAGCACTACCATGAGTGCCAGTCTAATCACAGAAAAACAATGGCGGCCCCATGAAAACAAATCCAACATGGCTGATTATTTTGATTTGCCAGGCCCAAGCACTGTTAAGCCAGAAGCATGCCTATCCCTATGGGGCTGAAAAAGCAGAGTAAGGCACCAGGGGTTCTATGAAGGTATGGGGGGTGCTGCTCCATAGCTTCAACAGTACTTTGACTACTTTTTTCCTCAGTTTAGGGTCACTTTAAGACTGTATAACTATTTAATTTGCAAAGACTTGAGGATGTCTGAGGTCAGAATGGCTGACAAGATCAACTAATCTATTTACAGCATCTGAATTCTTTATAGGAAGCAGTGAGGACATGGAAACAATAATAGCAGGTTGTTCCATGCAACACAAAAATAAAATGTAAAACATATATTTGCACCAAGGCAAACATTTTAAAAAAATTGCATAAATTATTCATATGTCTGATACATTTTCCTATTTATGTAGGAAACAACCTGAACAGAAGAGGTGATTGTTCGTGCTCAAGAACCAATGAATTCAGACTAATCCCATTTACTTGGCAAATGACAAAATGCCCTCATTCTAAATAGTAAATTGTAAACCCAGAACCAGATTATACAAGCTGTTAACTCCAAGTACCCTGTACAAAAGAGCAACAACAGGTCATTAAAAATATATTTTATAAAAACGTAATAGAAAGTTACCTGTACATATGTACTACAGTCACTTATTTATGAGCAGCAATTGTGAATAGGACTATGGAACAAAAATAATGAAGTGAAGAGACAGGAAAGAGATGTTTCTTAGTTCATATGACCTGTATGTGTGTAATAAATATACAGTATAATGCTGTGGAATGGTCAGTGGATTTGTACTGCAACTTGCCTCTTGAATCCTGCTTTGAGACAATTAATGCTGAGAGTTTGATGAGGAGATGACACTGGAAAGAAGCAGCTAGGTCTGTATGGCTGCTATAAAGGGAAAAGGTTATATGCAAGCAAGGCACAATTTTATCTTATGCCCAATTAAAGCCCATTTAAGGGATCACATCTTTTTTCTCTGCATGTTCCTGTATGAATATGCGTTATTTTTCTGTCCTCAGTCTTCCCACCCAGTACCTAATGCAGAAATAGCTCAGTAACATCCTCACCCCTCATCTCAAGCTTCCTCATGCATACTTCTAATGCTGAGAAATAAAACTGGTAGATGAAGAAATGTCTGGTTTAAGGGGTCAGGTGGGTCAGAACCAGACTCTGCAGGGGATGACATAGGAGGGCACATAGACGAAAGACAAAAGATAAACAAAATTGGTGTTCGTTGAATCATTCATTTTTATTATTGTGCCAGCTGTGACATGCAATTTTCACACCACAATTGAAAGTGCCTGATCCAAAAATGCGGTTTGTTTTTTTCAGAGAATTAAAAAGCAATTGATGGCACAATCATACGAGCCATTTTTATTTTTTTGATCCACAGAACTTTAATTTTTTTTTTTTATATATGGCCTGCTTTATGGCCTTTGTGGGCAGAGTGTTCTAGTAGCTAAAACACAAACCCCTAGAAAGTGCATGGAGGCCCCTGTGGACACCCCAAGGAGCCAAGGAAAACTCAGATAATGAAAACCATATAAACAATAGGGGTCCCAGGTTATGGGCCACAGTTGTGGCTCCTTTTGGAGACAGCAGGTAAAAATGCCCCTAGAACCACTAGAGTAGTATGGACCAAGGTCACTTGTGGCAGTGGAACTGTATTCCGTGTGCCTTATATGAAACCTTGATGCACCCACACAGCATTATTGCAACAAGGCCAAGAGTAGTCACTAACATGGGAAGCGTGTACTGATGAGGGTAAGGACAGTCAGAGGTGACTATAGGCCAGCAATGGGAAGATCGGAAACTGTGGATCCACATGTTGATCATGAAAAGCAGCATGATGGTGCTTCCTTCATGCTGAATGGTTGGAAAGCGCAGAATGTTCAAGCACAGCACTCCCCTTAGCAGATGGCTGTGCTTGTTTTCTGTCCTAACCCTTACCCTTAAATACCAGCAGATGGATGGAAATGTGAAAACAAAAAGCCATCTAGCAATGGTGAGGTAGCTCCCAGTGCTTCAACCCAACTGGCTTTATTCATCAAGCCTGTCTTCAGAGACAGGGCCACACCTGAGGCTCTACTACAGCTCTGAACCTGTAAATGGGCTTAAATGGCCAACACAGTACACCAAGATCCGGAGTGCCACAATGCAGAGCCTAGTGCCAAAAGGCCACATTTCAGGTCAGTCTCATGTCCAGTCCATCAGGATCTGGGTACAGCCTCCACAGCTAGTGCTGAGGAAACACTAATCTGCTTTGCAGAACAGCTTAAGTAGTAATGAATCTTGATTTAAGTCACCAATGAAACAAATGAAGCAAAGAAGGCTAGTAAATACACACACACACACACACACACACACACACACACACACACGCACAATGTCCCAATCTGTTAGGACACTAGCATAAAAGCTGGGGAGGAGGGGTTATATGGGGGCTGAGTTACAATGTTTTCTGTTTACCAATGTCCCAACCACATGCAGGCAGCAGTATAACCCAACTGTTTCAGAACTCCTGTGCCCCTCAATGGATAAAAAAACAAAAAAAACAAACATACCACACAACACACACAAATGGGGGATTTTTATTGTATTCCTCTATTCCTGTCATTACCTTGTGCCTACAATAGTAAATCAAAGTTTTACTTGATCACCACATGTAAGAAGTGCTATAAATACCATTACCACTCTGACGTACATGGCATTGCTTCATACACTACTGATATCAGTTATGCTTACCCTGGAGATAGTGAGAGGCATGTTAAAGTCTTTGCCACCTTGAAGTCGAAAGCCCCAGGGAGCTGGGCCAACCAGAGATACACTGTAGTTGCTCATTTTATCAGTTGAGAGAATGAAAAGCAATAGAATTCCCGAATTTAGTGCAACCTGCAAGATAAAAATCATTTGAAAAGTCAGGGAAAGGATACAAAAAAATAAAATAATTTTGCATGCTACAGACAGGAGACTTTTTTTTTTCCTTAATGCAGTTTTACAGTACCAGAATAAATACCTGACTCTTTCAGCCTCTTAACTCTAAACATAGTGCTCCCATTGGGAGTGGGTAAGAATGCCAATCAGTAATATATGGCTTTCCTCATTTCCTGCATTCAATCTGCAGTTTGAATATGCTTACAGGGGGAAACAAAAAAGGGCATATCTGCCAACATACAGAGTGTGGCCTCTCTTTCACTTCCCAATCACAGACTAGGAGCAGGTTGGTGTTTCAGTTGTATTGAATTAATCTATAGAAGTCTATCCAACCATGTTTATAGCAGCACAATTAGTTAACCTCAAAATCTCCAATCCCGCTTTTAAAAATTAAAAGAGAAAAAGTATGGGTTAACAAAAAAACCAAACCAAAACATACATACTCACCTTGATGGCTGCAGCATGGATATGATGCTGCAGCTGTCCCCCGCTGGCTCTACACCGTGATCCGAGCAAAGACTGCTGTCAGACACTGGCTCTCTGCTCTGCCCCTCCAGTTCTCACTGAAGCACTAGGCTGTGGGAGCAGCTGACTCGGGATCTCAGTGGCCCACAGAGAGGCTGAGTCAGCAGCTGGTCAGGCATCTGTGTGGACTCTGGAGTTGGGTTAGGCTCTTCAGGGAACCCAACAATGTCAACCAACAGCGGTCTTTAGTCCGTCGGCTGAATTCGGGACACAGGAGGGCAGAACTAAGTGCACTCTGGTTATCCCCAGAAGTATAGCCAATACAGCTTTGGTTATACTTCCCTTTAAAAACACACACAAAACAAAAAGAAGTGCATTATCCATAAAGAGGTAGTTCAGGCTGTCTGAAGTAATTTCAGGAACTGAACCAACCTGTTCAACCAATTATTCAGCTGAAACATTTTACACACAAAACACACACACACAAAACACACACACACTTTTCTATGGCCAGAACCTCTACTTGCAGCAAGTATCTGTCTATATGCGTCATAAAACCAGTATTTATTACAGGTACTTATATAGCACTGTCAATTTATGTAGCGCTTTATTATATATTATACATTCACATCAGTCCCTAACCCTCAAGGGGTGTACAATCTAAGGTACCAGTAACCTACTTTCATCGATGACAGTTGGATTATCTTGACTGCAACTTACAAATTTCACAGAAACTACAAAAACTTCCACCCCACAATAAAACTTAAAATTAACAACACATACAAAAAAAAAAAAATGATATGTAGCTAGTACCAGCTGCAGACCCTCAAAAGGTGTACCTGATATTATGAACAAAATGCCCTACAAGATTAAAATTAGAAAGACAGGTTAAACCCTCTGCCAATGAATGAACCTTCACGGAAAGAGTTAGTAAAACTAAAAGGCAAAACCTTGTTTTTAGTTTTGGATAGACCAGAGAAAGAACACCTGCCAGGTATTTATTGCTGCCTGTACACTTGCTAGGGAGAGTTACCCTCTCCATTTCTCATTTACAGGTATCACAGAGTGAAAAAAATCCTAACATTTAAGGTTGTTACCATAACAAGAATAGAGGGGAAGTGAAGGGAAATCACCCCAATGGGACACAGAGGAACAGGTAGTTATAAACCCTCCCTTATTCTATCCCTAGAAAAATACACACACACACACACACACACACACACACACACACACACACACACACACACGTTTCTGTAGGAGAGACCACAACATGAATGGTCTCAAGATTAGGGTAGTGATGGCAAACTTCACAAAACACTGAGACAGGCTATAATGGGAATGTATATTCATACAATAATTCAAAACTCTAGATACTTTTCTCTATAGCCTAATCCTTAAAAGCACCACAAGCCAAAAGCGCTATTTAATTCATTCCATTTAATTCATTTTTAAATATTCAAAGCAAAAGTCCCCCCATCCGTCTATGTCTCCATGCTTTATTTTGCTAAGAAATCACTTAGAAAAAAAACACCCCTTAGCATTTATGGCAGTAACCACCTTGAGTAAGAGCAGACGATTCATGTGGAAATTAACTTTCTGGAATCCATCTGCCCTTAGCTCAGGTATGCAAGCAGGAGGGTGTACTTAGCTGAGAAAATCCCTCCTCCCCTCCTGGGATATATGACATTTGCCTAGGCATGGAAACTACGAAAGTAATTAAATAAATGTAAAAAATAGTTTAAAACAAGTACAGATAATACACTATATTGCCAAAAGTATTGGGACACCC
Organism: Staurois parvus; assembly: GCF_062004578.1. Lineage (NCBI taxonomy): Eukaryota > Metazoa > Chordata > Amphibia > Anura > Ranidae > Staurois > Staurois parvus. The sequence continues at coordinate 1,386,872 of NW_028318362.1, read as the reverse complement.
CTCCAAATCATTGGATTAAGGTGTTCCAATCACCTCCATGGCCACAGGTGTATAAAATCAAACACCTAGGCATGCAGACTACTTCTACAAACATTTGTGAAAGAATGGGTCACTCTCAGGAGCTCAGTGAAGTCAAGCGTGGTACCGTGATAGATTGCCACCTGTGCAGTAAGCCCATCTGTGAAAGTTTGGTTGCTACTAAAATATTCCATGGTCAACTTTTAGTGATATTATAACAAAGTGGAAGTGACTGGGAACAGCAACTCGTTTCCACGTATGTCGTCAGTGTATTCTGAAGCGCACATAAGTCACCAACTATCTGCAGAGTCAATAGCTAAAAGACCTCCAAACTTCATGTGTTCTTCAGATTAGCACAACAGTGCTTACAGAGCTTCATGGAATGGGCTTCCATGGCCAAGCAGCTGCATCCAAACCTTACATCACCAAGTGGAATGCAAAGCTCTGGATGCAGTGGTGTAAATCATGCTGCCAAAGGACTCTAGAGCAGTGGAGACGTGTTCTCTGGAGTGACGATTCGCAGGTCTCTGCCTAGCAATCCAATTGTTGTGTTTGGATTTGGAGATTGTCAAGAGAATGGTACTTGCCTGACTGAATTGTACCCAGTGTAAAGTTTGGGGGGGGGTTTGATTATGGTGTGGGGTTGTTTTTCACGGGTCGGGCTTGGCCCCTTCGTTCCAGTGAAGGCAATTCTTAAGGTGTCAGCATACCAAGACATTTTGGACAATTTCATGCTCCCAACTTTGCGGGGACAGTTTGGGGATGGCCCCTTCCTGTTCAAACATGACTGTACACCAGTGCACAAAGTAAAAATCCATAAAGACATGGATGAGCGAGTTTGGAGTGGAGGAACCTGACTGGCCTGCACAGAGCCCTGACCTCAACCCGATAGAACACCTTTGGGATGAAATAGAGCGGAGTCTGAAGCCAGTCCTTCTAGTTCGACATCGGTGGCCTCACAAATGCTCTTCTGGAAGAATGGTCAAACATTCCCATAGACACACTCCTACATTTTGTGGACACCCTTCCCAGAAGAGATGAAGCCATTATGGCTGCAAAAGGTGGGCCAACTCAATATTGAACCCTACGGACCAAGACAGGGATGCCATTAAAGTTCATCTGCGTGTAAAGGTAGGTGTCCCAAAATTTTTGGCAATATAGTGTACTTTCCTATTTACTAATGATAGCAGCATAGGGATTCAAAATAGTCAGTGTTGATTGGGAGAGTGAAATTCCACTAACAACAGGCTTTATCATAGTTTGCTAACACCAGTGGGCGGGCTCAGAGCACACTCCAGCTCCAGACCACAGCCAAAAGGGCCCAGCACATGCCAACCTGAAAGTGATCTAGACCAGCAGAAGCTTGCTACATGTCGGCAGTGCGCACAAACAGGGACCCCAAAGCAAGCCCACACCTCACCAACGCAGGACATCTACTGCCAATAGCCACAACAGGAGGCTCAGGACAAACTCGTCACCCCCACACCTGCAGCCTGCCACAAAACAGGATACAGTGTGCCCAGGCAGGACAGGCGACACCCCTCGTAGCAGGCATTCTTCCGTTATGGAGTTTGGGGGGGTATTTAGACCACCACCTGGTCAGTAGGGGAAAGAGACCCCGTAGGGACCAGCCACCATAGGGAATACCTGCACCCCATACCGCATCCGGGGGAGGAAGAGGGGGGCATCTTACTTACTGATCCATGCAGAAAATTTGGGTAAGGCTACCACGACAAATCCTCCTCTCTGCCGAAGTGGGGGGCTGTTGGCCAGGGTAACACTGACACGTACTGTAGGTGCCCCGTCATATGTGTCCCCACGAGATGTTTAACTTGCTGGCCGCCCCGGTCCAAGATGGGGCATAGTAACAGCCGTCCGAGCACAGAGCTAGCGATCTGTGCATGCTTACTGATCAGATTGGGGTAAATTCCAGGAAAAATGATACAGAAAGAGCCATGGGACCACAAATCCCAGCAAAAAATATCACGTCCATACTGCAGAAGACACTAGGAAGAATGACTGGGCATAAAACCCCCTCTCTGCTATCGGCTTCCAGAAAGGACTGCCCATAGGAGGTGCCGAGTTTTTTCTGCCTAGTGTCCTACTCCTGTAGGTGGGGCTATAAAACCCTGTTCAGTTATGGATGAGGAAGAGGCTGTGTCCATCAATGAACAGAAGAGAAATACGTTTTTTATGTGCAAAAGCAATGAAACAACTGACTCACATCCAATACTACATAAAAAAAAAAAACGTAAACCTGAGATGGACTTATTTCAAATACAACAGGATTCCAGGAAAGAAATCCTTACATAGAACAATGAAAACAGATCATGTGCAAGAACAGGAGAAAAAGTGTGTTAGTCCCTCTGTACTCGTAAGCCAATTTTACCTAGTAATCTTTGCTGCATGGATAACTGGAACGTAGTGCTTTATAAATACACTGCTCAAAAAAATTAAAGGAACACTTTTGAAAACACATCAGATCTCAATAGGGAAAAAAATATTATGCTGGATATCTATACTGATATGTACTGGGTACAGAGTAAGGAATGTAAGGATGCCCCGTCGTTTGATGGAAATGAAAATCCTCAACATACAGAGGACTGAATTCAAAGACACCTCGAAAATCAAAGTGAAAAAAAAAAAAAAAAAAAAAAAAAAAAAAAATGATGCAGCAGACTAGTCCATTTGGCTGAAATTTCGTTGCAGCAACTCATTATGGTGCTCAGTAGTTTGTAAGGCCCCCATGTGCTTGTATGCATGCCTGACAATGTCAGGGGATGCTCCGAATGAGATGACGGATGGTGTCCTGGGGTATTTCCTCCTAGATCTGGACCACGGAGCTCCTGGACAGTCTGCAGTGAAACCTGGTGGCGTCAGATGAACCAAAACATGATGATATCCCTGAGGTGTTCTATTGGATTTAGGTCAGGCGAGCAAGGATTTCACCCTGATACCAAATGGCAGTCAGGGTGCCGTTGTCTAGCCTGTAGAGGTCTGTGCATCCCTCCATGGATATGGCTCCCCAGACCATCACTGACCCACCACCAAAATGGTCATGCTGAACAATGCTCAGGGTGAACCTACTCTCATCTATGAAAAGCACAGAGCGCCAGTGGCAGACCTGACAATTCTGCTGTTCAATAGCAAATGCCAATCGGGCAGTGAGCACAGGGCCCACTAGAGGATGTTGGACCCCCAGGCCACCCTCCAGAAGTCCGTTTCTGGCAGTACTCAACCTGTTCCTCCATGCACAGTGGAGCAGATACCGGCCCTGCTGAAGGGTTAAAGTTAAAATGTCCATGGCCTCCACCTGTAAAACCATTCCTGTTTTGGGGGTTGTCTCATTGTTTCCCATCTAGTGCACCTGTTAATTTCATTAACACCAAAGCAGCTGAAACTAATTAACAACCCCCTACTTAACTGACCAAATCAATATCCCAGGAGTTTAATTGACTTGATGCTACTATAGGTCGAATTATCTTTTTTTTTTTTTTTTTATAAATAAATATATATATATATATATATATATATATATATATATATATATATATATATATATATATATACACACACACATACATACATACATACACACACACACACTATTCAGCATATATTGCTAGCTGGCCACTGGACAGTTTATGCCCCACTGTGAGGTTGCAGATGTTGTTCCAAGCTGCAGGAAAAAGGACCCCAGTTTCCACCTGCAGAGAGGATTAATATGGCAGGTGCTGAGAGCTGAACTCCCAGTAAACTGCCATTCTGCCAAGAACATGTTTCCATTTTCATTCTTTGGCTGTGAAAAGTTTTCCTGCTCAGTGCACCCAAAAAATATATGTTAGGTTATGTGATAACCATCAATCTTCTGCCTTTTCACAAATACCTACAAGGTAACAATTTGTCTATCGCTGCTTTACAGAGGTGACAGATTCCATAGGCCTTTATTCTGTACAGTTAAAGCTAAATGTGGTCTCTCAAAATATAAAAAAAAAATAAAAAATTTAAGAGCTACATTTACAAACCGTTACATTTTTTGCAAATAACGTATGTTGATATTTCCCTTCTTTCCTATAAAAGTTTAAAAGGAACAGGTAATCAATACTGATGCACAGAATCATAAGTTTGCTGTATCACAGAGGGTCTGTAAACTACACAATTTTACCAAATATAGAGAGATTGATGGATTAAGGCTACGTTCACACTAGCGTTGTGTGCAGGCGACAGAGAGTTGTTTGGGAAGCGTTTTTACCGCTTCCAACGCCTCGGACAATTCTGCACATTGCAGCACATGGTGCTGTTCTAACGGGAGTGTTAGCGTCACGGCAAAAACGGACGCCACTGGTCGAGTCAGGAGGCATTGAAGCCTCCTATTCTGGTCTATGGTGCCGCTCCGCAAACGGCAGCACGGCTGCGGAGCGGTAACACCATTTAAACTTCATTATAGGCGTGTGTGGGGCGTTTTTAACGCTCAGCAAATGCCTAGCAACCCCTGCTAAACCTCGCATGCGGCGTTAAAAAACGCTCCGCAAACACCAGACCAATGCTTGCCAAGCACTATAGGGGCGTTTGGCAAGCGTTGGTAAAACAGTCAAGTGTGAACGAGCCCTTACTGCCAGCTATGACCCTCCCCCAGTCCCCAGCACAGATTCCCCTACTGCCCTTTGTGTTGAAGTGATCCCCCACCCCCAGTATTAACAGGATAACTAGACTTCTTCTGCCTCCCAGCTTACTCTATTGTCTGGAAAGGTATAGTTGGTCATATACCCAGCAAGCTGAAAAAATAACAGATTCCTCTATTCACACAAGCAAGGTGGATGATGGAATCCTCGGTGCCATGCTGTAAATTCCCTCTATGTTGTTATAAAAATGCACCCTACACAGGGTGCCCTGTGGCATTCTCACTTCCTGTGGATTTGGCCGCTGGATCCATAAACCCTCTCCAGTTTGAGTTCTGTGTTGGGGTCCCTGTCCAGGGTCATATTCAAAATGGTGGTCACTGTGAAGTGGAGGTCACAGGCCATCATGGCCTCTGGAATCCCACTGTAGGCAGTCAGAGGTGGGTCCCTGAGGAGCAGCATATATGTTTCGGGTGCCATATTGGCTTCTTGCTGCTCGGAAGGTAGATGCAGGTGGGGAGCTGCAGGTGGATGGTCCGGATCCCAAAGCCTTTGTGATGGGAGAGTCCACAACGCTTGGAGGTCCAGTAGGATGTAACCTCACTCCGCCATCATGTGGCTAGTCCAACTTCAGCATACTTGTTTTGAGTAAAAAAAGGACCCCACCAAAGTAGAGGATTAAAAGTAATGAAAATAATTATAAAACAAAAAATTTAACAAACAGGCAACACTGGTCTTAGCCACAGCACATCTCATATGACACAATTTCAATGGACCGGAGTACCTTAGCCTGCTGAGAGGTGCTCTCTGCCTTAATTAAGATAATCTGTGGTCCTCCAGAATTCAGCAGACTATATTTACATGAAAACTCATGTGTTCTATGACATTGGCAGCAGGCAGGAAGATGCATCAGTAAAGACATCTTTTTTTCCTGTTTAAGAAGCCCAAGGGTAATTAATGCAGAGCCGAAGCACTGCATCTGAAGCCAACACCAACATTGTCTGCAATCCAGGAACTTGTGCTCTGCAGAGAGAGCACATCAGAGCTGATTAATTAAAATAAATAATCTTGCTTCCATTAACTTACATTCCCCAAATAAAAACCATGCATTACTGAACCTTTTAAATTTTTTATTTTTATTTATTTTTATTTTTTTTAAATCAGACAGCACATTTCCTACCTTTGCCACATTGTTTCAAGAATCCTCACCCAACAGGCCACCAGCCCATCACAGCTGTGTATTTGTGCAATTACTGTTTCCAATACAATTTCAATGTTCAGTAATATCTCTGCACACAACAGTAGCTGAAATGCTCCACAGATCCATTTCAAACAACCGCTTTAGAATACCTTAAATTACTGAGCTTTAGTCCTTCCCCCCCACTTACTTCTTTTTAAAACACTTTCATCTGAGAGTTCCTAATTGATTTTTTTTTTAGCTCTTCACAGCTCCTGTATTCTGTAGCGCTGGAAACCAGGCAATAAAATATATATATATATATATATATATATATATATATATCTCATACACACAGGCTCTGTGACTGCAAGGGGTCTGATCCAAGAACATAGGATGTCCTGCCAACAAAATTAGGGTACTCCAAAATAATCTCCTCAAGTGCCATTAATACAAAATGTTAAGTGTACACCTAAATAAAGACAAAATATTTTAGGGGATGGATAAATATAGAAGAGTAAGAAGAGAAGTACAGATAAAAAAAGTGGCACTTGAACAAGGTTTGATGCTGGAGCTGTAGCACAATGAACTGTATGTTTACTGCGCTTGTAAAGGTTTTAGTAGCTTTACCTTACAAAAGGAATCATACAGATCTTTTAAAGTGTATGTTTCTTTCTTAACCACTTCAAGTCCGGACACTTTCACTCCCTTCCTGCCCAGGCCAATTTTCAGCTTTCAGTGCTATCACACTTTGAATGACAATTGCACGGTCATGCAACACTGTACCCATATGAAAATTTTAGCATTTTTTGCTATATAAAATGAAAGTCCAAACATTTTGAAAAAAATAAAAAAAATAATCTTGGCCAAAATGTATTCAGCTATTTTTAGTAAAAAATTTGTTTATAACCAAAAATTATAAATTTTTAAAAAAATGTTTACATTATATTATATAGTTTTTTTGTTTGTTTTTTTTTAAACACACTGTCAACCTAGCAGTACAGTGTCACCATAGTGCCACTATACTACTTGTAGGGGGGTGAAGGTTTTTTTTTGTTTTTTTTTACACCGATTGCTTTTACACCCATAAAGGCTGTAAAAGCAATCATTTTCTCTTTCTCTCTGGCTGCAATCCATTCTTGCAGCCATTGAGAAATACTGTGAGAACTATAACTGGTCACATGGTACAAGGCTGTTGTGAATAGCCTTGTACCATGTGACCTCTGTGATGATTCACAGATTTCACAAGTAGTAAGCAATGATGTCAGCAAGTGACATCTGGTTTACGACTATTCATGTGATCACTGATTGGCCAATCAGTGATCACATGATCGGGACCTCACACAGAGGTCCCGTACAGTGATCGGTGCCGGCTCTCCCAGGGAGTGCGCACAGGCAATGAATGCAGAGGCCGTTTATAAATGACCACCCACTCCTGCACTGCTCCCGTCCAGCCGTTTATGTACATGGGACAGACAGGAAGTGGTTAAAGTGTCATTAAAACACATACACGTGTCATTAAAACACTCACACCCCTTTAAAAAATGTCAGTACATTCTTTATTACATGTTCATACTCAGTCACTATAGGATTTGTATTCTGCAGTAATCATGGTTGATCCTGCTGGTCACTGTCCCTCTCTCGTCTGTGTCCCTGCTGCAGCCGGAGATTGTGTAGACACTCCGTTGCTACATCTACTGAGCATGCTCCAGTTTCAGTTGCCTTAAAGCTTTTCATTTCCTCCTTTTTCTCATCTGTGCATCCCACATGACTATTAGAGTCATACACAGACATATATCCTCCAGATAAAGGACAGCCCACTCCTTCCCTCCTCCTCCATCCTCACTAAAACACAATATGGGCAGGAAACTGCATGTTGATTGATGGAGACATCACCTCCCTGTAATTCTAAGCACATACAAACAGACACAGGCTGGAGGGCCATGAAACAGGCTGTGATCCTCCCCCTAGATAGAATACTTCATACAAAAATAACAAAAAGATTGGAGTTCAAATACATATTTGTGTGATGATTTAACACATTTGGTATTCTATTTTGCAGGATGTTTTCTTTTTGAACATGTGACTGGCATTACAGGACGACTACAAGTTCCTCCCACCATGGTTTATCCACAGATGAGCTAGGGAATAACCGGGTCACATGACAGCTGTACATAAACCATGAAAAAAAAAAAAAGGTACTGAGGTTTTTGTTTTTTTTTAAATTTATATACAGTGCCATCATCCATATGCATAGAGTAAATGGATAATGTAAATCAAACCGTGTGTGTTCAGTACAGTATCACTTAGTATTAGGTCACTTGTTCACTGGGCATCTAAAATGCTGGGGGGGGGGGCTCACACGCACAGGAGGTATAAGTGCAGCATTTAGCCCTGATGTCTGTAGCTTGTCAAAGTCTATGGCAGGCTGAAATGCACTTTTGCTGGAGGAGGGTGAACACTTGATCGAATGGCAAGTGCATGTAGGGCCCTCTATGCATTCATAATTGAATGCCCACAATGCGTGTGCAAAAATCATGTGATTTTTGGACTACACAAAAGGTGAATGCAGGCTGACTAGGAATATGTACAATATGACTGCACTACTGTTACCCTACTTATGGTTTTGCATAACCAAATCCCACACCCTCGGTTTCTATGCTATAAAATGCACAAAATCCTACATGCTCACTTTCTCATTGACATTGTGCAGAAATTACATTTAAATCCACTTAGAAACTACTTTTCTTGCAAGTATAAAAGGCACCCATTCAGCCCAAATACATCTGAAAGCATGCTTTCTACAATGAATTCGCAGTTTGCACATCTCCTAAAATGTTTTTCCACAAGCTAGTCCAAAGCTGCTGCTCACGAAACAGAAGATCTTTACTGTAACTCTATTCTGTTCACTTCAGCACCAGTTTGTAATATAAATACATAACACTAGCCACTAAGGGATTATTGTGGTTTTTCTGGACTATGAAAGCTTCTGTGAGCACGTTGGCTAATCGTATTCAATAAAATAAAGTCAAGCTGATGGGGAAAACACACACACACACACACACACACACACACACACACACACACACACACACACACACAATAATGCAGTTAGGCACCTGGCTAAGATTCATACAAGGATAAGGCAAACACAGCATGAATTCTTTGAAAACTAGCACTATATTTAGGCCAGTTATCAGGCAAAGTATACTTGATGTGCTTACAACTTGTAGACAGCCTTCCTATCCAAACAATGCTCACTTGGATTTCCAAATGTCGTTTTTATGGGGTCAGTTCAGTCATTGCTTCATAGTTCTACTGTCCTACCATTTTGCTTCAAGTGACAGACATACAGTGTACTTGCAGTATTCATTTAGCTTCTGTTTAGTTCCATTCAGGATAACAAAGTCTACATGAATGTAGCAGACAAGGAAAAGAAATGCAGAACATCAATGTAAAAAATGAAAAACAATTACGCCCATTCTGCAGGTTGCGTCCTTCCAAGATATATTTTACTGGAGCTTCTTTTTAAAGGCAGAGTCTGACCCTGGCTTTTTTTTTTAGCATTTTTAGAGACATAGAAAAAGTGAAGGCAGACAGATGTCAACTGTTCTGTCACTTTTTTCTTTTCTTTAAATAAAAACGGATTCAATTTAAATCAGCTTGCACATCTGTCTTTAGTCCAGTTCCGTTTACACTTCAGTTTTTAACAGGTCAATTCACATCAGTTTGGTTCTGTTTCAATGGATCTGGACGTTGGCTATGCCATTAAAAAGAAAAACAAAATAATGAAGTAGGCAGATGGAATTGGGTGATCATAGGTTTACGTCTGCCCACCCATAGACATACCGTATCTGCCGGTGTATAAGGCAACTGGGTGTATAAGACGACCCCCTATTTTTCCAGTTAAAACATAGGTTTTGGGCTATACTCGTCGTAGAAGACTACCCCCCTTCTGAGGCAACACCATTTAACCACAAGCCTACAGGGCACTTATACCCCCTTCCTGCCCAGGCCAATTTTCAGCTTTCAGCGCTGTCACACTTTGAATGACAATTGCGTGGTCATGCAACACTGTACCCATATGAAATTTTTATCATTTTTTTTGTGACAGATAGAGCTTTATTTTGGTGGTATTTAATCAACTTTGGGTTTTTTATTTTTTCTTAAACCAAAAACCACTGAAAATTATGAAAAAAAAAAGCTTTTTTTCTTAGTTTTTGTTCTACAATTTTGTAAATAAGTGATTTTTCTCCTTCACTGATGTGCGCTAATGAGGCTGCAGTGATGGGCACTGATGGGCATTGACAGGAATCACTGACAGGCATCACTGATACATGGCACTGATGGGTGACACTGAAAGGCAGCTCAGATGGGCACTGATATGTGGCATTGATGTGGCACTGGCGGACACTGACAAGTGGCACTGCTGGGGCTACACTGATCATCAGGGCACACTGATCATCAGTGCCCTGATGTTCAGTGTACATGTCCCCTCCGCAGAAAGCCGAGTACCAGCTCTCCTCTCCTCTGTCAGCGTGACAGCTCGGGAGGAGAGAAATACTGATAACCGGCATTTCCCTGTTTACATGTGATCAGCTGTGATTGGACACAGCTGATCACATGACCGATCCGACATCTTCGGCTCTTTCCGTAATCGGTGATCCGAGGGACACAGCGCACCGCGGATCGCCGTGTGCTCCCTGAGCCGCGCATGCGTGGAGAATGGGAGGACGTCATATAAGCAAATCACGGCAAGTGATTTATTCTGTTAATGAATACAGAGCCTGCTCAGATTGGCTGCGTCAGAGAGGCGGGCTGATGATGTCACAACTTCAGCCAATCCGAGCAGGCTCTGTATTCATTAATAGAATACATCACTCGCTGTGATTGGCTCAGCGCGGTATACTGTATGTAGCCGAAGCTATCGTACAGTATTACCGCACGTCCAGCGGGCTGACATTCTATACCCAGCATATAAGACGACCCCCAATTGTTGGAGTATGTTTTGAAGTATAAAAAGTCATCTTATACGCCGAAACATATGGTACATAGTTTTTTCAGATGGATCCAGACTGAACCACAGACAGACAAGTCTAGACTGAATGCTCATGTGAAAAAGGACTGTTGACTCACTAGCTCTGCAGGAAGTTTATTCTAAGCATCAACTACTCTTTTAGTAAAATAATACTTTCGAAGATTACTTTTGAACTTTCCTTCTGCTAGTTTGAGGTCATGTCCCTGTGTTCTTGATCTTGGCTTCATATTAAAAAAAAATACTGCCCTCCTGAATTGTATTCACCCTCTTGATATATTCAACCAGTTCCCGCCCGGCCTATAGCCAGATGGCGGCTGGGCAAGCAGCTCGTCCCTCCGGGTGGACGCCATATGGCATCCTTTCAGGCATGCTCAGTGTGCCTGCCCACAGGGCCGCGATCTGTCACCGGCCATGTACCTCAGACAGCGCCGATGACAGATCTGTGTGCCGGCCCCTGTTTCCAGTACCAGGTGACCTGCTGTGACCAATCACAGCAGGTCACATGACAGTTGTACACAATGAATGGCTTCCTTTCATGCCATCCATTGTATACAAGTGTGTCTAGCTGCCCAGCTGTGTCATGTGATTAGCCATGGCCAAATCACAGCTAAGCACCAGAACAAAAAAAAAAAAAAAAAATATATAAAAAAAAAAAATACTTAATCACTTCCTCAAAGTATTATGGTAACAATATACTACTTTGGTCATAATGAAATTAAAAAAAATATATTTTTTTTTTTTGTAATGTCATCAGTGTCCCTGATCACCATCATGCCATGTTATATGATGACCCTGTACTGCACTGGTGACAGTATTAAAAAAAAAGTGAAAATAATTTTTATAATTTTTTCATTTTCCAAAAAATTATGACAAAAAAAAATTAGTCAGGTCCATAAATATTGGGACATCAACACAATTCTAACATTTTTGGCTCTATACACCACCACAATGGATTTGAAATGAAACTAACAACATGTGCTTTAACTGCAGACTGTCAGCTTTAATTTGAGGGTATTTACATCCAAATAAGGTGAACGGTGTAGGAATTGCAACAGTTTGCATATGTGCCTCCCACTTGTTAAGGGACCAAAAGTAATGGGAAAATTGGCTTCTCAGCTGTTCCATGGCCAGGTGTGTGTTATTCCCTCATTATCCCAATTACAATGAGCAGATAAAAGGTCCAGAGTTCATTTCAAGTGTGCTATTTGCATTTGGAATCTGTTGCTGTCAACTCTCAAGATGAGATCCAAAGAGCTGTCACTATCAGTGAAGCAAGCCATCATTAGGCTGAAAAAACAAAACAAACCCATCAGAGAGATAGCAAAAACATTAGGCGTGGCCAAAACAACTGTTTGGAACATTCTTAAAAAGAAGGAACGCACCGGTGAGCTCAGCAACACCAAAAGACCCGGAAGACCACGGAAAACAACTGTGGTGGATGACCGAAGAATTCTTTCCCTGGTGAAGAAAACACCCTTCACAAAAGTTGGCCAGATCAAGAACACTCTCCAGGAGGTAGGTGTATGTGTGTCAAAGTCAACAATCAAGAGAAGACTTCACCGCAGTGAATACAGAGGGTTCACCACAAGACGTAAATCATTAGTGAGCCTCAAAAACAGGAAGGCCAGATTAGAGTTTGCCAAACGACATCTAAAAAGCCTTCACAGTTCTGGAACAACATCCTATGGACAGATGAGACCAAGATCAACTTGTACCAGAGTGATGGGAAGAGAAGAGTATGGAGAAGGAAAGGAACTGCTCATGATCCTAAGCATACCACCTCATCAGTGAAGCATGGTGGTGGTAGTGTCATGGCGTGGGCATGTATGGCTGCCAATGGAACTGGTTCTCTTGTATTTATTGATGATGTGACTGCTGACAAAAGCAGCAGGATGAATTCTGAAGTGTTTCGGGCAATATTATCTGCTCATATTCAGCCAAATGCTTCAGAACTCATTGGACGCCGCTTCACAGTGCAGATGGACAATGACCCAAAGCAGACTGCAAAAGCAACCAAATAGTTTAAGGGAAAGAAGTGGAATGTTATGCAATGGCCAAGTCAATCAGCTGACCTGAATCCGATTGAGCATGCATTTCACTTGCTGAAGACACAACTGAAGGGAAAATGCCCCAAGAACAAGCAGGAACTGAAGGCAGTTACAGTAAAGGCCTGGCAGAGCATCACCAGGGATGAAACCCAGCGTCTGGTGATGTCTATGCGTTCCACACTTCAGGCTGTAATTGACTGCAAAGGATTTGCAACCAAGTATTAAAAAGTGAAAGTTTGATTTATGATTATTGTTCTGTCCCATTACTTTTGGTCCCTTAACAAGTGGGAGGCACATATGCAAACTGTTGTAATTACTACACCGTTCACCTGATTTGGATATAAACACCCTCAAATTAAAGCTGACAGTCTGCAGTTAAAGCACATCTTGTTGCTTTCATTTCAAATCCATTGTGGTGGTGTATAGAGCCACAAAATGTTAGAATTGTGTCAATGTCCCAATATTTATGGACCTGACTGTACAACTTCAAAAAAAAAACTCGCCATGCCTCTTATGAAATACGTCGGACTATCTACTTTGCAAAAAGTGGTCATTTGGGGATATCTGTTCTGACATTTTTGGACCTCAAGAAAGTAGATTGGCCATCAGTACTTCAGGCTTGATCAATTTTCAGATATAACCCATAGTTTGTGAACTCTATAAACTTTCCTACAAACTAAATAATACATCCTAATTTGGGTTATTTTCACCAAAGAAATGTAGCAGAATACATCTTGACCTAAATTTATGAAGGCCAATTATTTATAACAGAAAAAGAAAAACGTGTTTTTTGTTTTTCAAAATTTTTGGTCTGTTTTTGTTAATTTAGCAAAAAATAAACACCCCAGTGTTGATTAAATACCACCAAAAGAAAGCTCTAGGTGTGTGAAGAAAAATTATAAAATTTTAGTTTGGGTACAATGTTGTATGATCGCGCAATTGTCATTTAAAGTGTGAGAGCGCGGAAACCTGAAAAATGGCCTGGGCAGGAAGGGGTAAAAGTGCCCAGTATTGAATTGATTAAAAGGGGCAGTAAAAATAACGATTGGGCCCAGTCACTTTGTCAAAATGTGCTAAAATGCAGTGCATATTAGCACATTATGACAGACTTACCTGAAAACAAAGCCCTCCAGCGGTGCACTGTTACCACCGCGATGACGTCACTTTCGCACACGCGCGCAAGAGTCACTTTATGGCACAGGCCGTTACTTCAGAGTGCATGCGCCCGTAACATCACCAGCTGCTGCCAGAGTAAATATCTCCTAAATGGTGCACGTTGAGATATTTACTGTACCTGTAGGCAAGCCATATTATAGGCTTACCTGTAAATACAGTGGGGCAAAAAAGTATTTAGTCAGCCACCAATTGTGCAAGGTCTCCCACTTAAAAAAGATGAGAGAGGCCTGTAATTGGCATCATAGGTAGACCTCAACTATGAGAGACAAAATGAGAAAAAAAAATCCAGAAAATCACATTGGCTGATTTGGAAAGAATTTATTTGCAAATTATGATGGAAAATAAGTATTTGGTCACCTACAAACAAGCAAGATTTCTGGCTCTCACAGACCTGTACCTTCTTCTTTAAGAGACTCCTCTGTCCTGCACTCATTACCTGTATCAATGGCACCTGTTTGAACTTGTTATCAGTATAAAAGACACCTGTCCACAACCTCAAACAGTCACACTCCAAACTCCACTATGGTGAAGACCAAAGAGCTGTCGAAGGACACCAGAAACAAAATTGTAGACCTGCACCAGGCTGGGAAGACTGAATCTGCAATAGGCAAGCGGCTTGGTGTGAACAAATCAACTGTGGGAGCAATAATTAGAAAATGGAAGACATACAAGACCACTGATAATCTCCCTCGATCTGGGGCTCCACGCAAGATCTCACCCCGTGGGGTCAAAATGATCACAAAAAACGGTGAGCAAAAATCCCAGGACCACACGGGGGGACCTACTGAATGACCTGCAGAGAGCTGGGACCAACGTAACAAAGGCTACCATCAGTAACACTACGCCGCCAGGGAATCAGATCCTGCAGTGCCAGACATGTCCCCCTGCTTAAGCCAGTACATGTCCGGGCCCGTCTGAAGTTTGCTAGAGAGCATTTGGATGATCCAGAAGAGGATTGGGAGAATGTCATATGGTCAGATGAAACCAAAATAGAACTGTTTGGTAGAAAACACAACTCGTCATGTTTGGAGGAGAGAGAATGCCGAGTTGCATCCAAAGAACACCATACCTACTGTGAAGCATGGGGGTGGCAACATCATGCTTTGGGGCTGTTTCTCCGCAAAAGTGACCAGGACGACTGATCCATGTACAGGACAGAATGAATGGGGCCATGTATCATGAGATTTTGAGTGCAAACCTCCTTCCATCAGCAAGGGCATTGAAGATGAAACGTGGCTGGGTCTTCCAACATGACAATGATCCCAAACATACCACCCGGGCAAGGAAGGAGTGGCTTCGTAAGAAGCATTTCTAGGTCCTGGAGTGGCCTAGCCAGTCTCCAGATCTCAACCCCATAGAAAACCTTTGGAGGGAGTTGAAAGTCCACGTTGCCCAGTGACAGCCCCGAAACATCACTGCTCTAGAGGAGATCTGCATGGAGGAATGGGCCAACATACCAGCAACAGTGTGTGCCAACATTGTGAAGACTTACAGGAAACGTTTGACCTCTGTCATTGCCAACAAAGGATATATAACAAAGTATTGAGATGAACTTTTGATATTGACCAAATACTTATTTTCCACCATAATTTGCAAATAAATTCTTTCCAAATCAGCCAATGTGATTGTCTGGATTTTTTTTCTCATTTTGTCTCTCATAGTTGAGGTCTACCTATGATGCCAATTACAGGCCTCTCTCATCTTTTTAAGTGAGAGAACTTGCACAATTGGTGGCTGACTAAATACTTTTTTGCCCACTGTAAACATCAACCAAGTCTTTCCTCCACAATGCACATATGGAGTCTCTGCAAGCCTCTTCTAATTCTTTTAGTTTTATCCCTTTTCAAACAGTGAGATCTTAGAATTGTTGTTTAGTAAATGAAACTGATATCAAACCCCATCAATATTAAAAAGGTGTATTAAAATGTTATTTTGCTCGACCTGGAAAGTATACAGGTTATCTTGTATTTCAGGCCCAGAATACACTTCCTAACCAAACCAAAATGAATGCAAAACACCATCACATACATTTGTGAGTACAGGGTTAACAACATTCAGCTGAATTCATTCTATGCCAAAAGGATTATAAAACCAAAACACACCCACTATCTGCCCTTCACTGCTCGGTTTCTGCTCAACATATATTATATGGGCTGTTAAGCTATAAAATTGGAGAAAGTGCTACTACTGGAAGGAAAAAAAAAAAAAAAAAAGTAACACACAAATGAGTTTCAAAGGCAACCACTTGGGGCATTTTATAGCCTCTCAGTAATGTGCATTAGAAGTCTGCTGATCCTTTCTTTGACATACCATAAACATCATACTACAATTAGATTGGCCAGAGAAAAATAAAATAAAAAAAAGTACTATTTTTTTTTATCAACTTTTAAAAGAAAAGCCTAAAACAGAACACCTGTTATGAATTGTCTCTGTAGCCTGCCACATTCCAATATTCACTTCTCAAATGTTTTCAAAGGCAAAAAGGAAGAAATTTTCATCTGTCATGTCTGCTGCCCTTTTGACTCCTTTCCATCGCCCACTGATTTTGCTGCCAATTAAAAAGCATGCACATTTCCCTTCTGCTAGATATCACAAAGCTGCCTGCAACATTATGTGTGGAACTTCCTTTCTGAAGCCAAAGTTCCAGCTCAGCACTGCAAGCACAATTAAAGAAAAATAATGTTGCCAGTCTGACAGGAAGTCATTGGAAGAACGGTTTGTAACCGGCTAAATGAGTAAGCCAGCCAGTAAATGACAATGTATGGATTCATTTTCAGAAATAAGACATTATTATAATAAAAAAAATAAAGTAATCTAAAAGCCATCTGTGTCTCATTAAGAGAGATTCCCCTTAACTTCCTGTGCTGTAGACTCAACAGGAAGTGAAAATATATTTTTTATTAGTGTAAGGGAAATCCTCTTAGACAGTTGTCATGGGGACAAGCGTCCCCATTGAAAGATTTCATCTCTATTTTTGTTCTGTAGGCAACTCAGTCTTTTGTAGTTATCCTCACTTTTATTCCCAGCAGGGTGGATTTGATTTAAAATCAAGTTGATTTAAATTACAATTTAAATCACTAGTGAAAAAGCTCGATGTAAAAGCATAATTTTTAAACAGCAACTGTCATCTCTGTCCTGAAGCGGCTCCTCCTCTGACCCACTGTTGACGCCGACAGTCCCATTCACTTTAATGGGACAGCTGGTGATGCGGCAGTGACACAAGGTGAGGGATGTAACGGCAGCAGATGAGTGGATGCCCGCTAACAGGCGCGGCCATGATGGATCTAAAATGACAGGTGCTCTTTAAATGTAAGGATTCAGACTCATTCTTGCTGGTAGAATCTAATATTTGCAAACCAAATGAAGGTTTCCTTTTTAGAATAATAAGCTGTCAGGTTAGTAAAGCAGCGATATCAGAATAGATTTTAAGTTAATAAGTTAATCACACACAGTTGGAGAACTATTCAAATTATTTTATTTCATGTTCTCTCATGGTTACTGTGAAATTGTGTGAATGCATCAATGCAGTGCATGTTATCTCAGCTTGCAGAGCTTGAATTCAATCAATGAGTTTACCAAAAATGTAAATATTGCAGAATATACAGCCTCATGTTATATAACTAAGCTCCATTTCATGCTGAGTAAACTCAATTATGAATGTATCCGAAATAAAAAATAAATGATAAAAAAAAAAAAAAAAATCCAGTTTTTATCCATCCTGATTCCCAGTGACATTGGTGATCAGGACAATTGTTTGCCTGTTTTCACATACTGTGGAACTCTTCACACTCATCTGTTGCGGGTTTTCTGCGTTTTTGAAAATCCTGCTTGCTAAATTTTTAAGGCGGTTCTACTTCCTGCTATACAAAAAAAAAAAAAAGTACACGGCTCCACCTGTCACATATGTGAATGCACAAACTCCTCTTCAACTACCTTTCTATATCGTCTCAAAGAAGTGATCAACATTTCACAAGCAATTTGGTAAAGTCCATATTGGTCATACATTAGCTAGTGTCTAAATACCTAAGGATTCGAAACCCCATAACCCAAAAACATACCGTAAATCATCCCGAAACAGGTAAAGGACAGCTGCTATGTTCTATAACTGCAAGGCTCAGATGCTGTTCCAGAGTCTTATGAAGACTGTGTTTCATCCAAATGCTATGCAGAAGTCCTAATCTACATTTTGAGGTTTCTTATATGTGGGGATCATGCATTTCCTTGTTGACAGCTTACTAGTGTAAATCAACTAGGTGTTCCAGAGTTTTTTGTTTTTTTAAAGAAGGACTGCATTCAACTGTCCATCAAGAACAGTTGGTTTATAGCAGTTTTCTCCAAACTGCAGCCTGTGGGCCAAATGCAACCCTTGGCTTCACTTTATCTAGCCCCTGGGGTACCATTCCACTTACTAATACCAATGATGTGGAACCATTCCTCATTCTACTAAACACAGGAGCGGGTAATTGTTTTTTTAACTCCACTGTATGCCAAGCCAGAGACACTGTCTACTCCCGCTGATGCTGGGCCATTTTCTGCCACCAATGGTCACAGTCCAGCCTCCCCTAAAGTCTGAAGGGCAGTAAACTGGCCCATTATTAAGAAGGTTTGGAGACCCCTAGTTTATAGCATGGATACAACAGAATTGCAATTACAGAAGCATGTATTCTACCTTTACACCATACTAGAATACATAAAGTCCAAAACAGAAACTGTACTCCTCAAGATACTTGACCTTTAAATAATCAGTGAGAGCTCAGTGATTGCTGCAGATGGTGCCGAACCAAATCCAGATGTCAAGGGTTTCTTATGACTTATGTGACGCTTTTTTTGCAATAAATCAAAGAACACATTTATCTGGAGTGCTGATGACTTTACATCATGGTTAAAAGCAGGGACTTCATTCACAAGGGTGCTGTGTAACCTGGAGCTGTTTGCAGGTAGCTTATGTGTTCCTGTGAGGATACAGTGGATGTATAGACAACCACAGGTCCCAAGTTGACAGGTGTGCAGGAGAGGGTGCCCAGCCCCGTAAGCACACTGTCTGCTCAATCTTGCTATACAATCTCAGCACCCATGTGAATGCAGCCTTAAAGGAGACGTACAGCCAAAGCTCTTTTGGCTGTATTTCTCCTGGATCACTAGAGTACAGTTCATTCTGCACTCCTGTGACCCACTTCCAGATGACAGCAGACTGTAGCCTGTTGTCAGCTGACATCATTCAGCCGGTCCAGGCTGGGGAAAGATCAGGATCCACCCCAGAGTCTGGAGCAGCACCTGCTCAGCCACTCCACGATCTGCAAAGAGCGTGAGCCAGCTTCTCCCTCCCCCTCCACAGCTCAGCGCTCCAGTGAGCACTGCGGGGGGCCAGAGCACACAGTCACCACTCTCTGCTCACAGCGGTGCTGAGAACTCAGCAATCAGTGGTCATGTGATTGCAGACTTCTCACAATTAGAGCCGGTAGGGGACAGATGCAGCACTGGACCAAAGCTGCGTCCACTTAGGGAAATAGGATTTTTTTTTTAAAAAAAAAGGGGGAAAAAAAAAAAGAACATCCCATACTTAAAAGGAAAAACAGACCCAGGTGCTGACATTCATGGGTAGATATTATTATTCTTCTGACAAACAAATCTATATGGAAACATTTCTCTCTGTTTCTTTTTCCAGGGCCTACTGTAGTTATTTTTCTCCTGAATCTACTTTTGCTGTTTAGTTTCTAGGAACTGCAGTCATAACTTTGCAGAGAGGCTTTCCCACACTGCATTCTAGTGTAAATGGGCCGTGAATCTTGAATGGGATCGTTGGTAAATTTTTGTTCGATCACTGCCTGCAGCCAGTCAGCTACAGCACTTATCTGTGTATTCTGACAACAGACGAGTCCCACTGTCAGAATACAATACAGCAGCAGGGAGGATTCCTGCATCCAAATTGCTTGTGTAGACAAAGGAATCCATTCAGTTTTATTTTTTTTAGCAGCCCGGAGATGAGCAGCATCAGACTAGTAAAATGGATATGTGCATGGCCAGCATTAGGCTGCATTCGCAGCTGAGCATTCTAAAAATGTGGGCAGAACTGCACATTCCTGCCTGGGTTTTGTCAGAAATTCGGCAAAATGCACCTATGGTGCAATTATTTCTGAACGCGCTGCACTCCTGTGAACGCGCTGCACTCCAGGAGAAATACAGCCAAAAGAGCTCTGGTTGTACTTCTCCTTTATGCTGATTTTGCAGCATTTTCTGCACACTAAAAACACATGATGGCAAGCACACTTGGCTCAGTGCCAAAATTTGGTACATGAGCTTCTTTGGCATGTTTTAGCATGACAGGCAACCCATTCAAGCCAGTGGACTGTTGTGCTAAAATGAGAAGTGTTGCTACGCTCAGGTGTGAACGTAGTCTTAGACTAGCAAAATGGATACATGTTTGGGCAGCATTAAAGAAGTAGGAAAAAGCTGTTTGGCCATACTGTTTGCACTTAGTTCTGCGCTCCTGTGACGTACATTCAGCTAACAGCAAGCTGGCACCTGCTGTCAGCTGATGTCACTGAGCCAGCCCAGGTTCTGAAAGGATCCCGATAACAAAGGCAGGATATGCCCACATTCCTGACTGGCAGCTAGCTTAGCCTCTCAATGTGCTGCTGAGAGCGTACGCTAGCCATTCCCACCTCCTGTACAGCCCAGCGCCCCAGTGAGTACTGGAGGGGCACAGAAGAGATCCAGTGACTGACAGTCACTGCTCTGTGCTCAGAGTGGACCCGAGAACTGAGCGATCAGCAGTCTTTGATCAGTTCTAAGTGTAGAGTTGGCCAGGGATTGATGCTACAGTCACCCCGAATATTATTATTTTTTTTTTAATCCTGCACCTCTTTTTAGGCTAGGTTCACACTTTGCATGTGCAGGGCAGCTCATTCATTCCTGTGCCTCCTGAAAACACAGGGAAAAGACCCTGCTGCATTTTAAAAATTGCAACCTGCACAGAAGCCACAAGTGCAGTGCGGAAGTGATTTTCAGTGATTTTCCATTAGGATGAACGCCACCCGCAAACATACAGCGTAATTTTCTGTGCAGGTGATTGCGGCTGCGGGAACAGGCGTGGACCTGCAGCAGGAATCACAGATGTGAACCTACACACTATTAGAAAATCAGACAAACGATTGTTTCACATTTTTCTGTGCCCTCATCCCATTTTGAAAACGAGAATACCTAAAATGGTACAAAAATTCCCAAAGGATAGGAGGACAATACATAGCTGCAGTCTATGTCTCAAACTTTTTTTCATGTGCAGACTTATTTATTCAACTTTTTATAGGCCGAATATTGTACTAATTAAAACAAAACCCAATCATTATGACTAGTGAGAAAAACATTCCAGCATGTCCCTTCAGAAATGATCACAACAAACCATATCAGCTCTGAAAAGTTGTGTATGAACGAACAGAAAACTGGACAATCGTTCCGAATATGGATCTTTCCATCTGATTTTCTAATAGTGTATACTAGATTGTAATCTCGGTTCACACTACTGCGACGTGAAAGCCGCTTCCTGGTGACTCGCGTACTGCTTTGATGTGACTTTCAGGGAATTCCTGGGTAATTAGCTGTACTGAAGTTGCTCGAAATTTAGAAAAGGTTCCTGTACTGCTTCAAGGCGACTTCTTCCAACTTGTGCACATTGACTTTAATGGAAGTCAGATCCTCATCTATATTGATGTGATTTGGCTCGAACATTACAGGAAGATTACCAAAGTAATCATAGTAAAGTCGCATGGCATAAAAGTCACGTCAAAGTCGCATCAAGTCACATCAAAGCCATACTCAAATCACATCAAGTTGCCAGCAAATCACCAGGAAGTCACACTGTGAGGCTCGGTTCACATTGCTGTGACTTGTGAGCAGGGGCGGACTGACAACTCATGGGGCCCCGGGCAATAGGGAATCATGGGGCCCCTGTGTCCTTGCCCAAACTCAAAAAAGCCTATGAAAAAAGGTACCAGGGGCATCTCATGGGGCCCCCTACTGACCCCGGGCCCTTGGGCAGTGCCAGAGTTTCCAAATGGTCAGTCCGCCCCTGCTTGGGAGACCCCCAAGTCGCATGATATGTAAAATCCCATGTTAGTCAATGAAAGCTGTCTTAATTAGCACTACTGAAGTCGCTCCAACTTTAGAAAAGGTTTCTGTACTACTTCAAGGCAACTTCTATCCAACTTGTGCCCACAGACTTTAATGGAAGTCACCTCCAAAGTCAAATCCTCATCTATACTGATGTGATTTGGATCCGACATTACAGGAAAATTATCCAGGCATTCCCTGAAAGGTGCATCAGTATTCAAGTCACCTGGTCTGGTTGCAGAAGTGTGAACCGAGATGAAGTCCCACAACTTTCAGGTCAATGTGGTGTGAACCAAGCCTCCAAATCACAACATAGGCGACTTCCATTAAAGTCTATGGGCACAACCTGGATAGAAGTCGCCTTGAAGCTGTACAAGAACCTTTTCTAAAGTTCGAGCGACTTCAGTAGAACCAACTAAGCCAGCTCTCATTAACTAAGACTGGCCATACACTATACAATTTTCTGTTCAATTTCTGCCCAATTTCCTTTAGATTTACCTTCAAACTATGTAGCGCAAGGGCCTGCCTAATTGGATACAATTGAAAGTGTTGTTTAGCTTTGACCTCCTATTATATGGTTTCTGGTATATCTAAAGCAAAAATCTCAAGAAAATTGTATAGTGTATGGCCAACCTAAGATGGGACTTCACATGTCATGTGACTTGTGCTCCCACAAGTCTGATCCCGCGTCATGGCAGTGTGAACCGAGCCGAATGGAAGTTGCCTCCAAGTCCGATCCTCATCTATAGTGGTGTGATTTGGATCCGACATTACAGGAAGATTACCCAGAAATTCCCATCAAAGTTGTACTCAAGTCGCATTGTAAGTCACACAACTTTCAGGTCACACACTGCTATATTAAAAAAAAAAAAAAAAAAAAAAAAAAAAAAAAAAAAAAAAACCACCAGACATTATAACCCCAGTTATTAACATAGATAAAGTTACCCCATACACCGCCCAGGGTGTGGACTGTTTTGTCATGTGTGAGGATTTGGAGTGTCCTGTGTGTCAGGACTGGTCTGAGCAGGCTCTTTAATGACAATGGCTGCTCCCCATTAGTGTCAGGGAGGAGGGGTAGTTTCACTGTAATTTCCCTGTCCTGTCTGGGCAGGCTAGGTGCGGACCTCTGCCCTCTACCCACAATTCCCCACGGCTGATCAATCAATCATTCACACCCCGCCAGTACAAGGATGCCCATTCCACTCACCCCGGCTCCAGCCCACACCATACAAACAGCACACAGTGGCGTTATCCGAGTCCCACACATGTAATGTACAATTGGCCCTACAGAAAGTTTTCTGTATCTAGTAATAGTATGGAGCACCCACCTCTGAGAGGAGTTGTATGCCGGCCAGTCAGCTCTGCCTTTCTGTCTGGTGTAGAACTTCCGCCTGTGGGTTTTATATGAGAGCTGCTCTCTCTTGGGTGTTCTCTTCCTCTGTCTACCTCACAGGGACTGTCCACTGACCCCTCCCAGAGAAAGGAAGGCGGCAGAGTCAGTGCTGCTGACAAGGGAGGGGTGCAGGAACGTGGGCAGACGACGCCTCTCCCAGCTAGGTGCAGTGCCTGCCTCTGGCTGCTGTCCTCTTCACTGTGAATGTGACGAACACTTATCACTTCCTATGTACTAAACGTCAGCTCACATGGTTCTTGTCACTTTCTGTTAGTTGTGAGGAGAAGCAGACACAGAGAGGAGCACTGCTCTGCTCATGCACACGAACACAGCTCTGCTCTATCTGGGTCTGCTACGAGTCAGACCTCCCAACTTTGGAAATTGATAAAGATGGACACTTTGGGATGGAGAAGACGTGTGCGGCATACAGAGCAAGCTGTGCAGAAAATGGGCAGGCGTTATACTCTGTACATGTTCCCCTCCTCATTGGGCACCAAGTGTGGGTCACATGAGAGGACTACCTGGGTGAGTTCTTCTGGGCTACGTTGGGCACCTGGTACAGCCCAGGTCACTCACACATGAGGTACCTTTGTTGGAACGGACGTAACCTCTTCACGCCGGCCGCACGTAAATATGCGGCCTCTCAGCATCTGCGCCTTGACGCCGAGCAGCCGCACATTTGTGTTCAATTAACAAAAACATAGGACGCGCCGTGCACGCTCCCAGCACACATGTCCGGTACTCACGGAAAGGTCCCGATCTCTTTTGATCGGAACCTTTCCCGATCATGTGACCGCTGTGATGGCAAATCACGGCGGTCACATGACCTTAAAACCCCGCACTGCTTCACGGCTTCTGAAACCCTTAAAGGGTCGGGAGGGTTAAACTTTAGTTGACTGTCTTGACCTTAACCATTAGCTGCCCAACCTATAGCCGTTTGGCGGCAGCAAAAATGCTTCACCATTTCGGGTGCACGCCATTTGGCATCCTCCCACACATGCGCGGTTGCAGAGCCACACAGCGGCGCGATCTGTCACCGGCCGTGTACCTCGGACACGGCCGATGACAGATCTGAGTACCGACCCCATTGCCGGTACCATGTGACCTGCTGTGACCAATCACAGCAGGTCACATGACAGTTGTATACAATGGATGGCTTCATTCATGCCATACAGTGTATACTAGTGCCTAGCTGTGAATGGTCACAGCAGGTCACATGCACATGTCATGTGATTAGCTGTGGCCAAATCACAGCTAAGCACAAAAAAAAAAAAACCTGAATGAATCGATGTCATTCAGGTAAATGCTTGCTTATAGCAAAGTAATTCTTTGCTATAAGAAAACTGTGTAAAAAAAAAAATAAAAATACTGATCACTTCCCCAAAGTAGTACAATGTTACTATGGTAACATTGTACTACTTTGGTCATAGTAAAATATGAAAAAATAAAAATTTAAAAATAATAAAAAAATTTAAAAAATATATTTTTTTTTTTATACTGTCACCAGTCAGTGTCCCTGTTCACCGCCGTGCCAGTTATATGATGACACTGTACTGCACTGGTGACAGTATGTAAAAAAAAAATAGTGAAAATAATTTTTAATTTTTTAATTTTCCGAAAAATGATGACAAAAAAAATACAACTTCAAAAAACTCGCCATGCCTCTTATGAAGTACGTCCGACTGTCTACTCTGCAAAAAGGGGTCATTTGGGGGATATCTGTACTATTCTGACATTCCTGGACCTCAAGAAATTAGATTGGCCGTCAGTACTTCAGGATTGATCAATAATCAGATCTATACCATAGTTTGTGAACTCTATAACTTTCCTACAAACTAAATAATACATCCTAATTTGGGTTATTTTCACCAAAGACGTAGCAGAATACATCTCGGCCTAAATTTATGAAGAACAATTATTTATTTGTAAACTTTTATAACAGAAACAAAGAAAAACGTGGTTTTTTTTCAAAATTTTTGGTCTTTTTTTGTTAATTTAGCAAACAATAAAAACCCCAGCGGTGATTAAATACCACCAAAAGAAAGCTCTAGTTGTGTGAAGAAAATGATAAAATTTTAGTTTAGGTACAATGTTGTATGACCGCGCAATTGTCATTCAAAGTGTGAGAGCGCTGAAACGTGAAAAATGGCCTGGGCAGGAAGGTGTAAAATTGCCCGGTATTGAAATGGTTAAAGCGGAGTTCCAGTTGAACAAAAAAATAAATAAAAGCAGCTACAAAAACTGTAGCTGCTGACTTTTAAAATACAGTTACTTACCTGTCCCTCGGTCCAGCGGTGTCTTCACCATGGCTGGTTTCACAGGCCGTCTTCTCTCCCTGGTGCCGGCATCTTCAGTGTGGGCATCTGGCTGTGACAGCTTGCTGCTTCACAGCCGGGGTGCCCATTGCGCATGCGTGAGAAGCCCTGCGCTTTGTGAATGGTCCTGTAGTCGGCTGAGACCTGTCACATGTCCTAGAATACTACGGAGAGGAAGAGGGGAGGACAACTTCTGCTTCCGATTGCCTTAGCCAATCGCAGCAGAAGTGGGGTGCCTTTCAAAGTCGGGTACCCCCTTCCCAAAGGTGCCAATCCTTAATGGGGAGTGGAGGACAAAGGCTTAAAGCGGAACTTCCCCTTTTGGGTGGAGCTCGGCTTTAATATTTGGGCAGCACAGTGACTAAATGGTTAGCACTTCCACATGGCAGTATTAGGGTTGTTGGTTCAAATTCCAACCACGGCATCACCTGCCTGGAGTTTACATGTTCTCCCTGTGCCTGCGTGTTTTTCCTCCGGGTACTCTGGTTTCCTCCCACACTCCAAAGACATGCTGTTAGGTTAATTGGCACCTATCTAAATTGGCCCTAGTATGTGTATGTATGAATGTGACTTAGGGACTTTAGATTGTACACTCCTTGAGGTTTAGGGACTGATGTGAATGTACAATATATATATATGTGAAGTGCTGCGTAAATTGACGGCGCTATACAAGTACCTGTAATAAATAAATAAAAATAAATATAATCCTTCACTGTATTGTTGCAATTAGGAGGGACACGCTGAGCCTATGCCCCCTCCACCTGTCCAGCGTATCTCCGCTACCTCCCAGTAAAGGACTGGAACCCCACTATGCACCTAGTGCAGGTTCCATGCATGCACCCACAACATCTCCCTCTTTGCAAGAGGCTATTCCAGGGGTCCTCAAACTTTTTAATAAGGGGGCCAGTTCACTGTCCCTCAGACCGTTGGAGGGCCGGACTATATTTAAAAAAAAAAAACAAATTGCTATTAGTAAAATACCAATATATATATATATATATATATATATATATATATATATATATATATATAGCGCTACAAAAACAATATACTAGCAATAACTTTGCCCACACAGAGACATACAGACTGCACTGCGCATCAATGCAGTCTGATCAGTGCCCATCAATGCAGCCTCACCAGTGCCCATCAATGTAGCCTCACCAGTGCCCATCAATGCAGTCTGATCAGTGCCCATCAATGCAGCCTCACCAGTGCCCATCAATGCAGCCTCACCAGTGCCCATCAATGCAGTCTGATCAGTGCCCATCAATGCAGCCTCACCAGTGCCCATCAATGCAGTCTGATCAGTGCCCATCAATGCAGCCTCACCAGTTCCCATCAATGCAGTATGATCAGTGTCCATTAATGCAGCCTCAACAATGCCCATCAATGCAGCCTCACCAGTGCCCATCAATGCAGTCTGATCAGTGCCCATCAATGCAGCCTCACCAGTTCCCATCAATGCAATATGATCAGTGTCCATTAATGCAGCCTCAACAATGCCCATCAATGCAGTCTGATCAGTGTCCATTAATGCAGCCTCACCAATGCCCATCGATGCAGCCTCACCAGTGCCCATCAATGCAGTCTGATCAGTGTCCTTTTCCTCGGCTGTCTGTCACTGCCCAGCGCGGGAGAACTGCAGGCAGCCCCTCCAGAGATCACAGACTCCACCCCTCTATCATTTACTCACCGCGCCGGCCGGATCTACATCCCCAGCACACAGTACTATCACTGGGGTGGAGCTGAGGCGGAGCCGAGGGGCAGGTGAGGTTGCTGAGGGAGGGAAAGGCAGAGCCAGTCAGAGGGGTGCTGGTGGAATGAAAGTGAAAGTATGCAGGGGATGCCACCGTAAAAGCACACAGGGGGATGCCAAATATTTCAAAACACCCAGCGTGCCGGATAAATGTCCTCGGCAGGCCGCATGTGGTTTGAGGACCCCTGGGCTATTCCATCCAACACAGGAACACGCTGGCAACAGGCTGGATGGCTGGCTGTTAGTTTCTATTACCCCCTGGTAACCACTTGCTGTCTTCATACCATAATGTGCTGTTGACTCAGGGTTGGAGACTGTGGACTATGTGTGGTGCCGGTTACTTGCAGTGCACTCCCTTCAGATCAGGGAGAAGGCAAAGCTTTACTGGAAACACTGAACATTTAGAGCAGATTCACACTAGGTGTGGTGCGGATTTGTGCTCTGGTTTCAGTGCGAATTTAAAGTAGTTGTTCACTGGTTCAGGGCTGGTTCAGATGCCGTTCAGGACAGTATTTGAAGAGAGAAAGCCACGCTGAAATCCTGTTTATGAACAAATGTCTGGTTTAGAAGTGGTTCCCATAGAAGTCAATGAGCCTAAATTCGCACCTGAACCAGACCGCACTGCTCAGAAAACGCACAGAACTCTTTGAATTTGCACTGCATCCATACTCCAGCTGCACTGCATGTATATACGTTATCTATTCACTGGCCACTTTATTAGGTACACCTGTTCAATTGTTTGATAACAAATTGCTAATCAGACGATCACATGGCAGAAACTAAATACATTTAGGCATCTACACCGTGTTCCAAATTATTATGCAAATGATATTTTTCTCATTTACTTAAATAATTGATGTAAATAACAGTCAGCATAATTCTCATGTTATCAACTATTAAGAGTACAATTCAAATTTTATTGAACAAACCTCCTAATGATAACAGGATTTTTATTACGCACAGTAAGTTTTAAAACACTTTATAGGTTGTAAAGAACTGAAAATTGTCATTTTTTGTGTTTGCAGCATATTTACTGAAATCAAAAGCTATTTCAATCAAACTTTTAACAACATTTTAACTTTTTAAACATTTTAACAGGTCACATTACATTGTAACATAGGACCCCTTATTTGATAGCAGCTTCACAAGTCTTGCATCCATTGAACTTGTAAGTTTTTGGAGAGTTTCTGCTTGAATTTGTTTGCCAGATGTCAGAATAGCCTCCCAGAGCTGCTGTTTGGATGTAAACTGCCTCCCACCCTCATAGATCTTTTTCTTGAGGATGCTCCAAAGGTTCTCAAAAGGATTGAGGTCAGGGGAGGATGGAGGCCACACCATGACTTTCTCTCCTTTTATCCCCATAACAGCCATTGATGCAGAGGTATTATTTGCAGCATGAGATGGTGCATTGTCATGCATGAAGATGATTTTATTACGGAAAGCATAGTTCTTCCTTCTGTACCAGGGAAGAAAGTGGTCAGTCATAAACTCCACATACTTTGCAGAGGTCATCTTTACACCTTCAGGGACCCTAAAGGGGCCGACCAGCTCTGTTCCCATGATTCTGGCCCAAAACATGACTCTACCACCGCCTTGCTGACGTCGCAGCCTTGTTGGAACAGGGTGGCCGTCCACCAACCATCCACTACTCTATCCATCTGGACCATCCAGGGTTGCACGGCACTCATCAGTGAACAGGACTGTTTGAAAATTAGTCTTCATGTATTTTTCTGCCCAATGCAGCCGTTTCTGCTTGTGAGCATTGGTTAGTGGTGGCCGAATAGAAGGTTTATGCACAGTTGCAAGACTCTGGAGGACTCTACACCTTGATATCCGTGGGACTCCAGAGGCACCAGCAGCTTCAAATATCTGTTTGCTGCTATGTAATGGTATTTTAGCAGCTGCTCTCTTGATCCGATACATGGATCTGGCAGAAATCTTCCTCAATGTGCCTTTATCTGCACTAACTCATCTGTGCTCTGAATCAGCCACAAATATCTTAATAGTGCGATGATCACGCTTACGTTTTGGTGAAATATCTAATGTTTTCATACCTCGTCCAAGGCATTGAACTATTTCACTCTTTTCGGCAGCAGAGAGATCCTTTTTCTTCCCCATATTGCTTGAAAATAGTGCTCTGCTTAATAATGTGGAACACCATCCTTTAGTAGTTTTTACTTAAATTGGGCTCACCTGCCAATCTAATTATCACAGATGTCCGAGATTGTTTTCAGTGATCAAAAGAGCCCTGACACACAATGCCATCCATGAGTTAAACTGAAAAACAAAATATTTAATCTTTGTGACACTTAAATAGAATTTGCATAATAATTTGGAACACGGTGTAGATGTGGTGAAAACAACTTGCTGAAGTTCAAACCGAGCATCAAAATGGGTGTATGTAGACCACCACAGCTGAAATCTAAGTTCTGTCACATGTCATGCGAATCGGTTGAGGTTTAAAATGCATCTGCATATATGTGAACCGGCTCTTACAAAGTACATAGAAACATTTCTTTCTCTACGCCCCTAAATCCTCCCTCAGGCTCGTGTGCTGTCCCGGCATACCTGCGAATGCAAAGTCTATGTGTGGCAGTGTCCAGTTCTTGCATAATCCAGCAGCTGGCATCTTCAAGGGGAACTACATATTTCAGCAGTCCCCCTACATGTCTTGATGCTCCTGAAGGTAGGCGATTCTGGACACAGACTCCAGCATCGCTGACAACATGGGACCCCAATGGTGACAGCAGCGAAGAAACTCTCTCTGGGCTCCAGACCATTGTCCTTATATATCATCACAAGATGACCCAAGAAGCCTGCCAAGGGAAAAACACTGGAACACTGGAGTTAAAAGAGAAGTATAGAATTTTTCTTATTTTTTAATTTATAGTTACCTAGGTGGATGCAGCATAGATCCCCCATCAGCTCTAAGGGTGAGAACTGAGTGGTCAGACACTGCTGATAGCTCAGTTCTCCTCGCCGCTTTGAGCACAGAGCTGTGACTGTCCGAGTGTGTGAGAGGACTTTGCTGGGGGACGCCATCTAAGGAGAAGAAAGTCTGTGCCAATGAAAGCCCACTGCTGTATGTGGGACTACCAGAGAGTACAGCGCATGACCTGAGTGTGGAGAGAAGAAGCTGCTGCCAGAATATGGGCCTGTTGTGCTGCCTAGCCAGGGGCAACCCAGAATGCGTGGACACCTGATTGGAGGGATCACTGCTGCTGTGTCACTAGGTCTGGTGAGAGGGTCTTGTAGCTGACACTTGCTACCATCACTAGAGACTGAGCTGTTAGGAACTACCTACCATCTACCCTATTGCTCTATTACTGCCTGCAGGCCTTATTGACTGCCTTAAAGCATGACGATAGTTACCGGGCCCTCAACACTTAGCTGGCTGAAGACTCAGAACTAAAGACTACCCTAAACAGTTGCTTCCCTGAGGCCTTGTCCCTTTGTTTAGTTAAGGAGGTACTTCTTAAGAGACACTGTTCCCCAGCCAATCCTTAGAGTGCAATCTAAACAGCCAGGTCAAGGGTATTTTACACTTGTGTCTTTACTCATGCCTGCAGTTATTTTCACTCAACCAGGTATATCAGAGGGTCTGAGGTTGTTCTTGGAGTTGAGGCACAGAACAGAGAACCCAAAGTTACCAAGCGGCTCTTTCAGGGGTGGTGCTATAGTACCCTCCATCCACTAGGGGGCAAGCTGAGGACATGGGCTGTTGGAGACTCTGGGGAGAAGTCTGAAGTACTGTGGGAAACGTACTGCAAGAACAGAGACTTAGGGCTGATTTACACTTGCTTCAACTTCAACACACATTTACCACTTAAGAACTGCCCTATAGCAGATATACTATTGCTACTGAGCGGTATCTGTACACAGAATCATGTGTATATACGTAATTTTGCATTTCCGGGTAGGAGGCCCTACTCACTCCGCCATTCACGGTCACGGATATTAATCACCGGGTCCTGGCAATTACAATCTTACAATCAATGTGCTTGCAGTGAAGAACACACCCCTTGCCCCCTAGTAAAACACTCCCATCACACAGTTAACCCTTTGATCGCTCCTCACATTAATCTCTTCCTGCCCAGTGCCATTAGTACAGTGCCAGTGCTTTTTTTTGTAGCACTGATCACTGTATTGGTGTCACTGGGGTGTCAGTGAAACCAAGTTAGTTCCCTCCCAGTGTCAGAATGTCCGCTGCAGTCCCGCTAAAAGTCGCTGATCGCTGCCATTACTAGTAGAAAAAAAAATCCCATTATCTATATCACCATTTGTGAATGCTATAACTTTCACGTAAACCAATTCATTTACATATATTGGGATTTTTTCTTTAGCAAAGACATGTCGCAGAATACATTTTGTCCTAAATTTATGATGAAATTTGATTTTTTAAATTTTTTTTACTGGACATGTTTAATAGCAAAAAGTCAAAAATATTGTTTTTTTCTCAAAATTGTCAAGTTTTTTGTGCTTATAGTGCAAAAAATCAGGAAATCAAATACCACCAAAAGAAAGCTCAATTCACGGGAAAAAAAGACGTAAATTTCATTTGGGTGCATTATTGCATGACCGCACAATTGTCAGTTAAAGTAACGCAGAGCCATAACACTAAAAATAGCCTGGTCATGAAGGGGGGTAAATCCTCAGGAGGTCAAGTGGTTAAAGCTCCTACCGCTTCAACATGCTTTTTTGATGTGTTTTTGATATTTCTGTGATGCTTCGATGATGCTTCGTTGGTGTTTTTTTGAAGCTTTAATGAAGCTTTGTCATAGACTTCTAAGGAGGCTTTGAAGATGTTTTAAAGCACCACTAAAGAGACATGGGGTATAATTGTTGAAGCAAAGAAGTGCAAAGCAAATGCAATATGTAAACAAGACTGTAAGATAACCTTTTTATATAGTGAAGGGGCTTTGATTAGCATTCAGAGTGCTTATAATAAGCCTGTCCAATGCCATGTTTTGAAGCAAGTGTAAACCAGCCCTAAGGCTGCATTAACATTTGAGAGTTTTGTAGCTTGAAGCTCGAAGCTCCAAAAACGTTCAAACTTAAAAAAATCAATTGTGCTCTATGGTGCCTGTTTGCGTGTTCAAGTGTGAACAGGCACCATAGAGAACAATTGATCTTTTAAGTTTGAACGTTTTTGGAGCTTTGAGCTTCCAGCTGCAAGCTACAAAACCCTCAAGTGCAAATGCAGCCTTAAAGTGGAACTTTACTCTCTCAATCAAGATTGACTGTTTTTAATCCTTAACCAGGTCCAGACTGGGCATTCTACACACGCCCCCAAACAAATGTCATCATTGTACACAGGTCGTATGTAGAACATCCAGTCCCTCTGCCCTGCTGCTAGGACCTCCCTTCCCCTGTCCCAGTACACAGTAATTCAGTTCTGATTAATGACAGCTGTATTGCTGAGTTAGAGAAGGTCTGAGCTGTCAAAAATAGCAGTCTGACAATGTTTATCAACAACATTGCTCAGCTAACTACAGAGAGATACAAAGTAGCATATTGTTACAATTGTATCTATTCTGTTTATTCATATACATATCAAAGGGATGAACAGTGAAAGCAACCTGACAGGTAAAAAAAAAGTTTTTGTTAAATTTTCCTCTGTTAAACCCCTTCTCAACCCTTAGTTTACTCTAATCAGCCCTAAATAACATTCTCCTCCATTCAATTATAACTCCTCTGTTGATTTTTTTTGTTTGTTCTATTTTATTGACTAATAATATTTAAACTTTTTTGTTTGCTTTGTTCATTAATATTTTGGCACCTTTAACATATATTTACATGTATCACATTGAAAAAAAGCACAAAATTTAAAGAAAAAAAAACAACCTACAAATAACTTTAAGTTAAGCTCTCCGTCCTGCCTACATGCTTGAGCTAAGGGCAGCTGGATTGCAGGAAGCAAATGCTGCATTGATCACCTGCCCTTACTCAAGATGGCCAAGGCCAGATATGCTAGAGAGGTGTTTTTCAAAGTGATTTCTATGCAGAATAAAGCATAGAGACATGGACTGATGAGTTTGCTTTGAATAGTAAAAATTAATGGTTTGGTTTGTGGTGCTATAGTTCCACTTTAAAATGATTGTAAATTCCTTCATATACCCAGTGAAGTGACTGGCCTCAAGTGATACACAGAAATTAAACAAATCATCTCACATATGTTGTACCTGTTTATCTGGAGTTTTCTTTTGTTTACATCCATTCAAAGTCCAGACTTTATACAGCTTGTCTGAGAGTTCAGAAAACAGGGTCGGAAAGCTGAAAATTCACACTATATAGCTCAGTGAGGAGAGCTCTGAGAGTTGATTGGGGGGAAGGGACCCCCCCCTGCAAACAGGAACAGAGCTGAGGCTGTCAATCACAGGCTGTGTGCTGGAGGTCCCTCCCCTGTCATCTTTTTTCTCTTTGTGTCAGGAAAACTTGAGTCAAGCTGATAGCAGAGGAATAAAGCAGCAGAAACACATTACACTAAATGCTCTGGATTGAGAAGTAGACATTATAGTGAGATATAGTTATTTCATGTCTGTGGTTTACAACCAGTTTAACCTGTATTGTAGTTTGCTGGTGAGCGGCTGCTGGACAATCCTGCACTACACATCTTTATAACAGAAGGACAGAGTTGTCTGCAAGAAACACTGCGTTATTGCCTGCATCAGCTCTTAGGCTACGTTCACACTAGCCTTGTGTGCAGGCGGCAGAGAGGCGTTTGGGAAGCGTTTTTACCGCTTCCCAAACGCCTCTGCCAATTCTGCACATTACAGCACATGGTGCTGTTCTAACGGGAGCGTTTGTGTCGCGTCGCGTTGCGTCGCGGCAAAACGGACGCCTCTGGACGAGTCAGGAGGCTTTGAAGCCTCCTATTCTTGTCTATGGTGCCGCTCCACAAACGCCCGGCCGGCGTTTGCAGTGCGGTTGCGACGCGGTTGCGGGGCGTTTGCGGAGCGGTAACACCACTCAAACTGCATTATAGGCGTTTGTGGGGCGTTATTAACGCTCGGCAAACGCCTAGCAACCTCCGCTAAACCGCGCATGCGGCGTTTGCGGAGCGTTTGCCGAGCGTTAAAAAACGCTCCGCAAACGCCGGACCAACGCTTGCCAAACGCTATAGGGGCGTTTGGCAAGCGTTGGCAAAACAGCCTAGTGTGAACGACCCCTGAAAGAGAAACTATTCTGAGTACTCCAACATAATGTTTTGGGCCCCAACAAGCTAGCCACCAGATGGAGTAGAGTAGGCTATTAGTGACCACTGGACTGATAGTATGGTACATATTCACCTTAGGGTTACATAGTATACATTGCACAAGGTGTTGTGTTTTAAATCTTTCATTGTGGTTGCAGAACATCTTTCCTGTTGTTTAATCACTGTAGTGTATTTATGGTTGTAATTTACTTACTACTGTTTAACAATGTACTGTATTATTTTAGGTGCCTATGAAAGGTCCCGATTGAAAGTGGAGATCAGGACCTTTCCGTGAGTACCACACACATGCAGGGCGCGTGCTCTCAGCACGTTTTTTTTAATAGAACACAAATGTGCAGCCATTTGGCGTCTAGGCCCAGATGCCGGGAGGCTGCACATTTGAGTTTGGCCGGCGCCAAGAGGTTAAGGATGCATCTGACTATCCTTCTTTCAGCCCTGACTCACACCAGTGTGGCTTTGAAATTGCATTACTTCAGCGTGATTTCAAAGCCACAGATCAGAGAGATTTGTACCTATGATTTTACTGCGGCTCGCGAATCCATTTAACAGTCAATGCAAGTCGCTATAAAACTGGAAAAAAAGTAGTGCAGGAATCTCTTAGAAGTTGCTGTGACACGAGTCGCGGTAATTTGAACAGTTCCATTGCCAGGAATGGGGTGCAACTTGTCATGCAATTTGGGACAGTCAAGTCTCATGACAAATCGTACCGGTGTGAACCAGGGCTCAACGATCATCATCATTATCATGATAATCATAGTAAAGGTGCTGTGGCTCAAAGCACCTGTACTGTGTGACTATCATCATGATAATGATGATTACATTTGGCTACTCCCTGCTGTATAATTGAACATAGCCTAGGCCATGGTCAGGGGATGGGGAAAGATGTGTATGTGCTGTCATGTCATTACTGTACCTTTCATGTGACTTCTGCCACTGCTGGAATCCCTTTCTTTGCAGTGCTTGGCTGGCTGATAAGCTGAGTAGAGGGATATCAGACATGGACTCTGCTGCCTGCACAGGTCCCTTCCACTTCCAGCCAGATGCCCCAGGCCTGCCAGTGCTCTTCTTTTGCCTGATTCCCTCAGCACTTACTTGCTGTAGGAGGCAGGCAGTGTGCAGGACAACTTAGGCAAGCTGAATTACTCAGCCAGGCCAGCAGCTGGGACTCAGAGAGCCGGGACTTCATCTCCTCAAATGTGGACTGGCACATGATAGAGTAAGTCTGCAAGTGCCAGAAAAAGAAAAAAAGTCCCCTTGTCTCCCCACTCTTGGGATCAACTGATGGGGTGCCCCCAGCCCAGGAATAATGTTACCACCACCCGGGAGCCATGTACATAGGGAAACAGTGAAGGAAATAAGTATTTGATTCCCTGCTGATTTTCAATGTTTGCCCACTTGAATGGTAGGTGTATTGTAACACAGAGACAGAATAGCAACAAAAAATTCTAAAGAAATGCATGCCTAACAAATGATGCACTAATTTGCATGTTCATGAGGAAAATAAGTATTTGATACCCTTCACAAAACTTAGTACTTGGTGGCAAATCCCTTGTTGGCAATCACAGAGGTCAGATATTTCCTGCAGTTGGTCACCAGGTTTGCACACATCTCAGGAGGGATTTTGGCCCACTCCTCTTGGCAGATCCTCTACAAGTCTTTAAGGTTTGGTGGCTGACATTTGGCAACTCAAACTTTCAGCTCCCTCCACAGATTTTCAATCGGATTAAGATCTGAAGACTGGCTTGGCCACTCCAGGACATTTAGGTGCTTCTTCTTGAGCCACTCTTTTGTTGCCTTGGCCGTGTGTTTTGTGTCATTGTCATGCTGGAACACCCATCCACGACCCGTTTTCAATGCCCTGGGCTGAGGGAAGAAGGTTCTCACCCAAGATTTGATGGTACATTGCCCTGTCTATCATCCCTTTGATATGTGCAGTTGTCATGTCCCCTTAGCAGAAAAACACCCCCAAAGCATAATGTATCCACCACCATGTTTGACAGTTGGGATGGTGTTCTTGGGGTCATAGGCAGCATTTCTCCTCCTCCAAACACGGCAAACTGAGTTGATGCCAAAGAGCTCTGTTTTGGTCCCATCTGACCACAAGACATTCAACCAGTCCTCCTCTGCATCATTCAAATGTTCAGTGGCAAACTTCAGATGGGCCTGGACATGTGCTTTCTTGAGTAGAGGGACCTAGTGGGCACTGCAGGATTTCAATCCTTGTCGGCGTAGTGTGTTACCAATTGTTTTCTTGGTGACTGTGGTCCCAGCTGACTGGAGATCATTGACAAGATCCTCACGTGTAGTTCTGAGATGATTCCTCACTGTTCTCATGATCATTGACACTCCATGAGGTGAGATCTTGCATGGTACACCAAACCTAGGGACACTGACAGTTGTTTTGTGTTTCTTCCATTTGCGAATGATTGCACCAACTGTCACCTTCTCACCAAGCTGCTTGGCGATAGTTTTGTAGCCCAGTCCAGCCTTCTGTAGGCCTATAATCTTGTCCCTGACATCCTTGGACAGCTCTTTGGTCTTTGCCATGGTGGAGAGTTTGGAATCTGATTGTTTGATTGCTCCTGAGGACAGGTGTCTTTTATACAGGTAACAAAATGAGTTTAGCAGCACTCCCTTTAAGAGACTGCTTCTAATCTCAGCCTGTTACCTGTATGAAAGACACCTGGTAGCCAGAAATCCTGCTGAATGATAGGAGATCAAATACTTATTTTCCTCATGAAAATGCAAAGCAGTGCATATGTCAGGAATGGACTGGCCAGCAATGGTGGGACTCACCTGCCTTTTGATCTGCAGTACCAGGGCTGGCCAGCGGGTGCTCCCAGCAATCAGAGACTCAACTTTGCAGCCAGCTAACACCTGGAACTGATTATGCTGGGGTATTTAAGGGATGGCCAGACCCACAGACTCTGCCTTGGTGTTGTGTTTGTCCTGGGCCCTGTATCTGTCCTGCATCCTGTTTCTGTTCCTTTGCTGACCCTGCCTGATCTGAACCGCTGCTGACTTCTCCTGCTCTGATCCCGGCTCGCTCCTGACCATCCCTCTGCCTGACCCTCTGTACCACGCTGCTTGCTACCTGTTCTGATCCCTGGCTTGTGACCCTGACCATCCCTCTGCCTGACCCTCTGTACTACGCTGCTTGCTACCTGCTGAACCTGGCCTGTGACCCCAACCAATCTCCGCTTGCTCCCCCTGTACCTAGCTGCCCTATTGATATTGACCCGGCCTGCCTGACGACGCTTGCTTGTATGTACTGTTATCTGTGGGTGGTTGGTTTGGTTTGTTTGCACTGTATTATGTTTTAGTATTGCACTGCGTTTATGTTTGTATTGTTAGTGGTAATAAATTATATTGTTTATCACACATCTGAAGTCTGCGTTTCCCTGCGTCAGTCACATACCTCTGGTCATACCCGGGAGCCCTGACAGCATAATTTGTTAGACATGCTTTTATTTAGATTTTTTTTGTTGCTATTCTGTCTTTCAGTGTTACAATACACCTACCATTCGATTTTTAGACTGATCATTTCTTTGTGAGTGGGAAAACATTCAAAATCATCAGGGGATAAATACTTGTTTCTTTCACTGTATGCACTGACTGTACACATATTGGTGCATTTAGGTTTTGTGTTGTTTTGTGCTGCCCTAGGCAACACAAAAAATGCCCTCCCCTGCAGATGTAGCCTGACATTGACCAACAACACCCCTGTCCCCCCTCCCCCGAGAGAGCCTTCCACTACCACTGCCTCCCATACATCAGTCACCATGACGAGACAGAGACACTCGCCTTTACAGCTCTGGATATCCCTGGGAACAAGAATAGGGTAGTGCATACACCGTCATGAAACCCCACAGCCTCTCTTGGAACCCACCAGGTACCCATGCTGGGTGTGTTCCTTCTTCCATCCCTTCTTTCAAGAGGAAGTGCTGCCCCCCCTGAAAAATGCCGCCCTAGGCAAATGCCTTGTTTGCCTTGTGGTAAATACACCCTGTGTACATATGATCCTACATGAAGCCTGAAGCTGCTGTCTGGGTCCCCCTGTTCTGTGACAAAGCTTGGGCCCCCTACAGGAGGCCCGGTCGTACCCCTACATTCTTCCTTCCTTACTTCCTTCCTTCCCTCCATCCTCACTCCCCTCCCTTCCTTCTTTTCTCTCCTCCCCTTCCTTCCTTCCTTCCTCCATCCATCCCCTCCCTTCCTTCCTTCCTTCCTTCCTTCCCTTCTTCCTCCATCCATTCCCTCTCCTCCTTTCCTTTCTCCCTTCTTCCCTCTCTTCCTCCACTCCTTCCTTTATTCCTTTCCTCCATCCATTCCCTCATCCCACTCCCTTTCTCCCTTCTTTCTCCCCTTCTTCCTTCCTTTACTTCCTTCCTTCCCTCTCCTTCCTTCTTTCCTTCCTCCCTTCCTTTCTCCTCTTCCTTCATTCCTCCATCCATTCCCTCCCCTCCCTTCCTCTCTTCTTCCCTCCCTTCCTTCCTTCCTTCCTTCCTTCCTTCCTTCCTTCCTTCCCTCCTTCCTCCATCCATTCCCTCTCCTCCCTTCCATACTCCTTTCTTCCCTCCCTTCCTCCCTCCTTTCTTCCTTCCTTCCTTCCCTCCTTCCTCCATCCATCCCCTCCCTTTCTTTCTCCCTTCTTTCCTCACTTACTCCCATCCCTTCCTCTCCTTTATTCTTTCCTCCTTTCCTTCCTTTCTCCCCTCCCTTCCTCCCTTTCTTTCCTTCCTTCCTTCCTCCATCCATTCCCTCCCTTCCTTTCTTCTTCCCTTCCTTCCTTTCTCCCCCCTCCCTCCTTCCCTCCCCTTCCTTCCTTTCTTGTTTCCTTCTTCCCTTCCCTTCCTCTTTTCCTTCATTCCTTCCTCTTTCCCCTCCCTTCCTTCATCCCTCCCCTCTGTTCTTTTGTTCCTTCCTTCCTCCATCCATCCATTCCCTTCCTCCTTTTTCTTCTTTTCTTCCTTCCTTACATTCTTCCTTCCTCCATCCATTCCATCCCTTCCTTTTCTTCCTTCCTTCCTTCTCTTCCCTCCCTTCCTTCCCTCCTTCCTTCATCCCCTTTCTTCCTTCCCTTCATCCTTTTTTTCCTCAACCCCCTCCTTCCTTATTTCCTGCATCCATTCCATCCCTCCCTCCCTTCCTACCTTCCTCCATTTCCTTCCTTCCCCCAAATCTCTTTCCCTCCTCTCCTCATGTTTCCTATTTTGTCCTCCAGCAATAGCATTCATGAGGGCAAGTTTAGTTTTGTGTCATCAGCCTATGGTAGTAGTTGGTCCCATGTGGAGACATCTGATGTAAGGGGGATTGTGATAGGAATGTGTGATCTAAGAGGGTACAGGTTCTGTTTATTCATCCCAATCTAATGACAACCCAATATATACTAGTGCTCCCTGTTCACTCCCTACTGACACTATCCACTGCCCCCCACAAGATCATTGTGAAAATAATTATACAAAAATAAATTGTAAAAAATAATGAAAAAAATAAATAATAAAAATTAAAAAATAAAATCTGACACCCACTCCATTGTTCTACTGACACCATCCACTGGTTACCCAAAAGCATTTTGAAAAAATGATAAAAATAATAAAACATTAAATTGTAAAAAAAATAAAATAAAAAAAATAAATAATAATAATTAAAAATAAAGAACGACTGACACCATCCACTGCCCTACTGACACCATACTGCACATACTACTCTCCGCACTCTTCAGTCCTCTCCCTGTACTTACTACCCACTGTCATACACTCCATGCTGTACATTCCCTATTTAACATTACCACATTCTGCACTATGTAAGTCATCTCAGACACTATTTAACCACACCCATTTTAAGCCACACCCATTATAAAGTGCCATTTAAACCACACCCACTTTTCACATGCCACATTTTTTCTTTATCACTACTTAGGGCCCACTTTGATTTTGCACAAGGGCCCACTGATTTCATGATACACCCCTGGCTACTGGGGTATATTTCCAGACATATTCAATAAATATTGATAACCCACCAGGTGTATCAGAGAGTTTGGTGCTATTCACAGTAAGTGGATTGTTTTTACTGAATCTGCTCATTAAAGCTCTAATAACACCACATATTGGGGCAATTGGCATTTGCTGGGTTTTTCTCTGTGGAGTGTCAATGAGATGCTATCGTTGTCCTCTGTTCATAGAAAAGAGTGGGTCCCTCCTCAGACTGTGTGTAATAAATGCCTCTGTGTCTGAAATGTCACAGCTTGGTCTCTCTACTGGGAGTGTGCAATGAGAGCGCTCTCAGCACAGAAACATTGTCCACCTAACGACCCATATGTATAACCAGAAACTCCTAATAGGTACAATTACACTTCATATTTTCACCATATTAATACACAGTCAGCTAAACAAGTCACAATAAACTTTGCTGAGTTCTTTGCACAATGCGAGTTAGTCACAAAGGGACTTGAAAAGTTTAATGACTGCCCTGAATGCTTCAGAGCCTGGCAATCTTCTTTCCAAAACACTATCAGAGGCTTAGGTCTGTCATATAGTGAAGAGACAGACCTACCGATCGAATGACTTGGAAACGAGTCAGCTGAACATGCCAGGCAAATTGGGACAATAAATATTAAAAAAAACAGGCATTGGCCTTAAAATGATGTTGGGCAGACTTGATGAATGTTATGGCTCAGCAGAAGCAACGGAAAGTGCACTCTTCAAAAGACTTGATAGCTTTCATAAGATACCTAACAAGGCCTATCAGAAACGCAAGGGACTAAGTGACTTACTAATGGAACTTCAGGTAGCCTTAAAGGGACTTGCTTTCCTTGACACAGCCAAAGGTGAAAACTCAACTTACAAAAGCTACCCTAAAACTTACAAGAACAGTGGATCTCACATGGCTCAGAATATATAAGACAGTATAATGTTCTGTTCCCCCCTTTCTCTGTTTTTGTGGACTTCGTAAGCCAGTAAGCTAGAAGAAGAAATTATCCTAGTTTTGACCTTGTATTGTCATGTATTGTTCCTGCAGGACTGAACACTTGCAAACCTCTAATAGCAATGCACAAAACTAATGTGACTCCTTCAGATTCTTTTCACAGGTCTGTTAGCCCCTCTAACTCAGAGACAAAGGTCAAAGATCCTGGTAAGCAGTGTCGTTTGCACAGGAAGCCAAATCCTCTTCTAATATGCAGAGCCTTGAGAGAGTCCACGGAGGATCGCAAAGCCTTCCTGAAGGAGAACAACATCTGCTTCAAGCACTGCTCATTGACATCTCACTTTGCCAAGGACTGTAAGATCAGTGTAAAATGCAGAGACAGCTCAGATCACAACACAGCTATACACCAAGGGCCAGTCCCATGGACTGGGGAGGAAGGACACACTGCTTCAGCTACACCAGAGATCACTTCAAAATGCACTGAGGTCTGTAAAGGAAGCATAGGTGGCAAAAATCTGTCTAGTCAGAGTTTACCCAGCAGGCCAAAGGAACAAAGCCATTTGGATTTATGTAATTCTTGATGATCAAAGTCACAAGTCTTTAGACAGCTCAAACGTTTTTGACATATTCAACTTTAAAAGCTCCAATATTCCCCCTAGGCCCGGTTCAGTATTAAAACTCTGCAAGACATCTTTGCCTCAGGATCTCTACTCTCCTTTAGAGATCTCGTGAGCAAGTTTAGGCTCCCTAGGTGGATGTACTTCAGATACTTCCAGT
Organism: Staurois parvus; assembly: GCF_062004578.1. NCBI lineage: Eukaryota > Metazoa > Chordata > Amphibia > Anura > Ranidae > Staurois > Staurois parvus. The sequence goes on along the minus strand of NW_028318362.1, from coordinate 1,344,306 downwards.
TACGACATGCAGCTAGGACCCAGTTTCCTGTACCTCCTCAATTGACTACTGACCCTATTGAGGATCTTTTGGCTCATGAATCCCTATCCAAACCTCTTTCCTCCCTTTCAGCTCTACTCTGTATAGATTCCCCCAAAATGAAGGCCCTTTGAGAGGCCTGGAAAGCTGACATTCCCACCCTAGATAGGGAGACTGCTTTGAGGACAGTTCGAGATTGGTGATCTCTTCCAGGGATAAATTGATTTAAACAAAATTCATACACAGGGTATATTATCCAGTTGCTGCCCAGCCGCCATCTGGCCATAGGCCGGGCGGCAACTGTATATATATATATATCACTCCGTCCCCCTGGGAGTCCTTCCCGGAACGTGCATTGCGCATGCCTGCAGGGCTGCACTGTGGCGAGATCTGTCACCGGCCGTGTACCTCGGACACTGCCGATGACAAATCTGTGTACCGGCCCCATTGCCAGTACCATGTGACCTGCTGTGACCAATCACAGCAGGTCACATGACAGTTGTATACAATGGATGGCTTCCTTTCATGCCATCCATTGTATACAAGTGTGTCTAGCTGTGAATGGTCACAGCGATCCATTTGACCCAGTAAGTGAGCCCCTCCCTCTGTTTATCTATCTTGGTATGGGCCTGAACATGGCTGTGGTCCTCTTTCAATTATCTACAAATATATGTTGCGCTCCTAAATACTTCTCAATAAATAATAATTAAATTAATACCATTAAATTAATTCAAATTATGATACAAATAACTAATAAAAGTGTATACATACCAAAGAATATTTAAATAGATAATTTCAACTAATCAATCTCCTCCAAATAAATATCAAAATAATTCCACATGAAATACTCTAAAAAATATTTTGCCAAGTGCTCATAAATCATCTATTAGTGACATGATGTACTTACTAATACCCTCAATTTCATTTATATTCATAATACCCTCATTTAATATAATAAAGATAATAAACCAACTAATAACCCTCAACTAAAACGCATTTAAATGATCCCCCATAAATAAAAATAACCAAATGCTCATAAATAATTAGTAGTGATTAGTATGAATCCAAATATCATCAAAATAATAGTCCCATTGAATAAACAATTGTTTATATATAGTGACTTGGTGCTTGTTGTTCTTCAATTTGTGACTTTTGTGAATCCTTCAAATAGTGAAGATGTGCGCTCACCTCCTTTGATGCCTGCAATTAGGCTATACACGCTTTCGGTTCACTTTCCCTGGAACCTGCTGGACATATACTTTTGCTGGTAAAATTGGGAGATCCTTCCTTTAGGAGTAATGGATGTATCCTCTGGTGGCTGATTATCCCCTCAGGGATTACACGCTCCTTTTGTTATCTCAGACCTCCTTTTATTAGTTATTTGTATCATAATTTGAATTAATTTAATGGTATTAATTTAATTATTATTTATTGAGAAGTATTTAGGAGCGCAACATATATTTGTAGATATTTCCAACACAGTTGTAGTTATGTGTTTCATGTTTGCAATCCTCTAGTAATTATCACACCTGTGGCTCGCAAGTCACTCTGATTTACCTATACCCCTTTCAATTATGCTCTGGGATGTATGGATGGGATGCTGCTCTTTTATGTGGATGTTTGTTTTTAGGATGCACTGTGTTAGACCAACTGCATGTGATGTCTATTTCACTGCCAGTACTTTTATCCTAATGTCTATGTGAATTGTACCAATGCTGTTTTCTTCAAAAAAGTAACATTTTGGTTGTTAAAAAGTTCCAATATTCCCTACTTTTTAAGAATTTGTGCAGGAATAGTGGAGATGGCAGGGAAGAGAAAACCTGGCTACCTAGTCAAGTCTATTGATGGAAAAACATGCCTGTCCTTACCAACTTCTATTGAATGCAATCAGATCCCTGATCACAGATCTGAAATTCCCGCACCAGATGTAGCATTTCATCACCTACACTTGAAACACATAGTGCATAGTTGCCAGAACTTGATCCTCAGGCTCAGATAATCCTACTCCTTTGGAGAGATATCTTACGAGTCCATAAAGCAAGAGCTCAAATTAATGCTCCCCATTAATGCCCAGAAGTTAGACCTAGGATGGGTCATTATAGGAGATACAGTGGGGCAAAAAAGTATTTAGTCAGCCACCAATTGTGCAAGTTCTCCCACTTAAAAAGATGAGAGAGGCCTGTAATTGGCATCATAGGTAGACCTCAACTATGAGAGACAAAATGAGAAAAACAAATCCAGACAATCACATTGGCTGCTTTGGAAAGAATTTATTTGCAAATTATGGTGGAAAATAAGTACCTTTACCTTCTTCTTTAAGAGGCTCCTCTGTCCTGCACTCATTACCTGTATCAATGGCACCTGTTTGAACTTGTTATCAGTATAAAAGACACCTGTCCACAACCTCAAACAGTCACACTCCAAACTTCACTATGGTGAAGACCAAAGAGCTGTCGAAGGACACCAGAAACAAAATTGTAGACCTGCACCAGGCTGGGAAGACTGAATCTACAATAGGAAAGCAGCTTGGTGTGAACAAATCAACTGTGGGAGCAATAATTAGAAAATGGAAGACATACAAGACCACTGATTATCTCCCTCGATCTGGGGCTCCACGCAAGATCTCACCTTGTGGGATCAAAATGATCACAAGAACGGTGAGCAAAAATCCCAGGACCACATTGGGGGACCTAGTGAATGACCTGCAGAGAGCTGGGACCAACATAACAAAGGCTACCATCAGTAACACACTACGCCGCCAGGGACTCAGATCCTGCAGTGCCAGACGTGTCCCCCTGCTTAAGCCAGTACATGTCCGGGCCCATCTGAAGTTTGCTAGAGAGCATTTGGATGATCCAGAAGAGGATTGGGAGAATGTCATATGGTCAGATGAAACCAAAATAGAACTGTTTGGTATAAACACAACTCGTCGTGTTTAGAGGAGAGAGAATGCTGAGTTGCATCCAAAGAACACCATACCTACTGTGAAGCATGGGGGTGGCAACATCATGCTTTGCGGCTGTTTCTCCACAAAGGGACCAGGACGACTGATCCATGTACAGGACAGAATGAATGGGGCCATGTATCGTGAGAATTTGAGTGCAAACCTCCTTCCATCAGCAAGGGCATTGAAGATGAAACATGGCTGGGTCTTCCAACATGACAATGATCCCAAACATACCGCCCGGGCAACGAAGGAGTGGCTTCGTAAGAAGCATTTCAAGGTCTTGGAGTGGCCTAGCCAGTCTCCAGATCTCAACCCCATAGAAAACCTTTGGAGGGAGTTGAAAGTCCGTGTTGCCCAGCAACAGCCTCAAAACATCACTGCTCTAGAGGAGATCTGCATGGAGGAATGGGCCAACATACCAGCAACAGTGTGTGCCAACCTTGTGAAGACTTACAGGAAACGTTTGACCTTTGTCATTGCCAACAAAGGATATATAACAAAGTATTGAGATTAACTTTTGATATTGACCAAATACTTATTTTCCACCATAATTTGCAAATAAATTCTTTCCAAATCAGCCAATGTGATTGTCTGGATTTATTTTCTCATTTTGTCTCTCATAGTTGAGGTCTACCTATGATGCCAATTACAGGCGCCTCTCATCTTTTTAAGTGGGAGAACTTGCACAATTGGTGGCTGACTAAATACTTTTTTGCCCCACTGTATCTTTCTAGGAATCATGCACAAACCTACCTCTGTTACAGCATTCTTACAAGTACACTAGAGAACAGATGTTCCTCCTTTTACCAACCATGCCATGAGCACTTCCTCATAAAGGAATTGCCTATACCACCCACTTGCCTTATCCCTTCATAGGCCCCTCAGTGACAACTTTGCCTGTGACAGTTACCAAAACCATTTAGGGTGTACAGTCTTCTAAAGCACAAAAGAGGACAATCAGGTGGCAATATCTACTGTGGACAAACTGTTCTTGGAAATAATGCAGCAGGGACTAGTCAAAGATGACGTAAACAACTGGGTTGGACCTCTGCCCTTCAGACCACAGAGGCAACGCCTACGTAACAACAGAGAACACGTACAAAGGCATTTCTCTTCTCTTCAGTGTAATTTTCAAACAAACTCAGAGAGATCACTTCTTCTCTTTCATAGAAAAAATCTTTGACAACAGTCATGTAGAAATAGCCCCCCATTCTTAAAGACCCTGAGGAGTACTGGTACCTTCCGATATTGGGAGTATTCCACCCCAAGAAGCCAGGTCAGATCAAAGTAGTGTTTGACTCTAGTGCCAAATTTGAGGGTGTCTCCCTAAAATATCTCCCAGACCTCAATAAATTTCTAGGGGTTCTCTTGTGCTTTTGCAGAGACTGTCATTTTCATAGCTGACATCCAACAGATGTTCCATTGCTTCCTTGTCAGAAAGGCAGAAACGTCTTGAGATTTCTTTGGTTCAGAGATAATGGCCCCTCCAAAGACATAATTGAGTACCGTGTGAGAGTACACATCTTTGGCAACAGCCCTTCTCCTTCAGTTGCTATCTAAGGACATTCTGCTGAGGAGGGTGAGCCAGAGTATGTCTCAAAGGCCAGACAATTCATAGAAGGAGACTTTTATGTAGATGGCTGTTTAAAATCTGTTCATAAAAAAGTGCAGCGCAACATCCTCAGAACCATTATCCTAAACGTAACTTATACCCCTACTAATAGTGAATAATGACAAACATTTGTGATTAGAATAGTCCCATCAACATAAAAGTCCATACAATGCACCAATTGGCGTAAATATGTAACACTGGATATCTTCTTTTCACACTTCGGTGCACCACCACCACACCAGGTGAAAAACCTGGTCTCCTCCAAATTAAATCATTAGCGCTCTTCAAGATATACACGGCCTTTTTCATTACAGACTCAAATCTTCCTTTTAACTCCTCTCACCCCGATATAGTGAATGCAGGGTCCTGGGTTTAGTAACACTTTAACTCGCAAAACACCTGACTGGGATGCCCCACTGTCCCTTGATAAAAGAGATTCTTGGGTAGAGTGGAGATGGCTGTGACTAGAGATAATATGGTGGTGTTTTTAACCAATTCCAGTCCGAACACTTTTACCCCCTTCATGTCCAGGCCAATTTTCAGCTTTCAGTGCTAACACACTTTAAATGACAATTGCACGGTCATGCAACACTACACCCATATGAATTTTTTAGCATTTTTTGGAGAAAGATAAAGCTTTATTTTGGTGGTATTTATTCACTACTGGGATTTTTATTTTTTTTGCTATGTAAATTAAAAAGTTCAAAAATTTTTAAAAAAGTGTTTTTCTTATAAAATTTTGCAAATAAATAGTAATTCATCATAAATCTTGGCCAAAATGTATTCCGTTATATTTTTAGTAAAAATAAATAACCCAAAGTAGATTATAACCCAAAATTATAATTTTAAAATTTTTTTTTACATTTTTTTTTTATATTATTTATCATTTTTTTTTACATACTGTCACCCTAGCAGTACAGTGCCACCATGGTGACACTGTACTACTTGTGGGGGGTGATGAAGATTTTTTTTTTTTCTTTTACACTGATTGCTTTTACACCCATAAAGGCTGTAAAAGCAATCATTTCTCCTTCTCTCTAGCTTCATTCTTGCAGCCATTCAGAACTACTGAGTGAGCTGTGATTGGTCACAGCTTGTCACATGGTACAAGGCTGTTGTGAATAGCCTTGTACCATGTGACCTCTGTGATCATTCACAGATTTCACACATAGTGAGCAATGATGTCACAAGTGACATCATTGCTTACTACTCTGCATGTGATCACTGATTGGCCAATCAGTGATCACATGTTTGGGACCTCGTAGAGAGGTCCCGTCCGACGATCGGTGTTCCACTGTGTCCGGAGGACACAGCGGGCACTGGATCGCTGTGCTGCGCGCTCCCAGGAAGCATGCACAAGCAGGGTGCGGGGTGGCCATTTATAAACGGCCACCTGACCCTGCACTGCCACCGTCCGGCCGTTTATATACAACGGCCGGACGGGAGGTGGTTAAAGTGATTTCTCAACAAAATAATCTATGATGACATGGATGGATGTGAGAATTTGATTTGAATATTAAAAATTAATTAGATAGATTTTTCAGTTTGTAGTACTCAGGTACAGTTTTGTTCTGCTTTAAATTTGACACCAATGGAAATTTAAACAGACATATATATATGAAAAAAAAAACAATTAATATAGATATTTATGCATTATGGTTTAAAGGTATGTTTATATAAAACTCATATGGTATCTTTATATAAAACTATAAAAATAGGTTCCTAATATAAACTTCTTGTTCTCCTTTGCATAGCAGCAGTTGAAATGTAGAGGGAATGACAGCACTATATGGCAATCAGGCTCTGTAGTAGTGAACATGTGCTGGCAGTGATCGTGCTGACAGGAGGAAAGAGTGAAAAGATTTATGTTGCACCTTTATTATGCATTTGGGAAGCTGTGGTAGTGTTCCTGAGCAAACAGTTTTGCTACTGCAGTGGAGTTTAAGGATCTGGATATGCTGTCTGACATGGTAGCCTGGATCAGAGGAAAGAGAAGCTAGAGATGGGTGTTATTATTTTCACAGGTGAAAAACTGCTTCTGCTTGCCTTTAGTCAGGCTTTAATTAACCTTGAATACTTTACAGACACACAGCACATCTCTAGATGCATGTTTTTGCAGATGATCATTCACTGACATGACTTAAAAAATCATGACAGTTCATTGCTTTTTGCTATATGGAGTATTCCTTTATTCCAAACCTGGATGGTATTGCTTTTTTTTACAGTATAGAAAAGGTGAAGCAGAGTGAAACATTTCAGGATTTTTCAACTATAACTGTAACCTCAAAAGATGGGTATAAAATACCCATAAGACCTGGTGGGTTCCATGTTGATCTCCTCTCTCTAAACCTAATACTCTATTAAAAGAAAAATATTTAATAGTAATAGAGAGCAAAACAAGAGAAATGCAAAAGAGGAATATGTGTGCTAACATTGTTGACTGCACCATGTTTGTTCCAGGTCAGAAACTATTAAAGCCATTGCATGAGAATAGGAGTCAAGCCACACACATTTTCAGAAGGAGGTAAGCAATGACAGCTTACATATATCTCTTAAGACAGCTATCTTTTAATAGGTTTTCACCTACACCATCTACCTGAAAGTACAGGTAGCTTAGGGGGGGAAATGGAAGAGTTTGTTTGAATTACTGGGATAATGCCAAAGCAAAAAGTTCCTACTGGTCCCTGTGCGTTCTTTGGTATCCTATTTTATAGAGTTTGATTGTTGATCTAATTATAACTTCAGCTTCTCTTATGGATTTCATTGCTCATCCTTCTGTCACCTGCCTCCACTTTCTGCCACCTACATGACGTCTGTCTGTCTTTGTTCTTACCTTAAAGATTCAGTAATATGCTTTGGTAGCCAGTCAGCTGTCACCAGTGGAAAAAAACCAAGGTAGACAACCTTGGAGTGGCATACAGTGAGTCCAACAAAAACTAACATTTCAAAGGGGACCATAAAACTTCATGGTAAGGCAGTCCTGTTGAATAGTGTATACCTTAAACAATATGTAAATGCAACATATCATATTCCTGATATGTGTATGCTGTACCATGTACTTATATGAAAAAGTATCCTGTTGTCTTTGTATTGTGTCCTTTATGTGAAATCACTGGAGTTCCTGCTAGTCCCTCTGCTTTCCTATTAAAATTGACCACACTATGGGAACTCAGCCTGCTCTTCTCCAATGATCAAACTTCTGCTGACACTCCCCCCCCCCCGAATAGCCATTCACTGGTAAGACCAGTGTGCTGCTCTTTATCCTCCCCCAGCTCTTATGCAGCTGGAAACAGAGGAAATGTGATCATTTTTAAAAAAGAGAAAAAAAGTATTTTTAATGTTTATACTGTAACTATACTCAAATGTTTTGCCTTTCATTTATATTTTAAACCAAATGGGTTGTTTCACAATCACTTTAAGGATCACACCCAGTTCCAAGTTGTAATTTGTTATTGTAAATAGACAAACAAGGGACCACAAGGGACTCCAATAGAACATAGGTCTGGCTTCACAGAAAAGATTTTTAGACATAGGCCATTATGACTGAATTAAAAAAACATCTTTTTTGATGGAATGTATCCAAATTTATTACTGACATTTCACAAAACAACATACATTTATCATGTGCTAAATTATTTTATAATATAAAATATTTATAAGTGCCAAACTTCACATCTGTAGTGCTGTTTTTGTTTTGTATACGATATTCCACATCATTGTCTAGTCTTTCATCTGTATTAAAGCACACTGCTCATATTTAGAATGGTATTTGGAAAAATAAACAAAGAACAAAAAAAAAAAAAAGAACAACTCGAGGAAAATGAAAAATATGTTTGGTATGCTAATGTGTTATCATGCACTATAGCTAGCAGCTATTTACTGTATATATACTGCCTAGATGCTATTTCTCTTATCTACAATCTGTTTTGCATTGTTACAGTTACATACATTGTTATATGCATACTTACCTTCTATACTGGTATAGAATTAGACTGATTATGGAAGAAATTAGCATCAGCATTATCTCACTCAGCTTTTAACACATAGGTATCATGGTTGCTTTCAGCCTCCTGTCCTTTTTGTCTCTGTCTCAAAAAATCTATTTTTATCTATGGAAAAAAGACTAAATACTTACCTCCCCTACTGGCCATGCCCCTGAGCACTGTTCTGAGGCACAGAAATCATCCCCCAAAGATTCTGCAGAAACTGACACCTCTGGGAGTGTTGACATCCTGTTTCTCCCTTAGTGCTTACTGGTTCAGCTCGCCAACCCCTAAGTACCAGTTTACATATAGGCAGACTGGATTCAGTTTGAACCACATCCAACCCGCATGACATGTGAAATAACATTGCTTCCTATGGTGCCTGTTCACATATGTCCGGTGTGCTCGCAATGTGGATTCAGTGTGGATTGAAAAAGAGTGCTGAGCAGTGTGGTCTCGTTCACATGCGGATTACAGACTATTGACTGGGAACCGTTTCTAAACCGCACATGTGCGAACAGGATAAAATCCTGACCTGAACCTGATGTAAACCTGTCCTGAAGTGCTGAACAATTACTGTGACAATTAGCTGTGAAACATGAGCTTCAGTCCGCACCGCACATGTGTGAATCAGCTCTTACTCATTACTGTGTTCTGCATCAGACAAATTCTCTGCATCAGAGTGGTGCTCAGCAGTGAGATCAGCAAGGGGAATTTTTAATATGTTATTTGTTTTTTTTGTAGATGGAGTCATTGATTAGATCAGAAAACTGGTATTTCATTTTTTGGTAGATGTTGAAGCATTCAATCACCTGACAGTTTCTTATATCTAAAGTCTTCTGTGGGTGAGATTTCTATGCTAGCTTTGAGCTACTGGGTCTGCACACAGGTTTAGCCCATTATAAAGAGGTTCTGATATCTATGTTTAAATTTTGTTTTATTTATATTATGGAGATTGAAAAAGGAGTACCTAAAACATGCAAACATTGGCAAGAACACACAAAAGTTCCAGGTGGACAGGATCAGATCTGGAAAGGATAGTGGAGTGATCCCACTGTTGAAGTATATGAAGTTGTGGTAAGGGGCGAATTGACAACTCATGGGGCCCCCGGGCAATAGGGGATCATGGGGCCCCTCTGTCCTTGCCCAAACTCAAAAAAGGCTATGAAAAAGGTACCAGGGGCATCTCATGGGGCCCCCTACTGACCCTAGTTTCCAAATGGTCAGTCCGCCCCTGGTTGTGGTTGACCCTACCTACTAGATTACACCGAAACTAAAATATCACCTTTTGGTGGACCTACTTTTTAAAGGACCACTGTCATGAGCTATATTGTATTCTGGCAGCTCTGAAACTTCTCCCCTCAAAACTAATTGTAAGCAGAGCAAGAACATTCTCATAATCTCATGATTTGCTTTGTGCATTAAGTGCCAGCTATTGCCTAAATGCTTTTTGGAACGAGGGCCAAAACATATATTTTACAGATATCTGTGGGTTGAAAAAAATTCAGTTTTATAAATGAATGAATCCAATTTAAATGAATGAATAGTTCGACTTGGATCGTTTTGTAATCAGCATGATATGATTCAGAACAACAGAATATAAAACTTCAGTTAAACAAAGCAAAGGAATTCCAAATAAACTCGAGCTCCTTCAGAGTACCCCCCCTTAACATTAGAGTTATTATTATTATACAGGATTTATATAGTGCCAACAGTTTGCTCAGCGATTTGCAATTCCCATCAATCCTCTTGCAGCAGAGTCCCTATCAAAGCCCCTGTTAAATCAGAGTCCCCTTGTACATGAGAATCCCTGGCAGAGTTCTTTCTTACATCAGGGGGCTGGAAAAAATCTTGCAGTAAGCTGGATTTGGCCCAGGGGCCATAGTTTGGGAACCCTTGACTTAAAGTATAACTAAATTATAGACAAAAACTTACTGAATAGGCTCTATTTTGAAAAGCAACTTTGTTTGTAAAAAACAGTTAATTTTTATACAGTACTTACCTTTTAATTGCAATTTTTCATTTCTGTTTACACACTGCGTTACACCCCTTTGTCTCTATCACTGTGTATTCACCTTACAGAGAGATTGAAATACAGTGTTAGAAAACATTCGAGTGTGTAACAAAAATAGCTAAAGCCTTTTTATTAATTCTTGTGTAAATTAATCAAAATGCATTTTACACATTTTTGGTCAGTTTTAACCCTACAATAAATAGCATGAACAGGGTATTTTAAATATTTATTTCATGTACTCATATAACCCTGTCAATTTTTGTAGCATTACACATATATCATACATTCACATCAGTCCCTGCTCTCAAGGGGCTTACAATCTAAGGTCCCTAATTCACATTCATATATATTGTACACATGCTAGGAACAATTTAGACAAGAGCCAATTAACCTACCAGCATGTCTTTTGGAGTGTGGGAGAAAACACATGAAGACACAGGGAGAACATGCAAAATCCATGCATATAGTGCTGTGGTTGGGATTCAAACCTACAACCCTAGTGCTGCAAGGTGGAAGTGCTTACCACGTATTTATTAAAACAGTGGTCCAAATAACTTTTGGCTAAGGTTAGATTTTGGTAATAAATTTGCAAAATATGTGTAATTCTATTTAAACTGTAGGTCAGGGTAAGAATACAAAAAATATATATGTTTATATAATGTATATACTGTATCTACAGTATACACACACACAATTCATTACATCTTATTGTTATATGCACACATCCATATGTTTCAAAACATGTTTTAAAAGACCATGCAAGTACAGGAAAATGCCCACTGATCAGACTACGGCTGACCATAGATGGATACGTTTTTTCATTCAGCCATTAGGTTGAAAGAAAAGGACTGACCCGATTCCTCCAGGCACACATTCCATTTGGACGAGGGGATGCTCCCCACTGCAAAATTGTATTCTGATGGCAGGGAGACTTCCTCGCCATTAGAATACACTGATCAGCATTGTAGGCTATTGCCTGCAGTGCTGATCGAGGTTATAAAACTGATTGGTAGATTGACCTCTGTTTCATGGATCGAACTTTGGTGAGTCCCTGCTAAACTGGCTGAATTTCAAACCATGTATGGCCGGCTTAGATCTCCTCCTAAGTCCTTTTGTTGGCTCTCAACATTCAGCATTTCTGTGGACTGTCAACTCTGCCCAGTTTTCTTGAACTAATCTGCTCAAAACATCCCCTTTCTTAAGCCTAGTACACACGATCTGAAAATTGTACGAAAAATACTGCTTTTGAAGCGATCATACGATAATCTGATCATTAGTACACAGCTTTCACCCAAAATTATTTGAAGGGACAAGCACAAATATTTTTTTCTTGTGACACCAGACTGTTCTATTTTTGTTTAATCAGTACAGTTTTCTTCCGAAAAAACAATACAAATACATTACATCACTTCCAAATTTTCTTTCTGTCGTACAAGAATTTTCGTAACTTTAGAAAGCTCTTCACTTTCGATATGAGACTAGCATGCAAAAAAAAAAAAAATGGACAATCAATCCAATATATTCATCGCATGTACAGGGCTTTATTCTTAACAATACAGAGACTCACCATTCTGTAGTCCCAAAATAACAATTAGGAGCGCTAATTAAACCCCTTGAGATAAGGCCAAAAATGTGCACAACACATGGGACAGCTTTTAACTTCTGACACGATAAACAGGTATTTTTTTCACTTATCAAACAGATTTAACAAATGATTTTAAATATACATTTAACAGACCAAAAGATAGAAAATCTGAAATGTTAATTGTTATGGTTTACATACACTTTAAAGCAGAGTTCCAGTAAAAATATGAAAAAATTAGTCAGCAGCTACAAAAACTGTAGCTGCTGACTTTTAAAAAACGGACACTTACCTGCCCCTTGATCCTAAATGTCCCAAAAGACTACAGAGAAGGAGGGAAGACCGTTTCCAGTTGCTTAGGTGATCGCAGCGGAACCTGGGTACCTGTCAATTTCAGGTAGCCGCTCCCCAAAGGTGCCAATCCTTAACTGGGAGAAGGGGACCAGCCCTTAAAGCAGAATTTCCCCTTTTAGGTGGAGCTCAGCTTTAAGAACAAAATGTGGTGTGAAAAAAATTTATCTGGAAAAATAAATAATTGATAAACACTTAAATTATGTTGAAAACAAATTTTGTCTGGCCTTCTTGGTTTCTTAGGAACTATTCTAAGAACTCTTACAACCATACAACAAGACCATACTCGGGAAGCTATTATAATCTCTCACTTACAACTCATGAAATGCTTAATTTGTGCTGTGTGTCAGTAGTTTCCTTCTGAGTTGTCAGAAATCAGGAAGAGGGGATTTAGTGTAAAATCTGAAAAAATTGATGCCCCGTGGGTATACCCCTCCCAAAACACACTGCTAGTCTATTATCCCTTCTCTGCTAAACTAGTCTGTGAATCGCACATTCTTCTTCTTATTTAGATGTTTTCTTAGTAACATGGTGTAGGGTTACTTTCTAATCAGTTCTTAATACACTCATTAACTTCTATTCTCAAAGGTCCTGTGTAGCCTATATGAAAAAGTAAATGTTTTCAGTCCCCAAAGTATATAAATGAAAGTAAAACTATTTCAGAGATAACCAACTTCTGGAAGTAATTAAAAAAGTTTCAAATGGACTATTCCCTTTAGGCAATCTTTCTTTGTGGCAATTTATTTGCAGTTTTTCTTGTAGTCCAGTAAACCTTTATTTATACCTAACACTAAACTTCTCGAAATGTTTATTGCTTGTACTTGTATTTTTGGTACAGGTTCTGTAAATTTTGCAAAAATGTTAATAAAGATCGAATACTAAAAAATAAAAATAAAAAAAAAAACCTGCTTGCAGGGGCGGACTGACAACTCATGGGGCTCCCGGGCAATAGGTGATCATGGGGCCCCTGTGTCCTTGCCTAAACTCAAAAAAGCCAATGAAAAAGGTACCAGGGGCATCTTATGGGGCCCCCTACTGACCCTGGGCCCTCGGGCAGTGCCCGAGTTTCCAAATGGTCAGTCCGCCCCTGACTGCTTGAAATGACTAGAGATTTCAAATATTACTCTTGGAGTAAACTGGTCACATAAAGTAAACACATACATTACATGTTCATTTACCAGGATATACAATTATAATAATAACATATATACGTATGTCAGTGTAGGAACCCTGTTCTAAGCTGGAGTGTCACTAGGTACAGTCTGTGTTGTTTTGCAGCTAGGCTTTGATCACGTTTTCTGTGCCTTGTACGTCTCTCCTAAGGTCAGCATATTGATTACATCTATCTGCTGCTATGGAGTTACCTCAACTAGGTGGAACTGATGGAGGGTGATAAATATTTATATTAAACCTGAAGTAGAGGGTTCAACCTCCTCTGTGCCTTGTCCTAGCCAGGGGCTTGTGCTTAGGGCTCAGTGGAACTACAGCTGTCCTGCTTGTGAGCAGGTGCAGTCTCTTTTTTCCACTGCAGATGGTGTGCAAATTCAGCAGCATTGCAGAGGAAGAGGAATCTAGGGGAAACCTATTCCTCTATGGTTTCCTGGGTCACTGGGGAAGCGATCTGGTTGAATGCTGCTGCCCCATGTGACTCTGGTGGCCATCTTGGGTCAGGCAGGGTCTGTTTAACCACCTGGCTCTAGGGTTTGGCACACTTTTTGTGAGTGGATAGGTAGGAACAGGTCTGTCAGGGAAAGTGAATAGGAGTAGGGAAAGGTTCCAGCTGAATAGAGACAGGATATGGATGTGCCATCCTTCCAGGAATCCTCCTATTTGGACCCAGACCGGCCAGGCTGAACTCCACCCTCTGGGACAGATGCTGTCGACATCTGAGACCTGCTTCGCTCCATATTCCTGTTAAGAACTATGAGTGTTCCTAGACTTACTGCACATATTCTTAAACTTAAAGTTGTGAAAACCTGGCCTACCTCATTACAGTGGGACCTTCATATAAATGGGTCAATAGGGATAAATGGAAGTCAGGGAACGTAGAATCAGCTCAGGCCTCAACAACTTCAGGATGTGTTGGAATTTTCATGTTAGGACATCCTGAATACTGCTGTTTTTTGGGTACTCTTCAAACTATTTGAAGGTAATTTATCAGAGAGGGTTATTTGTTTCCCTTTATTAGCAAAGTAAGGCTTACAATGTAGTACTTCTGTTTAAATTCAGTTCAGCTGGTTCCTTGATCCTAGGCTTTGACCTCCTCCCAAGTCTACTTTAGGCCTTTCTCCTTCTGGGCCAAAACTTTGGCTCTGCAATGCAATAGTCCATGCCAGAATCTCAGTGGCCAGTAACGACAAGGCAAGGCCTAAACCCAGGAAGTAACTCAGCTGATCCATCATATGGATGACATCATGGATTATAGTTGAAGACCTATGTAAAGTACAGGTACTGTACTTCCTTTACTGTATTGTTGGACATGATTTTATTAGGGATTGGCAGGTTCACTCTGCAAGAAATTTTTTCTATAGTTTATGACATACCACTTCTCCTCTGTTTATGTGACTTAGTCTAATATCTGCATAAATAGCTATTAGTCTGTATTAGTCTGTTTCCCTATTTAATTTATTAGATTTATAAATACCCTGCATAAAGTTCATTGTTGCGCATCACATTTACAAACAATATTTTTTTTGCATTCACCTCGAAACAACAGTTTATACAGATCTGTCTGTATTACCATTTGTAAAAGGTTAGACTGAGGAAGCTATATCTATTAGTTTACATCTGTTTATTATAGACATGAAGGGTAAGGGTATACACTAGCGCACCAGTGCAGTTGTGTTTCATCATCAGCCTACGCTGTTAATTATCCTAAGCTGTAGAGGTTCCACATGTTTTAGATAACATCCAGTGTTTATTTTGTAAATTAAATGATGACTATCACAAAATTAGTCCAAAAGCAAGTTACCAAACAGTCAATCACTGAACAATCTTAATGTTTGCCAGTACTCAGCTGTCTTCAGTATATATTGCTTGTTGAACATCCTTCAGCAGACAAGTGTAGATGTCAGGTTCTAGATGATGAAATGGAGCAGAAAGCAGATTATTAATCAATTTTATGGGATCAAGTTATAAAATGAACAAAGACAGAAAATAACCAGGATCAGCAGATAACTATACAGAGCAAGATATAGTATAAACATAATTAAGTAGTAAAAAAAAAATAAACATGTTATAACAAGAATGCGGGAAGTCAGGGTACAAGTCATGAGAATGAGTTTAAAAGCAATACTGAGGTACCAATAGGGATAACATGACAGATCACAAATTAAACACATGGGCAAAGTTGCAAAACACTGCTCTGAATGGAGAGGACAGAAAGGGATGCACTTTTTAGAGGTCAATTACACTTGCGCTTTACTGTAAAAAGCAATCTGCAGTGGATTGCTTTTTATAGATCAGTAAACAATGGGGAAGTCCTCTTGTTGGTGGGACTGTAACGGCACAATTCTCTTATATGATAAACTTGAACAATTTAAAAGTTTAAAAGATATGCAGTTTTATTTTTACAATCTTAAAAAACAGACAGAGCTACAATACAAATTACGGTGGTGTCATCAAAGATGGTATTTCCAATATAAAAGTGGGTCATGCATAAATCACACTTCGCAGGAGACAATATTGGAGGTTTTATTACAGTAGAATCAGACATTTTAGTGTGAATACTGCACCACAACCGTGAGCTTAGCCCCATTCACTTAAAATAGAATTGAAGCTAAAGCCTTACTAGTCTTAAAAAAATGCTCTCTTCCTCCTTCTCCCTCTTCCTACAGCATACTAATTAACCTGTGTAAAAAGATGTATATACATACTGTACAGTCTAGGCATGTGATGCCCTGTGTGAGCCAGTGGCAAGATGGCCGACAATGGCTGTGAAAACTGGGAGCAATTAACTCCCCCATTGGCTCCCATGGTGGTCCCTTTTCTCCCCTGTAGCTGCCGCTGGTTGATACAGGGGAGCTGTTCACGTGACCGGATCAGAGCTGGTTGAAAATAGGTAAATATAACCATTTCTCTTACACAGGGTAGTCAATATAGGTGTTAGAGAGGAAGAGGGAGCATTTTTAAGATTAGTTAGGTTTTAGCTGAAATTCTACTTTAAATACAGCCAGCTAGAAATGACAGGGGGATAATTTTTGCCACACTGCTAGTTATCCAGCCTAGGCATCCAGCCCAGACCTTTGTAACCGAAGGGAGGAACTTAAAAATACAGCACAACTGCCTAATTTTATTGCCCCTTTCACTGCCAGTGTAAACTAGAACTTAAATTGGAACTGAACTAGAAAGTGATTTATAACAAAAAAGTGATTAAAGAGAGTTATAGGGTAAACTTAGAAATTTTATTTGTGCTTAAGGAGCATCCTGCAAAAATGTATCTTTTGTCTAAAAAAAAATAAAATAAAGCAGTGCATGTTGTGGTATGTGAGGAAGCCTTGATTCTCCTCTGTCTACAACTTCATAGCTTATATCTGCAGTGTAAGATTTAAGACACTACCGCCTCTGACTGCTAGTCTCATGATATTTGGAGGTGGCACTATTACTGTTGTCTGGCTGCACCTATCACAGGCACCTGTCACAGCCCAAGTGCTGACTATGCCCATCCTTTCCACCCCCATTGAAGCTGTACCATTGGTTTCTTTAGAGGAGGCGGATCATTCATCCCCCTGTCCTCCATTTATAGAGTGCTTCCCATTAGTAACTGATAGTACAGCTTCTATGACTGGAGCAAAAGGGTGGAAAAGAAGGGCATAGTTGGCACTTTCGATGAATGCATGTGACAGGTGGAATGCTTGTATTAACTCCTGCAACACTGGAAGATGACAGTTTGTGGGGGGGGGGGGGGGTGGCAGAGGATGGAAGATTTCAAGGAACAGAGCAGCCACCAGCACATGGAACACTTGTCATTCATGTACAGTAAGTGCCTTCCTTGGTGCTGAAAGACAAAAACCCTACACTTCAGCTTTAGAAACAGACACAGCCTGACCTGATAGTGAAAAAGTGGCAAGAAGCAAGGTCAAATGAAGGTAGATTTATGACTAAATCCTCATCATTTCAATCAAAGATCACACCTGTGGCAATAAAAAACTCACTTCAACCATATGACCATGGGGAAACTGCACTATCTTTCCAAGGTGAAACATTGGTTTCCAAAACTCATCTCTGACTGACGGCACCTCCTGCCTGGAGTTTGCATGTTCTCCCTTTGCCTGTGTGGGTTTCCTCTGGGTACTCTGGTTTCCTCCCACAACCCAAAGACATGCTGGTAGGTTAATTGGATCCTGTCTAAATTGGCCCTAGTATGTGTATGTATGAATGTGAGTTAGGGACCTTAGATTGTACTCCCCTTGAGTGTTAGGGACTGATGTGAATGTACAACATATATGTGTAAAACGCTGCGTAAATTGACGGCGCTATATAAGTACCTGGAATAAATAAATACATTTGCTGGAAGAATGTCACAAGCATTCACCCAACCATTACATCCATATGCTGTCTAATACATTTATTTCCTGTGAAAAATACCGCACTATGGCTAGTAGATGAAGCTGAAGATAATAGGAAATAATTATATTAGAAAATATATGGAGATAATTTATGATGGCTGTATGAATGCTTGTGACATTCATGCAATTGTTTTTTTAATAGACTCATAAGCTTTAATAAATAAAACTATGTTTAGATTCAGATTAGTTAGAGAAAGCATTGTTACCCATGCCCTTGGGATGTTTTTATCGGTTCCCTGTGGACTTTTTTAAAGATACTGTCCTTGGCACACCTTTATTTAAAAGCCTGGAGGGTAATGGTTATTCTAAAAAAAAGCTCAGGGCTGCTGTTTGAGCTTGTAAAAACTCTTTGATTGCCATGATGTGTGGGACATGGGCTTGGCAATTACATGATTAAAGCAAACCTGAAATATATGGAGGTGCCTTTGCAAGCCTCTTCTGAAGACTTTAGTTGTCTGGCTAGTTCATTGACCATATTGATATACTACAACAAAGAAAAAATGGCTCCAAAGGTATACAGGGCTGGTACCAAGGACGGAGTTTCACAGCACAAAATATACATACTATGACCTCCAAAACTTTTTTACTCCTTGCCCAGGAGACTTCAGCAGCCACAGGTACTGAAAATAATTCCTTTTTTACATATTCTAAACTAAAGTATTAAAATATACCACTCTGATGTAAATTTAGGCTTCCAATTACAAATTTTCATTATATAATGGGGGCACATGAGCAGGCACTCCTGAGCATCCATGGGCACACACAACACTGTTCCCTCTTCATTCGATTTATTGGATGGCAACAGGAGCCAATGACTCCTACTGCTCTCAGCCAAGCTTGTGAGAGCTCGGAGAGAGGCCTGCAGACGGGCACAGTGCTGAATCAATGTAGGACTCAGGTAAGCATTTAGGGAAGGGGATGGCGGACAGCAACTAGAAGGTTTGTTACCTTAGTGCTTTTTTGCCTTAATGCATAGAATGCATGTTTGAGCAACATTATTTGACATTATTTGACATGTTTGAGCAACATTATTTAGCAGCAACACAAGCTTTTTCTTCAAGATATAGTAAGAACACTTTGACTGCAAGATGGAAATCAGCCAGTAGTTTTATTGGGCTGTTTCTGTTCTTGCGCAAAAATTAGGAGATCACTAAGAGTAAAGCGCTGAGCAAACTGTTGGCGCTATATAAATCCTGTATAATAATAATAATAATAATAAAAAAGAGCATGCA